>NC_087279.1:17636678-17942928 GCF_015220805.1 Pogoniulus pusillus | reverse complement strand
GTTAGACTGAGGTAAATTTTTATATCTGGGTTTCATCTTGACATCTCTTTAGGTGCTGCCTAATGTGGCAGGTGCCAACTGGAGGGCACCTAATGTATCAGCCTTGCAAATCAAGGTCAACTACCCATATAAAGACCTAACTGAAATATTGCCAAAGAGCAATTTCACTGGTCTGCTTTGCCCAAGGGGAAGTGCAGCCATGGCCATTTGTTCCCTTCTTGGCACTCTTTGGTGCAACACATCTGTTGCTTCAGCTGCTATCAGAGCCTTTGGCTACTCCCTGCCCCTATCTGGTCTTTGCCAGCCTGCTTTGCATTGCAATTTGCATAGCACATCCTTTCTGTTTGAAGCCATGGCTAATGAAACAGGTGGCTGTTATTATTAACAGCACTTGCTAACTAACTCCACTCCAGCACCACTGCTTCTTGCAAAGTGCCAGAGCTTCCTTCCACTTCACTGTGGTGGGCACACCCTGATGATGCCAACCATTTTCCCACAGTCCTGACATTTCTCCAGCAGAAAAGAATTGGCTTCCACCAACCCAATGAGCATCCCCTTATGGCAAGCTGACTATCCTCACAGCCCAGCAATTCTTAATCCAAACTCTCTGCTGTCCATGGAGAAGGGATAAAACAGATGGACAGATGGAAAGGACTGGGAATGCTGGACAATCACTGTGCCACAGCCATAGGGGATCTGTTACAGCAGGACCTCTGCTGTGATGCAGCTGCTGTAGTGGAGGTAGAGATGCTGGAAAGGAGACCTCATCCCTTGCCACTTTTTCATCACATATCTAATTTCTTACTTCCAGTCACCAGTGAGTAGGATTGACCTTGGGAATATCAGTGTGAGCAGAGCTCTGTAGGACAACATAAAGAACAGTGAAGAGAGCTACCATTTTAAAGCATCAGCCTTCTTCCTGCTGAGCATCACAGAGTGAGCTTCTCAGGGAGCATTTTATCCATCAAGAGATGAAGTCAAATGGCAGGACCTCGTGGAACTGCAAGTCAGTGCCACCAGGCAGCTCTGAAGGGCACCCTTATCCTTCAGCATCAAACCCTCTCCACTAGACCAGTAGCCTCACTGAAAGGCTTACATTTCAGTGTGG
Source organism: Pogoniulus pusillus (assembly GCF_015220805.1). Lineage (NCBI taxonomy): Eukaryota > Metazoa > Chordata > Aves > Piciformes > Lybiidae > Pogoniulus > Pogoniulus pusillus. The sequence continues at coordinate 17,941,820 of NC_087279.1, read as the reverse complement.
CACATGGCATAGAAAAGTATTCTTTTCATCCCCCTCTACAACAGATTTACCACTGTCCTCTGTGAAAACATTTCTGTATTAATGAAAGATATTAAATATTGCTGTAATAAACAACCATCATTGTGCTTCTTGGGGCTCCCCCCAGTCACAGCTCACTGTACATCATTAGTAGAAGAGTAAAATAAAGTTACAGCTTTATAATAAAAGAAAACATTGTGAATGGTAATTTACACCTTCAGGAGACATCCTTTCAGATTCATTAGATTAAAATTCTGATTTTCTACAGTTCTTTGAGGAACACAATGTTGAACATGATATGCTACTCTTGAGTCCTCTAGAGAGGAGCCATCATTCTTATTTCCATCAGTGAGGCTTATACAAACAGATAGGAAATTCAACAAGATGCATCTCCATTATTGTTCTTCCCAAAAGATCTCTTCTGGGTCAAAGGGCTGATGCAGACTTCTCCCTTTGAACCTAAACATCTTACTACAGGAGATAACTAGGGTAAGTTTTTTAGAATCTTCTGTAAAAAAAAAATCCTTGGCTGCATTATCTTTTTTCCAGCAGTCTTCTGAATTTACACTTTGAGTGACCTCAGGTAGAGATTTACTTGAATAACCTGGTGTGACCTTTTTTTAATAGGTGGTACAGAAATGTTATGGCAATGAGAGCTCTCCCTTGAAGTGAAGGAAGGCTCCAAGAAATGGCCTTCTGAAGCTGTATGACACTGCAAAACTCAGGCAGTGGCTTGATGATGATGTCTTTCTGTAGTGAAAGTCTTACCTAGCCTCAGAGCCTTGAAATTTCTCCACTTTTTTGTTTGCTTTGTTTGCTTGCAAGGGGAATTTTGCAGGACAAACACAATCCATTCTCAAACATAAAAAAAAAAAAAAACCAGAGGAATTTGAGAAGTCCAAATATTTTGCTTTTCTCCTTTATTTACATCCCATTTACTTGGTTGTTTGTTTCACTGGTGGTTTTTTTGGGGGGTTTGTTTGTTTGAGGTTTTCTTTTTGTTTTTCCTTTTGGTTTTTGTTGGTTTATTGGGGATTTTTTACAGTTCACAGGCTCACAGGATGTCAGGGGTTGGAAGGGACCCGAAGAGATCACTGAGTCCAATCCCCCTGCCACAGTAGGACAATCCTATCTAACACAGATCACAGAGGAACACATCCAGACAGGCCTTGAAAGTCTCCAGAGAAGGAGACCCCACAACCTCTCTGGGAAGCCTGTGCCAATGCTCTGGGACCCTTACAGGAAAGAAGTTCCCCCTTGTGTTGAGCTGGAACCTCCTGTGCTGCAACTTGCACCCATTGCTCCTTGTCCTATCCCAGGGAGCAGTGAGCAGAGCCTGTCCCCCTGATCCTGACCAGCCTTCAGATATTTATAAGCATTTATTAAATCCCATCTAAGTGTTCTCTTCTCCAGACTAAACAGCCCCAGGTCCCTCAGCCTTTCCTCATAACCCATACCTCCTGTTCCCCAGTCATCCTCTTTGCCCTCCTCTGGACCCTCTCCAGCAGCTCCCTGTCCCTCTTAAACTGGGGAGCCCAAAACTGAACACAGTATTCAAGATGAGGTCTCACCAGGGCAGAGTAGAGGGGAAGGAGAACCTCTCTTGACCTGCTGGACACACACCTCCTAATACACCCCAGGATCCCATTGGCCTTTTTGGCCACAAGGGCACATTGCTGTGCCATGGTTAACTTGTTATGCACCAGGGCCCTCAGGTCCCTCTCCACAGTTCTTTGCATTCATATCTTGGCAAAAAATCTGAGAAAGCACATGGCCATGTTTTTTTCATAATGCAGCTAAGGAATCAGCAGTAATTTAAGAATGCACTTTAAACAACCTTGCAACAAATCCCTTTGTTTAAAAAGACTAAGGAATACATTTTGAAGGGTAGTAGACTTTGTGCCATGGTCATGCTGAAGACACATTCATAGGCTGACCATAGGACACTCTTAGTGTGGAATACACCCAAGGAAAAATAATCTTTGCAGAAACTTGGATAAGTCCTCTGCCACCTTGGCACAATCCTACTGAAAAGCCAGAGTTATGGGAAGTTGAAGACTCTGTCTGGAGACAAGAAAATATGGTTTCCATCATGCTTCCTATTGGGCTTTATTAGGTTCATCCAGGAAAACACAACAGTTCTGGACTTTTTCTTCCCAGTGCGAGCCATTCAGAATCACAGAATTAACCAGGTTGGAAAATAATTTTGAGATTATCGAGTCCAACCTATAACTTAACACCTTCTAATTAACTAAATCATGGCACTAGGTGCCTCATCCATTCTCCTTTTAAATACCTCCGGGGATGGTGACTCCACCACCTTCCTAGGCAGCCCATTCCAATGCCAATCACTCTGTGAAGAATTTCTTCCCAACATCCAGCCTAAACCTGCCCTGGCACAGCTTGAGACTGTATCCTCTTGTTCTGCCACTGATTGCCTAGGAGAAGAGACCAACCTTCACCTGGCTACAACCTCCCTTCAGGTAGCTGTAGAGAGCATTAAGGTCTCCCTTGAGCCTCCTCTTCTCCAGGCTAAACAGCCCCAGTTTCCTCAGCCTTTCCTCACAGGGCTGGTGCTCCATCCCCCTCACCAGCCTTGATGCCCTTCTCTGGACACATAAGAGCCACAGAGAGAAATTTGCATCAGTGTTGACTTTAATTCTTCAAATTCCATACACCAAAAGCATCCTATCCTCCAGTCATGCTCTGTCCATGGAAAAGATTAAGCAAGGAGCACTCTTGATCTCTGTAGCCATGACTGTTGCCTTTTGCACAGGACTAGGGAAGTCAGGAAGGCTTCACCCACTGACAAATTATTTCATCCAATAAACGGTATTAAGCTTTTAGGAGCTGGTAAAGTTTCTGCTCTATTACATCCCAAGCCATGGAACACATTAATTGGTGTCTTCCTTACAGCAAAGTGCTGGTTCTAATTTGACACATAGAGGGGACCACTCTACACCTTGGTTTATAAAAAAAAATCTTGAGTTCTCCTCACCTCACTGGTCGAGGCCACTTTCCAAATGCCTGTCCATAATCTTAGATGAAAAATGATAGCCCTGGAAAGGTGATGTGTCAGAGGAGTGTGAGATGCACTGGCACACACATGCAGATGTGAGGCAGCAATCTGCTGAATTAAAATTACAGAGAAAGGAAATGATGAACCATCTCGTTAACTCAGCTTGTCACCTCAGTGGCCTCACTCCATGTAAACAAATAGGGGATGGGAGGGGGGTGGTGGAAAAGAGCATTATTAAAGAACAGCTAAAACAAGAAAGTATTTATGTCATCACCCACTCTAAGCAACATCACTAATGATAAATCTAAAACTTCATGATGTTTTGGTCACCCTGACCTGACCATGGCATTTCTAATGTGTGATCAAACCCTGCAAAAGTCTGAGCAATTCTAGGGATGATCTCAGCATGCCCAGTTTCTATTGATTGAATTAATCTAAACCATTTTTGGTGCTTAACAGCAAAGGCCCCACACTAATCTCTTGAGTGTTTAGGTTTTTTTTTAAAGCTTGAAGTTATATATGTTCCATATTGGACATTTTTTTTCCCCTCTTTAAGGTTATTCCCAACTATTGATTGAGCTTTGCAATACAGAGACTTTTTTGCCTATTGTCTATCAGCTAATTAAACAAACAAACAAGCTGAACTTTCAGGATGCTCCAAAAGTTAAGGCAGCTGTTGAATACCAGCAGCTCAGTTCAATGACTATCACACTTACTCCTATCTGAAATGCAAAATTAAACCAGGCTAGCAGTTTAATAAATCCACTAGACAAATTAGAATGCAAAAGGTAGTCACATCATGATGCCAAAACCAATTTGATGGTTTGAAAATTATGCCTGATCTCACGTTGAGCAAAGCCTGTTGAGAGGCACATGGAGGATATCAGCTTCTGAAAGTCCATGTTCAACGTGGTACCTGTTGGAGGAGGAGCTGTACAAGTCCAAGGAGCCTTGCTTAGCTCCAGACTCACTGATTCTACTCTGTGTCTCTAATTACACCCCAACATTTCATTTGGTTACAGAGTGATTCTTTTATTATCCCAGCTTTTCTGTACACTTTAAAAGTATTCAGTACTTTCCAGCAGCTGTTGAAGACCTTTGTACACAATCCTGCATCCATATGTCCATATTGGCATCTGTCTACCTATATACAGACAGCTAAAACTGGTCTGGAACTTCTCTTGTGATTAATCATAGAATCATAGACTCAAGCAGGTTGGAAGAGACCTCCAAGATCATCCAGGCCAACCTAGCACCCAGCCCTAGACAATCAACTGGACCATGGCACTAAGTGTTTCATCCAGGCTTTGCTTCAACACCTCCAGGGATGGTGACTCCACCACCTCCCTGGGCAGCCCATTCCAATGCCAATCACACTCTCTGCCAACAACTTCCTGCTAACATCCAGCCGAGACCTCCTCTAACACAACCTGAGACTGTGTCCCCTTATTCTGTTGCTGCTTGCCTGGCAGAAGAGACCAACCCCACCTGCCTACAGCCTCCCTTCAGGTAGTTGTAGACAACAAATGATCAGCTCACTTAGTTAAAAGTTTGGGTTTTTTTTTCACCATGGATACAGAGATTTGTCCCAAACAAATCCTGGGCTGGGAAGAAGACTCTGAGGTGAAGTTAATACAAAGCTTGGGAACAAAGTTTAAAAACTTCATGGATCCATATTCCACAGAATATTACTGGCACCTTGGGAAAATGATGGGAAAATAACAGTAAAAACAATTCAAAAATCTTTTCCCTTTCATTCTTGCCTTCTTTACTGTAAATGTGATGGGAAAAGGGGGGCATTGCAAGAGCTCTGAGTGGCCTTCATTGAATTTCCTCATCAATTTCCCTTTCTGCTGAATTTCTTCTGCTCATCTGTGCATCAGCTGCAGAGAGAGGGCTGGAGCATTGTGTGCAAGGCTGGTCTCATGGGCTACCCAGGAAGAGTGAATGCTAAAGCCTCTCCAACAATGTTCTCAAGTGGTTTTCTTCATTTTATGTCTCAGTTATTTCAGCCATGGATAAGATGATCCACTTATCCAGCTGCCTACATATATTCCATTTCCACCAGTGCACTCTACTAGCAGATCCTTCACTAAGATAGTAGAGAGCAAAACCTGTCCCTAGAGACTACATTCAATTTGAATGACAACACCAGCCCGATTTGATAGCTATATACTGCATATCCTCAGCCATCAAATTGGTTTCAAAAGAAACATGGGAACTTGTTATGTTTTTATTCTAACTTGTATTTCTATTTTTCTACTAAATGCTTGGGGAGCACTGGTGGAGATGGAGGGACATGCTGGCAAAGGCACAGATTCCCATAAAAAACAGAAAAGACTATTCCCTGAGACACATTTGAACATCCAGATTTTACAGAACTAAGTCCCTATGCTGCTAATAAGATTTTAATTGCAATTCACTTCCAGTCATCAGCTGCAATGCTCTGACTGAACCCAGATAAATATGACCAAAGGCATGCCATGTAATCTCATAGAATCTCATAGAATCAGCCAGGTTGGAAGGGACCTCCAAAATCATCCAGTCCAACCTAGCACCCAGCCCTAGCCAATCAACTAGACCATGGTACTAAGTGCCTCAACCAGTCTCCTCTTGAACACCTTCAGGGATGGTGACTCCACCACCTCCCTGGCCAGCCCATTCCAATGCCAATCACTCTCTCTGGCAACAATTTCCTCCTAGCAGCCAGTCTAGACCTCCCCCAGCTCAACTTGAGACTGTGTCCCCTTGTTCTATTGCTGGCTGCCTGGGAGAAGAGACCAACCCCACCTGGCTACAGCCTCCCTTCAGGTAGTTGTAGACAGCAATGAGGTCTCCCCTGAGACTCCTCTTCTGCAGGCTGCACACTCCCAGCTCCCTCAGGCCCTCCTCACAGGGTTTGTGTTTCAGGCATCTCACCAGCTTTGTTGCCCTTCTCTGGACAGGTTCCAGCACATCAACATCTCTCTTGAATTGAGGAGCCCAGAACTGGACACAGTACTCAAGGTGTGGCCTGACCAGTGCTGAGTACAGGTGCAGAATGACCCCCCTTGTCCTATTTGCCACACTGTTCCTGATCCAGGCCAAGATGCCATTGGCTTACCTGTCCACCTGGGCACACTACTGGCTCATCTTCAGCTACTCTCTACCAGCACTCCCAAGTCCCTTTCTTCCTGGCTGCTCTCCAGCCACTCTGTCCCCAGCCTGTAGTGCTGCTTAGGGTTGCTTGTATGCTACCTCTGAGCATACCTCAGACCTATGCACAGCAGACATCTTCACTGGGCTGTTCCTCATTTGATGAAACTCACTTTTCTTTAATTCTGACTCCTGAAAACCTTCTGTGACCTTCCTCTTGTGCCCCCATCTGCTTGGTGATCCAAGTAATTCATGAGTTTTCTCCTACTAACAGCCAAAGGGAAAGAGGCTGAAGAAGCCAGATGGCACACAGGGAAGTGAACTTTATCCTCTGCACCCATGAAGAGCAGATGCTCTTTTTTAGCCTTTCCATCTCCATCTTCCCACACCCATTTACCAGCAAAAGCTCTCCTGCCCTGCAAACAAAGCTCTGCTCTCTGTGCCAAAGGAGGTTCCAGTTATCCCCCTGAGGTCTTTATCAACATGATGGGCAGCTATACATTGGTGGTTATGCTCTTATGATCTCATCTTCATGCCCCTTGTCGAACAGAACATGAGAGCAGAGTCCTGAAGGGCAGGAAAGAAACTGGGTGTGAAAGAGGCATTTCCTACCTGTATTTCTTTCTGTGTCATGAAAACACATGTCCATCCCCTCTAGCACTTAATCATATAGCATTAACTTTCCTCCTAGTGCAAAGGGGAGGGGGGAAAGTCCTTGGCTAAACCCAGAATGCCATTTTATGGCAATTTATGAGCAAACAATCTCCCCATCAAACCAATCCTTAGAAATGTCACTCCAGGCTGGCACTAAGCAGAGATTAAACGATGGATTGTCAACCTTCCTTTTTTATTTGATGTTTAGAATTTCACTGTTCTTCTCTTTCATTAAAAATGAACTAGAGGGAAAAAATGCAGAATAAAATAGAAGCCTTTTACATCTAAAAGTCAAGATAATTATCTCTTATATCCAACCCACTCCTCCAAGACTCTGAATGAAGCCATCATTAAAATCTGTGTCCATCTGGTGACTTTTCCACAACTAATTAGGTGAAGAAGCCAGTTAGCAGATATGTTCTGCTGAAATCTCTCCCTCTTTTTAAAACTTCCAGACATGGTCCACATACAACCTGGATGCTGCTTGCTCTGTCTCTCAGGTGCTGGGAGAACATGAGAAGACACACAGTGGGAGATGGTTCCTTTGGTGAGCTGCTCACCAAGGCCCATAAGGACTGGGAAAAAAGAAGGAAATGGCTGAAAGAGACAGCAGGTTTGACTTCCACTGTGCAGGAAGCCCTTTCAGGAGCTGGTTGGATGTTTTGCTGGCAATATTTCAGTGCATTTCTGCATGGTGCTTCTTTTAATACTGTGATTTTCTCCCTGTGGTTTGCCAGGCACTGAGCCAGCCTACTAAAGACTCTCTACCAAATACCCATCTGCTGCATTTGTTAAAGCTTGTCACCCTAACACCTAGGGCCTGAAAGGTATTGATTCTTCCTGTGTCCAGATGGATATGCTCTCCTCCTCCTGACGGTGTACCAGCTCCACTGGTGTCACTTAGAAGACTGCCAATTTTCAAGATAGCCCCAAACTCACAAGGAGTGTTCTATGGCAACCCTCTAAAACTGCATATGCTCCATTCTGGCTAGTAGAAATATGAGTGGAGGAGCATGCAAGGTGCACTGACTCGCTCCAGGGACAGTACTGTAAGTGACATTGATCTCAAGAGTGCCAAAACCTTCTCTTGAGTCAAAAGAGAAAATTTCAGCCACCCTCATACCTATGAGAGATTGGATCTCATGTTAAGGACAGTGGGCAGGTGTCTGAGTGTGGTAGCTGAAGGCATAAATCCCTTAATGACTCTATCCAGGGAGGTGGTGGAGTCACTGTTCCTGGAGGTGTTCAAGAAAAGTCTGGATGAGGCATTTAGTGCCATGGTCTGGTTGATTGAATAGGGCTGGTTGATAGGCTGGACTGGATGATCTTGGAGGTCTCTTCCAACCTGTTTGATTCTATTATCCTATGACCAAGGTGTTCTGACCAGCTATACACATGGCACATTGCCCAGGGTCAAGGACAGCTGACTGCAGAGCTTTCAGAGCTCTCTTTCTGCAGCTCACTCATCCAACCTAGTTTTCCTTTTGCAGGGGTAGTTGTCGGAAGCCTGCTGCCCTTCCCCAGAGCTCATAGCCCCATAACTCATAGCAGTGTACACAAGACTCCAGGTTTGTGATCAGGCATGCACATAATTGTTGGTAATGCTGCCTCCTAGGTGCATGCAACACAATTCCATGTCTGCCTGTACATCAATCATAGGAATGGGAAAGGCCTTTGGGGTTTTTGAAAGCTTTTCTAGTGTGCTATGTGGTACCTCCTGGTAGAACAGTACCATCACACTGCTGCTCAGAAATCTCTATTTAGCTGTGCTGTTTGAGAATATAAGTCCCTGAGACTAAGCACTGTCCTCACTCCTGCTCTCTGGAAAATGTCTGTCTCAGTTTGACACAATTACATTAATATAGTTATAATTCTAAGATTGTAACAAGTGAGTAATGCAATAACTTCCTAATCTTCTCTCAAAGACAGGTAACAGAAACCATGGTGACTGTGACACAAGGGAAGCAGGACACACTGACCCGAAGGTCTTGGCTGTTTTTAGTTTCACTGATGGAATTAATGAGAGGAGAAAAAATACTGGAAGGATCTTAATTTTCATTTACCTCCAAACGCTGGGGTCCAAATGTTAAGAGAGCCTAGAGGGTTAATGTTCACCAGAGTTGATCTCTAGCCTACTGCACCTAGATTTACATCACGAAATAGTCATTACAGCTAGAGATGAGAAGACTTGATAAAATGAGCCCTTTATGGACAATGGATTGAAATAGAGCTTGGGAAAGAATTGTAGCAAGGGAGGGATTACAGGCCATAAATATACCACAAGAAAAGGACGTTTTAGATACAATCACAGCTCACTTCAGCATCATCTAAAGTGCTATATATCCTGTTTTGCACTCTACCATTCATGAGCAGAATAGGAAAAGCAGTACAATTCAAACTCACAAAGAGAATGAACAAAGACTGTTTCCTTTAGTGGTACTGCAGTTTTCATCGGTTTCCTCAAGCCCACACAAGAAAGGTGCTGAGCCAATTAAGATGTTTTTCATGTCTCGTGATAAATTCAGTGTATTGGAGTTAACTCTGCCTTGTACATCTTCATCAACAATGCAATATCCCTTATACCAATTCAATTTTACATTGCCAGCAAGATAAAGGCAATGTATAAGTTTCAATGAGTGCAGCCTGGCTGGGTTCCAACCCAGTCCAGGGAGTGTAACATTTGCTGGGGAATTGCTTGGGACCTTAATTCCTGGCATATGGTGAGTTGCTTTCATTTCTGACCTCTGCAATTAAGGTCAGTGGCAAAAATTACATTAAAACAGTTCTTTATTAATCATGTTCTATCTAGGGCAGATGATGATGACCTCTAAGCACAGAGATCCAGCAACCACAAAACAAAATACTGTGAGTCTCAAAAGCCACTCACTAACAAAGCTTTGTAGTAGATTTCATTTGGTGCTTTGCCCACGGCTCTGGAACAATAAAGGTCGGTGATGTGTCTTGCAGGGGATAACGAACACTCAGTGCTAGAAGGAGATCTTCATTTAAAGTATGGTGGATTTTCATGGGGATTTTTAATGCCTCCCTCGTCTATTGGTGAAATAGGTACTACTTCTCCAAGCAGGTGATGGTTTCTGAATTGTCTCTGGGTAATTCTTTAGATGTACCACCACCCTAAAGACCAACTGATCTCCCTTTTGACACGCTCTGGAAGCTCAAGGTTAGCAAAGCCTTTGTTTTCCTGATGGTTAGCTCCCCGCATTCCCCAAAGAGATGCAAATAAAGGTGTTGACACAATGTGCTATGAAATTGCACCATCTAGTAGGGAGAAGGAAACCACCTCTTCTTGATGCAAAGGAATATTCACAGAGTCTTCTGTTGGACCTAATCCAAAGCTCACTTGGAGTTTCAGACAGTGGCTTTATCCATTTTACCTTGGATTCTATCATGTTCTGTCATCACACATCCTCTGACCTTGCAGTGTGATCACTTGCAACAGAGGCTTGTAGAGCTACTGACCATTTTGAACCCAACTGACCAACAAGTTACACTGAAAGGCTCTACAAATCAGCAACTGCTTAATCCTTTTGTGGATAAAGCAGACTGCTGTAGATTTTTGCTATAAAACTAATACAGTGATGTTGTGACTCACAGTGTCATGAATTGATGACCAGTGTCTAGAAGAGAGACAGTAAGGCAAACCAAAGGAGAAACAGACTGAAAGGTTGAAGTGCCCCAGTGACATCTCTGACCTACATAAAGCAGTGTCAGAAGGAAGAGAGTGAGGCTGGGTTTGAAACATGAAGTAGTATTAAAACCCCAACACACTGGAAATCAAATGTAAAATGGAGGAATCCAGTCAAAAGTAAAAACTGCATTTCTATCAAGAGAAATGTGTAAATGAGGGGAAGACTATCTGAGCCCACATGTCTTAATTCCAGCATTCACAAGCTCCTACAGTAGGAGCTAAGAATAGTAATACTATCTCATCTCCTTTCTCTTTGTTGTACATTACTAACACTAAAAGAAAGAGGAAGAATGAAAACAAGGTGTTCCTGTCCCTATTGTTCATTAAAACATCAGAAAAGACTCGATTTAAAAAGAAACAATAGCCAAAAAGTTCTGCTTTATAGTCAAATGTGTTTGCAACCTCAGTTAATAAAATGAAGAGCAAAGCAGGATTTCACCAGAGCTGGCCAGTCCTCAAGAAATCATTCTAGTAAGATTGTCCCTGAACTGGCCTCCAAGGTTAAAGGAATCCTTTCAAATAACTTCACCAACATCAGAACTGTAGCCACAATCCTGCTACTTGCTTTGAGATGAGCTTTCTTTGTCCCTGAATTGGCCTCCAAAGTTAAAGGAATCCTTTCAAATAACTTCACCAACATCAGAACTGTAGCCACAGTCCTGCTACTTGCTTTGAGATGAGCTTTGTCATGTTGGATCTTAAGCCATTGCACGTGAAAGATGCCCATGGGGCAGGTGTGTATTTGTTTCACACATGTAGTAGAGGCAGGCACAGCTTCCCCTTACCATCTCATTGTGACCCTTCAGAAACCTCCATTACTGGTGCTTAATGGCCATGGAACTCTCTGAATAGGAGGCATATATTTTTAAACCAACGTCAGGTTTTACTCCATCTTGCCTAAAGGTAGCACAGGCTTTGTGCTGTTATGCCTATTCTTTATCAAGGAAATATCAATTTACAGGGATCCAACTGCTTTCTAGCCAGGTCTGGACAAATATGAAAACATCAGAGGCTCATCAGAGGATGTTTAGTAAGCCTCCATGGGAGCATCTGCTTGCTGAAGACTTATTACACAGTTTATTTGTGTATTCAGATATCTGCTGCTTCTTCCACAGACTACAACAGACCTCTGAAACTCATGGTCCCAGGTAAGATGAGAAAGGATGTGAGAAAAGGCTGGGACAGGGTTGAAGCAGTCTGCTGTTGGACCCCCCATATTTCAACCAGGACTGAGGAGCACTTCTGGTTTTGGCCTTGCTGTGCTAGGCTCTATTTATCACGCTTTTAGAACAGAAATGTAAATCCTGTTTTCATCAGCTTCTGAGCCAGCACACCAGGCCGTTACCAAGCCTGCATCTGACTATAGTGAAAGCCATAAAAATGCTGTGCAGTGCTGTATCTGTCTGCCTGTGCATCCTCAGCATCTTCATGCAGCGATCCCCAGCGTTCAGAGATGCTGTGTCTGGAGCTGGAGCATGCAACTGCACACCCTTGTCTTGTCTACTGACCCTACACATGCTCTGCCCTGGCTGATTAGTACTAGCCCTGTAACTTTTGACTTGAATAAATATCTTTGCTTCTCCTCTCTCCCCTTCACCACCTCTCTGAAGATTATTTTAACTGGGGAGGTTGGGTTTTTGTTTGTTTGTTTGTTTAACTAAGTCCTTTTGAGGCATTAGCTGCATGCTATCCTGTCCTTTCACCTCACTGCTGTGACCTCTTTCTCTTCCCATCTACCTGATACATGTACCGCAGGACTTCTGTTATCCCCATGATAGGTTTATTTATCACACTCTAATGATTCTTCTATCCACACTCTGTGTCTCAAAGGCTGGCTCTCGAGGAAGAGGTCAAGAGTTGCTGTGTAGCAATCTGTTTATTTTAAATCACAGTAAACCACTTGAGCTGGAGAGGTGGGAAGATGAAACCTGTCTTTTGTTTTTTATTTCATGAATGGAAAATATACACTGGAGTTTGAGCTTCTCAGCACATGAACTTTCCTAACCAGAAACACCTTACTAGTTGAAAAAGAAAGAAATATGCAGCTACTAGACGTATTTTACCCTCAATTTATGTCTTGAGCAGGCAATAATATGTGAAGCATAGATCAAGATAAGTAGCCGTGTGGGCTGGTGTTGCAGTGAGCATGCTGATGTGATATATTCCAGACACAGATGAGTTCACAAGAGAATGTTTTATGCCCTTGGCCTCATGGCCATTCACATCAGGCATGTGCAGGACCAGCGTGGTCTCAAAGTCTGAGCAGAGCTGAATCTGATGTGAAACCAGCGTTGCCTTTCTCTGAAACCTGCTGGAGAAGGCAATGTGAAGTTTCCTCAGGTTTTAGGCTGACTGCAGGGTAAGCTGTAAAACCAAGCCCTGCAGAATGCCAGCTGATGCATTGTTAGCATCAAAATGTTTTGAGCAAAATCTGAACTATCAGGGCAAGCATTCACCAAATCTGTGCTTTGCATTGTGCAGCTACATTGTACCTGGTCCTCACAGTACTGCCTGCTTTAAATCTGGATGTATCGTATCATCAAATCAGAGGCCCAGGAGTCTATTGGTATGGTGGGAAGTAGCCATGCCAAAGTGACCTGTATCTAACCATAAATTGTGTTGTAGATATCATCAATAGGAGGTGTGGGATAGCGTTTGATATTCCAGTCTGCACTGGAGGTGAACAATGAGCATCTGTCACAGAATGCTAACAGAGAACAGCTCCTGTTGGTCAGTGCACAAATAAAAATCGTAACAGGAGTAAAGACTGCAGAGATGAAAGGCAATTGGTAAAATACCTGCAGCGTTCAAGGTCCTGGGAACTTCTCATCTACACGACTTGAAGAGCCCTTCATTTCTCTTTCTGATAACTTACAAGCCAATTAAAAATATATATCTGTGTATTCTCTCACCCTTAGCTCTCCCCAAACCCAAATCTTTAATCAGCTACACCTTTTAATGCAGAATCAGCAGCAGCAGCAATGAAGAATGACCCTGTAGCCACAGCCCTGGTCAGGCAGGGATTTTGTTCCTTTTGCTCTCTTTCTTTTTTTTGTCTGCAACTCCAACTGTGCCTTTGAAACATTTGTAAGCACTGGAGCTTTGTCCTTTTAATTAGTGTATTTTTCAGATAGACTCTCTGAAAAAAAAAGGTGTTTTCATTGTTTTTAGCGAGTCAGACTTCTCTGCTCTTTCCTAATGTATGTGTTACTCTCCTGAGCTGCATAGCCATAGACTGCTTTGTGCCTGGACAGTACTTGGTACATATTCTCCCTGTGCAAGAAGGAAATCTCAAGACATTACTGTAATGCAAGGAGTAACCAGAGTAGAGACAATCATCATTTTTCAAAGCTTCCCTTATTCAAAAATATCCCCCAGAAATAATGTCTCAAATTCAGGGTGACCTGGAGATTTTTAACAACAGACCTGAAGTCAAAATTTTAGCCTGATGAGGATAATTTTTATTCCCCTTCATCAGAAGACCATATCCATCAGACAACTGATTTTAGGTGTGTTTTGAATCAGTATTTTTGCTATACTGTGAAAAGTTGTGTTTCTTAGAAGTGTCAGCTCTGTGTTGTGGCACTGGCAAGGATACGGACGTGGGCTTGGGCAGATTTCCCACTCAGCTCCATCAACTCGCTTCAGATGTGACATGCAACATCTCCTGCCAGTCCAGCCTTGCCTACTCCCAAAGCTCTGTCAAAGAGCCCCAGGCCTGAAACTGTCTGTCACCCTGAGAAATCATGAGTGGCTAGAGATAAAAGGACAAACTTCTTTCACCAGTGAAAAGAAATCAAGCCTTGAAGGCAGCTTCCAGAGGAGGAAGCTGGTTTATTAATGTCTTGCTATCCTGGAACAGATCTCAGTAAAAACCAACAAGCCTTACAGTACAATCTTCAGTATTTTCTGTACAATCCTGCTCAGCATTAGTTATAAATCTTATCAGGTGATAGACTGTTTGTTCTCACACAAATAAAATAACAAATGGAGTGGAGATCGCAGAGAGCTGACAATCACCGGAGGCAATGCAACACTTGAGGCCCTTGGAATCAGAAGAACTTTTCAGCTCAACAAGCTTAACAGCTCTGCATTTCCCTCTCCAGGAACTTACAAGCCCATAAAAATACATCTCTGTGCATTCCCCTCCACCCAGAAGCCTTCCTCTTCCAACCAGCTGTGCCATTTAATGCAGACTCAGCAGCAATGAAGAATGGTCCTGTAGAAGTACCCTAGGGAAAAAGCTTTTTCTTCCTTTTTGCAGACCCAATTGTGCCTCTGAAATCTCTCCAAGCAGCTGGCACCTTGTCTTTTGGTTTTTAATTTCCTGCTTTTTTGTGTGTTTCTAGGCAAGGTAGCTGGAAGAGAGGCTTTCATCTTCATTAGGGCCATACGTTTCTGCAGGTTCATTAGGCTCTTTTTTTTTTGTTGCTGTTGGTGTGCAGTTGTCTGCAACAAGAAAAATAGCCTCCAACATCATTAGTCTGCTAAAGAACATTTCACTGCTCCTTCCTGGGGCTTTGGGAGTTTGTGCTGTGCTGAAACTTCAGCAAAATCAAGAATCTGACATCAAGCTTCTTCCTTTATTCTTTTTCATGTGCCTTATGACAGGCATCATTCCTCAGGGCCCAATCTTGCCTTTACATAACCTGTGCTGTAGACTTAAATACAAGCCAGGGCAAACCAAGACCCTGATGTTTTTCCAAGGCAGCAACACACCTGCAGTGATCACTCCCTGAGGCAGGAGCTGACCCATTCATCATGAGAGGTGTTGACTCTACACATAAAAATGACAGCTTAAATGGTATTTAATGATATTACCTATTTCCCAGCTGATCATTTTAGCAGATTCATTCAGCCATGTGCAAGTTGGCAAAGCCTGGGGCTAAAGGTCACACCTGGCCACTCAGAAACAGCCCCCCTGGTAGCTGAGTGCAGGTGAAATCAGGGCCCATTTGTGGAAGAGCTTTTCATCTCACATCAGCTATCCTGAGGGCTCCAGGACCTTATTCTGCTGACCTCAAGGCTAATACACACACACAGTCTGTGCAAGTTCTTCCTAATGGTTTTTGGCTTGCAACCCTCTCTGAGGCATCTGTCTTACTTACATTTGAGGCCAGTATTTTTTCCTAATTTATAGACTAAATAAATTAATCCATGGCCTCTCTACAGACACCCAGCCATGCCCTGCTGAACACCAGGACTATTTCTAGCTGAGTGAATTAAACAGGCTAGAAACCCCCAGGTTCTTGGATCAGGAACAGTGTGGCCAGTAGGACAAGGGAGGTTATTCTGCCCCTGGACTCAGCACTCATCAGGCCACACCTTGAGTGCTGAGTCCAGTTCTGGGCTCCTCAATTCAAGAGAGATGTTGAGGTGCTGGAAGGTGTCCAGAGAAGGGCAACAAAGCTGGTGAGGGGCCTGGAGCACAGCCCTGTGAGGAGAGGCTGAGGGAGCTGGGGGTGTGCAGCCTGGAGAAGAGAAGGCTTAGGGATAACCTCATTGCTGTCTACAACTAGCTGAAGGGAAGTTGTAGCCAGGTGGGGTTGGTCTCCTCTGCCAGGCAACCAGCCACAGAACAAGAGGACATAGTCTCAAGTTGTGCTGAGGGAGGTATAGGCTGGATATTGGGAGGAAGTTGTTGCCAGAGAGTGATTTGCATTAGAATGGGCTGCCCAGGGAGGTGGCAGACTCACTGTCCCTGGAGGTCACAGGATTACAGGATCACAGGATATAAGGCGTTGGAAGGCACCCAAGGAGATCACCAAGTCACCATCCCTGGAGGTGTTCAAGAAAAGCCTGGATGAGGCACTTAGTGCCATGGTCTGGTTGATTTGACAGGGCTGGGTGAGAGGTTGGACTGGATGATCTCGGAGGTCTCTTCCAACCTGGCTGATTCTATAATTGTATGACCTTTCATACCAGGGTACTGAGAACCCTGATCACTTAAATTGAACTCATAATCAATCAGTCAATCAATCACACATCATTCAATCCCTGAAGTCAAATTTATGTAAACATCATATTCACCTAAATTATCCACTTCATCCATCTTGATAGAGGACCTCTACACTCAGCGAGCTCTGCTGGCTCTCCCCAGCATTTCTGTCTGCATGTGCACACGTACTGACAACTGTTCTAATCTCATCTGCCTGTTTTCAGCAGGACCTATGAGTCCCAAGGTTATCCTACTTCTAACACCTCTTTCCATGGAAGGACCCATAAAATTTCCTGCAATAAACAACAGATCATTCTCTGCTCTCCTGGCTGTGATGCATATATCTTCTGCAAATGACCAGTCAAATGACAAGTGGTGCCCTCATAAACTTCTTAAAGTACCTTCCCAAGACATGGTGGGCTCTGCTGTGTGCTTAGCTTTTCATTGATCTCCACATACATGGTTTAAAGGAATGAGAAATTGAAAAGGAGGATGTACTGTAAGCATATTTCATATTAAAAAAAAACCAAACCAAAACAAAACAAAAAAAACCCCAAAACCTCAGCTCCTCCAACTAGACAGGAAAGCTAATTGAACATAATAACTTTGACAAGGTTCTCTGTACTTCATGGCAAAGGCAGCACTGTTGGCTCAGCTTCATCTCATATTAGGGCATATGGGTTACACAGAGAATTGTTTGCAACACTAGGAAACAGCCTGCAGCCTGGACAGGCTTAACATAAAACATGATGCCACCAGTTCAACTTCTTTGAAAGTAATAAGTGAGTTTGAGAGATATAGCAGGTTGCTGTAGCCAACTATTTTCTACTTAAGTGGCTACATTTTTGCCTTCTTCTTTGACAGCTTTTTCCTCTGCTGATTGGAGTTGTGAATACAAAATGTATGGCATTTTGAGCGAGACCAGGAGATTCAGGGAGAGTAAAAGAAAATGTAATTTCACATCAAAATAACTCACTGAGAAGCTGCTTCACTGACTGTGAGATTAATTGTCATATTTAATGCATTATAAACCTCTGCTTGTTAATTTACATCAAGTCACCCCAAGATTTCCAGGCTGTTGCACCAGGTAGTTAATGATTCTGAGGTAACCTGCTCTAATATTTAGGTCCAGCGTGGCTATTAGATGTTAGGATCTTACTGTTCAATTACAAAAGGATCATTAAAATAATTATTTCATCCCATGGCACTGATAATAAATCAGTTCTTCAAGACTAAAGTTTGTTTTGCAATGACTGGCTGTGCTTTAGAAGATCAGTTTCAGAACCTTGCAATTTTGTTTAAGAAAACCTTGAAACCTTTTGAAGCTGTGTTTTTGTGCACCAGCGCTCCTGAGACCAACCCTCAACCCAATCATCTGCACAGATAAAAGGCATCATGCCCTCTGAATCTAAGATTCTTGCTGTGCCACAAACCATTGGCTAAACCACTGAGAGAGCTGTGTCTGTTTGCCTATCCACTTCTTAGGAATTATCCTTAAACATTTTTTTGTGGTCCACTGTTAAAGTCAGTGAGGCAACTGTTAAAACAATTAAAGATGAGGAAAGATGGAGCTTTGATCTGACCTGGAGCATAGCTTTGGTCCTTCTTGTAACTCAGTCTGCCTGCCAGTAACAGGGATGAGGGGCAGGTTTGCTACAGCGGTGTAAAATCTAAGTAACATTATTGAAGCTGTGTAAAGCCAAAACAATAACATGAGACTGAGGCCCAGAAATCTGTTGTTCTCACGAAAGGAATCAGATAACTCCTCCAGGATTCTCTGGATTTACTGCCATGCTGTACTGCTGCTGCTGCACGGTAAGCACGTTTTCCTCCAGACAAGGGCAGATCACAATAGGCAAAGGAAACCTCTGTTTCAAGCAAATTTAAAGACTATCCATGCATGCTTTAGAGGCACAAATCACCCTCTCCCTTCCCCTCCCTCTCCCCAAACCAATCAGACAGCAGTGTTGTGAATGTGGAGACATCAGACTGCAATATCCTTCTCTCATTCTCTGGGCACACCATACGCGCACACACAATGTTTGTCTCTGGGTCAGTGGGAAAGTTAATTAGAAGAATGGAGTTTCTTGTGATGGAAGATGCCACCCTGATATGATTCTGAGTCCTCTCTCTGCTTCTGATGAATTACAAATGACAGCGAGGGAAGTGAAGGACACCAGCAGTGACAGTTTGTCAGCCACATTCACTCTGCATTCGTTTTTTGGGGTGGGTAACTTTTTGTCCTCTGTTCATTTCAAACCACTCACTACGACTTCTCTCCTCCCCTCTGCCTCCTCTCCATTTCCTTTCCTTTACCAGTGGATGACTGGAAGTTGAAAGAGAGGGCAGCCCCTTTGAGCAGACCTCATGAGCAGCAAAGAAAGGGATTTGGACAGGAGAAGCACAGAAGACCTCTGGATGGGGCTTTCAGATGCAATAACCATGATGCTGAGCAAACAACATCTGCACATCCCGATGGAGCAGGTGCAGAACTGTGTGCTGGGTTGTCACTTGCCTCCAGACAGGCAAATAAGGAGCCTAGCAATGAAATGCTTCTTATTGAGATGCTGCTTCTTTCCTCACCTTATGCATCTCTCTATCAATCTAGAAGCCAGCAGGCAGACAGGAGAAGAGCTTACTCATTCCCAGTTCTTTAGTTCTTTTTTGCATTTTCTCAAGTTGTTCATCTACCTCTACAAAGTTCTTGCTTTTTTTAGGTGTGCTGTTAGGAGAGATGGCTGCTTTCATCCCAGTACATGGGCTAGGCAGTGACATACTCTGCACACTGTGACTTCTCTCATCACAGTATTTTCCTCTTACTAAAATAGACGTCTCCTAAATAGTTATTTCTTACCCTTCAAGGAAAAACAAATGAACAAACAAATAAACAAAACAAACAAGGAAATGAACAAACAAGGAAAAAATAAGTGATTTGCCATTGGAATGGGATGCCCAGGGAGGTGGTGGAGTCACTGTGCCTGGAGATGTTCAAGAAAAGCCTAGATGAGGCACTTAGTGCCATGGTCTGCTGATTGGATAGGCCTGGGTGCTAGGTTGGACTGGGTGATCTTGGAGGTCTCTTCCAACCTGGTTGATTCTATCATTCTATGAAAAGACTGGATGAGGCACTTAGAGCCATTGCATAGGGCTGGGTGCTAGGTTGGACTGGATGATCTTGGAGGTCTCTTCCAACCTGGCTGGTTCTATGATTCTTTGATTTTTCTGCTAGAAACATTTTATGGCTGTAAACACATTACAATGTATTTTAGAAGAAGAAATTTCTGGTTTTATTTTCTTGCAAACAAGGAGGTCTTTTTCAACCCCTACTATTCTGTGATTCCAGGATGTCCAGTTCTAGAAGTAACTCGGAGGCTGTGTCGGTTTTATCAGTGCAGCAAACACTCTGTGAGTGATTGGACTGTACTGCACTTCTCCAAAATGCTCATCCTGTGCAGAAGCAGCTGAAAGTCACAAGAACTCTAAGTCTTGATCTTGGAGCCAGAATAGGGATTTGAGCACTGATTCCAAGGGATGGAAAATTAAACAAATGGCAATAGAGAAGAGTATACGCTCATGAATCAGAGTATGACCATGCCTGAGTGAAGACGATTGGCTGTTAACTCCACTCCTATTAAAGCTCATCTTCTGAAAGGCTACAGAGCTGCTAAATAAAAGCTGAAATAGATTTCTGTGCTGACTTCAAGGTCATGTTTCTGCAGCACTATGGAATACATTAAAGTGCTCAATTTATGTCCTGTAACTCACAAAAAAAATATAAATGTAGCTTATATTAAATAAACCTGTGCCAGGATCTCTTCCTCTCTAACTTTTTCTCCTTTGCCCTCTATATTTAATAGGAAAAATCTATTTCAATATGAGAAGATTTTCTTTAGTGTATTTGCTCTTTACTCACTGGAAGTCATCATTGCCCCAAGGGAAGGCAAAGAAAGGTTTTATCTTTCCACATGAATGATGAATCAAAGGTCTGAAGTCTCTTCTTGCCCACAAATCCACTGACCTCAGCCCAGCTACTTATTGAGAGCAATGGTTACATCCTTGATTTTCTTTGGCTTGTGCTTAAGATGAAGTTCTTTGCCTACGTGTAGGCACATACCATATTGTGCATAAGTAAGATGGTTCCTCTTGCTTTACATCCAGCTTAATCCAACATGGTGAGGGGATCTCTCACCATGAAGGGGCAGTAGTTTTGGATAGTAGAATTCTCAGCCTACATATTCAAGTGGCATCCCAAAAATCACAGTGAGGCAATGGAGTGTAAATCAGGACATTTCCTTGTTATTACTGCCTGCTGCTGCAGCAGCAATTAAGGGAAAATGCTACATAATTCATTGAGATGTGTTAAAATCCTCCAGGGAACTCTCCCACCAAGGAGAGTGCAGCACCCTGTTAAAAATGACCATAAGGGGATTAGGCTGAAGTGGGATTACATTTGACCATCTTGGAGCAGTTGCAGGGATTAGCCATCTTGGCTCCTGCCAGGGAATATGTGCTTCTAAAGTATACTGAGTAGGAATCTATGTTTCTTACAAAATGCATCCATCAATATCCTTGTAAATGAGTCTTTCCCTGCATTCTTTCCATGGGAATAAAGAACACCTTGCTCTTTGAGGTAGGCTCAGACTAGAGTCACTAGTTTGTCCGCCCATGAGGTTGGGGTGAGGGAGGTGGAGTAAGATTCAGCTTCTGATCTCCCTGAATTCTTCTAGGAAGAAGAACTAGAACTTGAACTACCTCATGACTTGTGTCACACCTTACATTTAAACTAGCCAAGATGTTGTTCCTCTACCATGGATGAATGCTGTGGCGCAGGTTCAGAAATATTGGCCAAAGTCCTTTGCTAGAGCACTGAGCACTGCAGGGCAACCCAGAACCACAGGTCCCTGAATGGCAAGAGTGTCTGTGGGCTGAAACCCCCAAATAATCATTATTTTATCACCCTTCTGTTAAGCCTTCTACTGCACAGAAACCAGCTCCCAACCACTTACTTTGCTGTTTCCATCTAGACTGAACTTCACAGAACATATAGGCTTCATTGCTAACAAATCTACTCTCTCTTTCTGCCACAACCACACTGCTAGTGATTTTCTTGGCCTTTGTAGATCTGACAATGCTATGGAGATGCCTCTGTTCACCTTCTTGCTGCATCCCTTGGGCTGACTGGCAGCACCATGTCCCATGGTTTTTTGCCCTGAGCTGCTCTACCAAATAGTTTCATATTTTCAATCAGAAGATGAAGCTGTTTTGCGCAAACAGGTTATGAATTGAAACATTTCCCTGAACTCTTGTTTTTAAGGCACTGGGCATCAGCTTAGCCCTCTGATGAATCAAAGTAATTTTGTAAAAATGACACCTTAGTGTTGCATATATATTGCCCCTCTACAGCTTCCCTGGATATTTATTCAGTTTACTAGTCAAAACCAGCTGCATGCTACACTAAACCCAGCAGGGTCAACACCTAATCTATGAAAATCAAGCTGTCTCTTTTCTCTCTTCTCCATACATCATCATCAAGCAAAGCTGGATAACACAAAGTTGGTTTTGATCCTGGAATAATAGTACTGATGTTGCTGGGGGTGTGGCAGAAAGAAAGGCAAAAGGGAATATGTGAGGTTGCAGTGGTTTGATCCTTAAAACCTGGGGAAAGGGGGAAAAAATAAAGCAGATGCAGTGTATCTTGTTGTATCAGCGAGGGCATCAGGTGGGCCAGGCCTGTGGATGTCTGTGGTGAGGCTGCAGGTGTAGCTGTGGCTCAGCACAGACATACAAAACCACACCAGATGAGAGAAGCTAGAAGAGCTGCAACCCAGTGGTTGTGGCAGTAGGATCTCATGTTCTGGTAGTGTCTAGATTAGAAAATATAACATCTAATAAGAGGGCTTCTTGGTTGCAGACGGGAAGGAAACAAATACCAGAAGCCCTGGAGAGAGAATAGTTTTGTGGAATTTGTTCTAGATTTCTGTGATCAATCCTGGAAACTGCTGCCAACCAAGACCAAGGGTTGACCTTTTATAGAATCATAGAATCAACCAGATTGGAAGAGACCTCCAAGATCATCCAGCCCAACCTACCACCCAGCCCTGTCCAGTCAATTAGACCATGGCACTAAGTGCCTCATTCAGGCTTGGCTTCAACACCTCCAGGAACAGCAACTCCAGCACCTCCTTGGGCAGCCCATTCCAATGCCAATCACTCTCTCTGGCAACAACTTCCTCCTAACATCCAGCCTAGACCTGCCCCAGCACAATGTGAGACTGTGTCCCCTTGTTCTATTGCTGGTTGCCTGGCAGAAGAAGACCAACCCCACCTGGCTACAATTTCCCTTCAGGTAGTTGTAGACAGCAATGAAGTCACCCCTGAGCCTCCTCTTCTTCAGGCTAAATGCTCCCAGCTCCTTCATCTTCTCCTCACAGGGCTGTGCTCTAGGTCACTCACCAGCTTCATTGCCCTTCTCTGGACACCTTCCAGCACCTCAACATCTCTCTTGAATTGAGGAGCCCAGAACTGGACACAGTACTCAAGGTGTGGTCTGACCAGTGCTGAGTACAGGGGAAGAATAACCTCCCTTGTCCTGCTGGCCACACTGTTCCTGATCCAGGCCAGGATGCTATTGGCTCTCCTGGCCACCTGGGCAAGCTGCTGGCTCATGTACTGCCTACTATATACCAGCACCCCCCAGGTCTCTTTCTGTCTGGCTGCTCTCCAATGACCAATGCTCTTTTAATGACCATTCAGGAACAGAGATGATTGAGGTATTTCAGTTATATTCTTCAGTACATTTTGCAGCTTTCACAGAGGTTGAAAAACATCTGTGAAGGCTTTGGGAGAAGCTGAAATGTTTGGTCCATGTGAACCATGGGCAGGTAAGATAAGAGCAGAAAACAATAAAATAGTAATTTAGGCTTCTCCTGGTCAGGTGTCACACACTGAGCTTGCTCTGTGACCTGTAGAGAAACTCAGGAGTTGTATTTGGCTATGCAATTAAAAGTACATAAGCCATGCGTATGTTAATACAAACAAGTGATGCATTTTAAATTGGTAAAAGTTTGCTCCACCATTTTCCTCTGACTTCCCCTGGTTTTCTCATTTGGCAGTTCTACAGTAGTGTGGTGATCCCTCCCTTTGATTCCACAGCAAGCATTAGAGCTGAGCTCTGAAATGGTCATCAGTCCTCAGCTTCTCAAGTTGTGCTGGGGGAGAGATAGGCTGGATGTTAGGAGGAAATTCGTCTCACAGAGAGTGACTGGCATTGGAATGGGCTGTCCAGGGAGGTGGTGGAGTTGCTGTCCCTGGAAGTGTTCAAGGAAATCCTGGATGAGGCATTTAGTGCCATGGTCTAGTTGACTGGACAGGGCTGGGTGGTAGGTTGGACTGGATGATCTTGGAGGTCTCTTCCAATCTGTTTGGTACTATGATTCTATGATTCTGTGACCAGGAAGCCCAAGAGCCCAGGGCATCTGATTGTGAGATTACCTGCAGAAGCTGGAACAGCAGCAATGGCAGGGACAAGTGAGGAAGCTGAGACCAGGGATTTACACAGACCTCCACATGCATGCACAGCTACTGTTTGCACGTGTAACAGTCCCTTTCTGGCTCACAAACTCAGTGCTGCACTACAATTTCCAGAATGGCCAGAGACAGTTCTACAGTTTGAGATTAAAAAACACCCAAATTACCTCCAGCCATGGTAAGCAGGAGCTGAAACATCTCTCATCCTCTGCAGAGGCGGCACAAAGGGAGACTCAAACACATACACTCACACAAACACACACACTTATTAAAGTTTCAAAATCATAATTAAAAGCAATGTGTGGCATATGCAGAGCTGTGGCTCCAGAGCTGTGCTTACTCCTGCCTGCTACACCTGCCCTGCTGCACGCTGCAGCAACACAATGCTCCATCTCTGGTTGTCAGTTTTACACATCACCATGTTTAACATGCAACTGGCGCTCCTCACCTGCCTTCCACTGGAACTCTACACAGCCCCCCTGCTATTGATTAATTTGCACTAATTAAAACCAGCAGCATTGCTACAGCAAAGAATGATGCCTAAGTGTCAATAAATTATGGGAAATTTCACAGATTGGGGATTGCCAATTTCTGCTTGCAAATAACTAAACAAATGTTAATGGCACTTCCCAACAAGCCCAAATTCACTGATGGGGCTGCATGAATGGGCTCCAGAGCTGATTTTTGATGCTGGTGTAGCTAACACAGAGATGTTCTGCCTAGGGTACAGGCTGAAAGACTTTTTTTTGTTTGTTTGTTTTCAACATAGGTATTTCTGTTTTCAAAGATAATTTATGCATTGCCTGCTACTCAAATGAATTAATTGAATCAGGATTTTTTTTTAGTGCCAACAACATGGCAACCCTACAAAAATCCCAAGCAAATAAACACAGGAATCATGACAAGCCACCAAGCCAGCAGTGCTTGTTAGCAGCTGCTGGTAATAAACCTGCTAGGAAGCAGGTGCAACAAAGGAAACTTTGTAAATCTGTAACATACAGCAAGGAACGAGTCTAGATTTAAGGGATGAAACTGGATTCAGGGACCTGAGATGGTGCTAATTCAGAGGAAGCTCAGATTGTATAAAGCTGGATATTAGGGAAAACTTCTTCTCAGAAAAAGTTATTAAGGAATGGAACAGGCCCAGGATGATGGTGAAGTCACCATCCCTGGAAATATTTAAAGGCTGTGGTTCTTAGGGACATGGCTTGGTGGTAGTGGCTTAGCAGTAGCGGTGGGAGGATTATAAACTCTAGGCAAATGATTTGACTTGATGATCTCAAAGGTGTCTTCCAACCTCAACAGTTTTAGGCTTCTATGGTTTCTATTGCCCCAAAGCTGGAGGCACAGATGGAGTGACCAGAGAGCAGCCTGCCTGCATGGCTGCACTGGGACAGTTCTCTTACACTCTTGCACTGTGGTCTCTGTCCTGCTCCTCCTGCTTTCAGTTTTCAATGCAGCACCTTTCCTTGTTGCCAGAGAGGTAATAGATTGCAAGAGCAGCTTCAGGAGATGCTTATTGTCAGGAGGAGCCTCCCAATCTCCGCAGCTCACCATGGACCAATAGTCCTCAGGGCCTATAGATGCACAGTGGCTAAAATCCAAATACACCAAAGGTCTGCAGCTTGCTATCAAGTGAGGATGCAGACAGTGTCAGCATTAGGCTTTTTCAGCAGGAACCATGTGCCTCTTGACTTTCAAGTGGGAGGAGTGAATTCCCTGGGAATGAAGAGTGTTTGTTGTGAGACCTGACACAATGCCAGCAAGGCTGAGGATGTGAGGGGTCGGTAGTGAGAGGTGTGTGTGTCATTTGTTCCAGGGTTAGGTTTAATCATGCCCCTCTTGCCCTTGGCCTTTGGACCTGCATGAGGGAGCAGAAGGGAGGAAGAGCTAAAGATGTCAGCTCTGTATGGAGGTAGGTGAATACCCCAGCACTAGTGGCGTCTGGACGGGATGGAGTCTGTCCTGGTGGGAGCATCTCATTTGACACGCTGAGAGCAGCAATGACAAATCAGGAAGCTCCTGCCCTTGGCTTGGTGGGATTAATTAACTACTGTGTTGTCACTGTCTCTAATTAACTCTGTGACTGCAGGCTAGACCCTGCTGTGTTTTCATGGGGAAGGACTGACAGGGTGGCCAAGAACTGACGAGGTGGCAAAGTCTGGCATGTGGGAGCTATGTGGTAGCACAGGAGCTAGAGCAGAGCAAGGGCTTGTTTGCATATGTGGAAAGCAAAATGTAACTGAAACTAGATGGAAACATGGTACAAATAGTGCAAAATGCATCTGGGCGCTCCAGAAGATTTTCTACTGCTGAGATAGGGAGGGAAATGGGGACTCTTGGCCTCTGGACATCTTTCTGTTGGAAGGTTCAGTTTCATTAGTCACAACAGAATAAATCCTATCAGAACAAGTATTTCCCTGAGAAACAGGGAAGTTCTGATGCCATAGTACAAGGCAGTAGTAACACTATGTATGGAATATTTTGTACCAGTTATGGTTACTCATAGTCAAGACAAAATAGTTTACACTCAGAAAGGTACTGAGAAGAGATATCTGTTGAGAAGGGGCTGTTGTCCTGACATGATGGGTTTCAGCCTTTGATCTGTGGTATCCTGAAGTCAGGAAATCTCTAGACTTTAAAGATGTCCCTGGAGTATTATTAGATTAGAACTGGGTTGCCACATGTACCAAGGACAGAGATAGGACTCCTAAATAAGTAATGCACAGTATCAGACTGAGGATGTGTTTTGCTCTGTGGCTTGCACAGTGTTTCACTGGTACTGAGGTATGTACATTTGGTCTGATATATAGCTTAGACCATAATAAATTAGTCTCAAAAGGTCCACCTCTATCACTGTAAAATGACCTGTAGTACCTCAAGGAGTAAGGGAGTTTATAAAATTGAGGTAGAATGTAGCATTAACTAACATGCAAAAATTAACCTTCTGTTTGTGGCAGGAAAAACAAGACAACAACACTGACATCTGTAGAAATACTCAAAGAGCCTCAATCTATAGAGACATCTCCTAGGTATTTTATATCACCATCTGCCTGATCTAGCTAAAAAACCCCAGCAGCTGCATGCAAGAATCCAGTCTTTAACAACTGTGGATTTTTTATATATATATAACTGAATCAGTATCAGACTATAGTAGGGTGGACAATGCTGCACAAATAGGGCCAGATATCTGGGATGGGATTCATTTCATCTTCCTATTCAGGGAACTGATCCACTTGTATTAGGTTTATTTTACAGGCTAGAAAGAATAATAGCCTTTTTAAAGTGCAGTTCATCTCATCCTAATATGAACATTAGGATGAGTGTCTGTGTCTCTCCTTGGCTATAATTGGAGCCTGGGGTGCCTAGCTCAAATGGAAATGTCTGCCTTGTAAAAGTGAGATGAATCCAACCCCCTGCACACAGAAACTGAGGGTCATATTTTTGCTTTCCTCCTCAAGAGACACAATCCTTTCAGGCTGTTTCAGTTCTGAATTGCTCAGCATTTTACTAGGTGGGTGCTTATGTATTTCTCTGTGGTTCCTCAGGACTCTCTGAGAGTATCTGTGCTTGTCTGGCTGCCTGCCATGGGCTAAGACATACCCTCATGGCTGTCATGGGTGTTGTGCCATTTTGTCATGCTCCCAGCTCTTGGGAAGGGAGATGTGAACTCTGTTGTAGAGAGAGTGGAAGGCATGACCCACAAAAGGGTAACAGTCACTCAACCCAGTAAGCAGCAAAGCTGAGCAAAGACCCCGAATTCTGATCTTTCAATTGTGCTGTCTTTGCATCACACAATAACAAGACTGGAGCTGAGTCATTGGCAAGGGAAATGTGTGGTTTAAATTATAATGGAAATTCATAAAAAAACTACAATATCACAAGCATTGAGTCATGGGTAAGGCATTAAACCACAGTCATTTCAACTGGGAATGAAATCTCATGTTCAAAACAAAGCACATAAATTTATTCTATGAAAAACACACACTTGGGAGACTTCTCTGTTGAAGTGGATAGTTAAAGAAGAGAGTGTGAACAAGGTATTTTTCAACACCTCCCCAGGCCACAAAATCAGGATCTAGTCCCTCATCCCAAAGCATAAGTGATCATATTTATCTAGACTCTGAAAACCAGCAAGATACTAGCAGAGCAGAGACAGGAGAAACATCATGGAAGAGTGTTGGGTGCAGATCAGGTACAAGGCAAAGAAGCAGCTTGTGCAGTCTGTATGCAGGCATGTTCTGAAAGGAGTTCAGAGTCCAAAGTAGAGAGGCAAATGGTTGTGTTAGAGGTGAGAAAATTGTATGGTGAGCAATTTAAGCAGATGAAGAGACACTGAAGTGTATCTCTTAGGTGGGACAGCAAGAACTGGAACTGTTGAGGCTGACATTGGTCAGGTATGAAGTGCATGGGGGAAGCAGCATGAATGTTGCACAGGACCTGCTCTCCAGCATGATTAGTCCCCTGGGAGCCCTATATCTGCTCACAAAAAATGGAGATGAGAGAGCTATGTTGGCATAAACCCCAGCTCCATTATGCATGGACTGTTGGCTTCCTTTTATTGCCAGCTTCTCTGGATTCATATCAGGAAGTCTGGAAACAGCACATCCCTAATGAAAAGCAGAAGATCCTCATTATTAAATCTGAAATGTTCAAATGCAAGTGGTTGCTAGCAGCTTTCAAGGTCTGAGTGAGCCACATGCAGCAAAACCAATGCAATACAGATGATGAGGCAGCTCTGGCTGAGGCTGGTGATAGATGTGATTGGACCAAAACTTGCATTAGATTTGCTTTTTGCTGTCTCTAAGCTTGCTGATTCACCTAAAGAGATGACTCCTGCCCTCAGAGGCTGAGGGTGACTTCTTAATCTGCATACTGGAAGCTCAGTAGAAGATACTGGATGCATAACTGACAGTCATTTCTATTACTGACTCAAGGAAAATTTTTATTTCTTTTAATCCCAGAGATGTCTGTGTTTAGGACTTGATGTGCAGAAACAGAGATGCTGTGTGCTTGGCCTTCAAGACTTCTGTGCTCAGCATTATGCCAGGATTAGGATCTGCTGCTTTTTTCAGTGATTCATGAATGAAGACTTGAGAACCTCTTTTCGATGGGAGTCAGAGATATCACAGGACCATCAGACATTCTTTCCCCAAACTTCCCTGCATGCCAGGAAAAGCCTTTCCTTTCATTAAGCAGTCACTGCTTAGGACATCTGCAACATCAGCTCTCAGACTATGCCAGGCTGTAGGTGATCTGCAGTAATTCATGATAAAGTTGGATGCTTGCAAGATATTCCACTACCCTGCCTTTGTGAACAACTATATTCCTGCAGTAAAACATGCCTAAGTATCAAACCACTCATGCTGAAAACAGACTGAGCTAAAACTTCAGGAAAGTAAAGTGCACATAAAAGTGAGCATTTAGGATGTCTAACTAGACAACACAGTGGTGAGTGAAGAAAGGCAAGGAAAAGCTACTTAACCCAGTAATATGAGGATCAAATCTAAAAAGTCCTTTTCCTTGTTCCTGTATTTAAGTTTCTCTCAGCTAGCACTACTGAGTGGCTGGATCTGCAGTGAGTGCCTGATGCTGCTGTTTCTTCAAAAGTGGGACTTCTGGGGAAAACATAATGACAATACAATCCATACAGGCAAGTCTAGAGAGGATCAACAGACAGTTTCAATATTCCCTTGTCTCTGCACACTGGGAAGCTTTATTCATGAAATGCCTCTTATTTTAAACTAAAACAGTGCCTATTATCTGGTCTCCAGACATCTCAGAACAATGTTTTTCAACAAAGCTGTAATCAAGTGCAATGTACTTCTCCAGACCTCATAGCTCTCTCTATTGCTGGAAAATTGGGGGTTTCTTTTCAAGTTGCAGACTAGAAGCAAAGGATGCATTTACTCTTACCCCAACAGGGACATTTCTGTAAGAAGCCTTAAAGCCTGAGTTACATTAGGATAAATACTCTAAGGCTTCTTACATTTTCAAGTCATCTTCCATACATTCCTCACAAAAAACATTTCATGTTAAATCAGGAAAGTCAGTTTGTCTTGTAAACATGCAGATGAAACCTTTGTGGGTTGAGAGAGAAGGAGCAAAGCATGAAAGATATCTTGCCCTGGGTCTGCCGAGGAGATGCGAGCAAGCACTGATGAGATGCTGAGCTGACCAGAAATTGCATGACCACATCACCATGGCACTGAGCCAGAGCTAATGCACTATGTTGACAGGCTGGGTTTATTTAGCTGCTTGGGCTCCACGCCAGGGCACTGCAGAGAGATGGGTGCTGGCCTTTTTTGAGCATGGGCAGAATAAACCTGTGTGAGCAGGCACAAGCCCACCTACAGCCCCTGTCTCCTTCTCACCAGTCACTCAGTTTGGAAGGAGTGAAGAAATGTGTCTCATTTTCCTTTTTGTATTCTTAATGCTTGCCAGTAGATTTGAAAACTGCCCATCTTTCCACTTATGCATTGCACAACACTTTGAACTTCATGCATGTGCAAAATATGAGCACTTTCTTGTTAGCAGGAATAGGTCCCACCTTCCCCATCTTCTCAGCACTCCATGAGTCATTACTCAATAGTTGCAGAGCAGTATGTGAATGTTAGAGGCTGGGCTTCCCTCACTGCTCTTGAAACAAAAGAAACACATCCTGATCACCCATGTTTGACTCTCCAGGCTCAAGCTGGAAAGGGTACCTGAGGCAGGCAGTTAAGAGAAAGATTTAAGCAGAAATCATGGCGACTAAATCTAGCTAAGCATCGTTCCTTCAGTGGAGGCATAAAATTGTGAGGTTCCTCTAAATTCAGTACTTTAAAATGAATTCAGACCCTGAGTATCACAGCTACAAGCAGAGATGTTTCACATTAATAATGTCCCTGTGGTACCTCTTGCAAGTTAGACTTCAACCACTTCAGGCTCTTACTGTCTTTGTAGGTGAGACCTCCTGGCCCTGGTCCTATGAGAGTTTCCTCCTGTGGAGAGGGGATGCAATGCCTCCAGGGCCTCTGCCAGGGCCCAACGTAGGGGAGGCAGCAGATTTAGGGCATCTGGTCCATGGTGAGGAATGAGAATTGCTCTGACTAAATCCCCTGTGTGGCAGCATTTCCAAATTAAAGTATTTTAATAGAGGCACAAACACACACACACTGGGGATTGGATTTTTGTGGGGTTTTGAGATGAAGCATTTAGAGTTGTAGTCAAAATGTTTTCATTTTTTAATATTTGTTTTCCTGAGGAATAATTGAAGATTTTGCTGCAAAGCAGATACTTCACACAATAAACATGTCTTTAAAAAAATGCTTTAGAGGGAAAAAAAAATTCAACCATCTGTCTGGCTGAAGGACTATTGAAGAGGGAATGCAGCTCTTTGAGACCCATTAGAAGGCAGAAGCTTTGACTTATGTGAGAAAAGGAGAAGGACACAGAAAGGAAAACAAAAGAGCAAGGTCAAGTGAAACACCACAGTCAAAGAGAAGCAGTTCTGAAATAACTATGGCATTTTCAGTAGCCATTTTCTATTTTTCTGGTGTATTTTTTCCACATGCAGCAATCTGGGTATTATTGGCTCTCTTTACAAAGAGAAGGGGCTCCACTGCCGTGCTGCTGCAGAAAAGTACTTTTCTCCATCTATGCCTTCATGAAGATAAGCAGGACTCTTCAAAAGCAAGCCTCAACATATACACCTGGCCCAAACACCTCAGCAGAAATTCCCCTGTGCCATGAAGCCATCAGCTGGCTCAGGTGCACATGCGTAAAAGAGCACAGCAGCAACTGGTGGTTTTCCCCATGGCTGGCAGCCAAGGTGTTGATTACCATCATGCAAGCAAAGGATCAGCTCATCAGAGGTTTGTTTCTCTGCATGGCTAAAGAGCTTAGTGCAATAGAGGGTAGCTACATTCCAGGCAAAACAGCCAAACTGGCAGGTAATGTGGTCTTCATCTTACCTCTTCTCCTGGGACTCACGCCTTCTTTTAGCATAAATCCATAGCTTTGGACTCAGAGGTGGTGGGTGAAATACTGGTGGACCCCCTCTCTCTGTCAGGCAGCTTTATGTGGTTTAGTCCTTCCGAAAACTAAAAAGAGGAGGGAAGAATCACTAAGCATTTTCTATTTCAAAACAGATTTCATCTTCCATAGAAAGTAATACTGCCTCCAGCCATGTGTAACTTATTTTTTATCCAACGGAGTATATGGGCTTATAACTAGATCCTGATAGGAACCCGGGTTTAAAACATTATTCACAGCAGGTTATTTGATCTTTATTTGCTGAATGCACTCAGCTGAATCCATATCTCCAAACAATATGAGAAATAAAATGCTGGGCATGCTTCATTGGCCAGCCAGCTCATCTTGATTTCCAGAGACGACTACATTCCTCTCAGCAGTTTCAAAGATGTGCTGTATCCCAACAACTAAGATGCAGTTTTTCCATCCTCTTTCCCTATCTGGACATTTATCCTTCCTTGCTTTTTTTGTTTTGTTGTTGCTGTTCTTTTCCCAATTAGGAGCTTTAAAAAATGCTTTGTACCAGTCCTTCATAATGATTTGGGGGAAATTGTGCTTCCCATTGCATATTTGGGGAATGCTCATTCAAAACCACTTACCATCTGTGCTTGCACAGAAGGTCAGATGCTGATAATCTGGTCAGGAAGCCACAGGGCTTTGTGATGAGATTGGTCACCTGAGGAAAGGTGGACTGGAGGAGGCTGTGACACCCTGGAAAAGCTTCTGCTATTTAATTTAATTAATATAACTGCTGTGGCACATCTCAAGGTTGACCTTGTCTCTGCCACATCAACTTTCCTGCAGCTTCTAGCTATGCCACAGTTAAAAGTGGACTTGGATATCGCAGGTGACCAGTGGGAGTGCTTCTTTCAAGAAAACCCCTGATGACTACAAACCAGATTCATTACCAAGCAGAAGAGATGAGGCTTTGCTATCCTGAAAGGGAAGCCAGAACACCTTGGGGAGTGAGGCTGAGCTGCACACAAGGAGGTCAGGTTCTTCATTCCTTTTGACTTTTGATGAGATAAGCCTTTGAAAATCCTCCCTCAGATATCCCAAAATAAAAGTGTCTAGTTCCCAGGCCAGAGCCCTAGTACAAAATGTGCTTCAGAAATTTCAGCATGGAGGGTCCTGCTGTGGCAAGGTTTTGGGGATGGTGAGCAAGTCCTTGAGGGACATCACTGCAGCAGGATGGTGGCATTAAACTGGCCAGCATTCTGCACTGCTGTCACAGGTACAGCAGGCCAGGGCTACTTTTCCCATGAATATCAGTGACTCCTGTGCTCCCTTTGAAATGAGATGCATTTTAAAGTCTATCAGCCCATTACAGCTAGCTCCTCCTGTTTTCCTTTCAAGACATGTCAGGAGGCCACCTCACTGCCAGGCAATGCACAGGTTAAATGCATTTTCCCTGGGTGCGAGCAGAGCAGTGTCATTGACCCAGCTGAATGCTCCTTCAGAAAAACACAACTTATAAGCACCCCCTGGCATCATTAACCAACTCACTGTACCGTGCAGTGTGGTGGATTTGGCCCTTTCCTTCACATATAGCCTGGGAGCATCACCCAACCTTAACAGGTGCAGCAGTTACTGGGACAGCTCCATGCTAGCTTTGTGGTTTGAGGACAAGCATTTGGGTTGTTTGGTTCACTAGGAAAGGAGGGGAAAATCTGGGGAGGTGAGAACTAAATGTCTCACTTTTCTTTCCCAGTAATTAACTCTGGAAAAGAGAAGAGAAGAGAAGAGAAGAGAAGAGAAGAGAAGAGAAGAGAAGAGAAGAGAAGAGAAGAGAAGAGAAGAGAAGAGAAGAGAAGAGAAGAGAAGAGAAGAGAAGAGAAACACAAACCAGACAGTCAGCTTTGCATGGCTGGATTAGAGTCACAGTTGGCCTATCCCCTTGGGAACAGTATTCTGCTATTAATAAAAAGATAAACAAGCCCTTTTATTTATTTATTTTTCCTACTGTCCCCACATCCTTTGATTTCTCTTCTGTTTCAGGGAGCCCTGCTCCCTTCCGTTAGCTCTGCAGAGGGGCTGTTTGCAGAGGACTGTTTGCAAGAGGCCACCCTAGGAAAAAACAAAACTTGAGGGTGGAGGGAATGTGAGGAAGAAGAAAGAGGGCAAATTTTATTTTAACCATATCTAGGAATCACATCACCTAGCAGAACTGGCAGAAACGATGCCCTCATTTATTCTGTTGCTGCAGCTGCAGAGCTCATTCACACAGGCTTCCACCAGCTCCCTGAGGCCACTCCATCCTTGCAGATACCTGCCAATTCCTCTCCCACTCTGGGGCAGCTGTTTGGAGCCCCCTTGATGAGCTAGAGACTGGTTTTACTGGTAAGGGAATAGAGGTTCTCAGGCAGAGCGTGTGGGGAAAGAGTTACCCACTGAGGAAAAAAGCTAATTGCCCGCTTGCAGACAAGGTGGGGTTCATGTCTAAACCATCAACAGAGTGCAACAGATCTCAGCAGTTCAAGGAAGCACAGAGAAGCAAAGCATGCCAATCAATGTCAGGTTCCTTGCTTTGGAGGGGAATTTGCTAATTTTATGGGAAGGAATGGGTAAGGATTGAAGTGTGGTAATTCTGTGGTTATTCTTTATACAAATTAGGCATTCAACCGAGTCTGAATTTTAAATGCTTGCCTTAAAAGAATTCTAAATACCTGCAAAATATTTCACAAAGCATCTAAATTAATGATGAAAACTATTTGCCAGGCTTCTTTGCTTGATCCTTAGAAGAGGAAAAACGCAGATTAAATGGAAGAGCAGACACAGAAGTAGTGTTGGGTTACATACATGCCTGGGCACTTTTTGTGTGCATGTTTAGGGAATATTCTCATCAGTGCCTCCACCCTTGAGCTGAGACATGGTAGCTGAAGAGACAGGAGTTTCAGCTGTGGTGGTTGAAGGGACAGGAAAGACTTGGAGAAGAGCAGAGGTTGATGTGTCACTTATTGCTCCAGAGACTTACAAAATTCGAGCAACAAGCAGCAGTAATCAGCATGGAGGCAGCCATGATAAGCATTATTCCTGTGCTTGCTGAAAAGAAGGAGATGCTTCAGTGCTGCTACAGGATCATTTGCATGGGTCACACAATCACACTTGCCAAGCCTGGTTACCAGCCTGACATGCTTTTTGCTAGTTAGAGCAGAGTTGAAGGGCAATAAGGAATGGAGAAAAGGGAAGCCAAACTGTCAGGTCACTGCAGGGGCACCTGAATGACAGAAATTAATATCTCAGGGTCTCTACCCAGATACAAGGCTAGGCCCTGCTTCATCAAAGACCTTTGTCTCCTGGTCCATCCCTCTAGTCTTTTCATCAATTCTGTACTAAACTTACTTCAAAAGTTTGGGGAATAAAAGCACTTTCTCCCTTTTTTTTCTCAGCAAGAGTGATGCAGGGAAGGGAGAGCAGCAGCCGACATTGCAACCTGGGTGTTAATGGTCACATTAGCTGGAAAGGGGCAGCCAAAGCAGGATGTGTAAAACCCCACCAAGGCTGCCCTTTAATTTGCTGTTACATGGAGTGGAAGTTTTTGAAAGCATATTTCTGGGTAATTAATTCAAAGAATGATTCTAATGGCTAATGCTGTCAGTTTTGACTGCAAGGGAGGTCTGAGGCTGGAACAGGCAGTGAAGGGAAAGGAAAATGCTCGGAGGTCACAGGCAGATGTTAAAATATTTTGACAGCCCACATCCAAGAGGCTAACTTAATGAAAGGCTTTGGCCAGCACCTTCCAAGAGGTCTGAAACTGAATCCATTTATTTTTCTCCAGAATAATATTCACGGCTTGGACAGTGGCTTGTCCATAAATCATCATTCTCCTTTTGGTCTGCAATATCATCAATCATTTTCAGTGCCCACCTGCCTCCTCCCTATGCCACTACAGAAGCACCAACAAGAAGGCTTTGGTGGCTCTTGAATTTAACTCCCAGATTTTCAGTTCACATAGGGTGAGCTCTGCCTTCATCTCCTCTGATTATTAAACCCAGTACAGCAATGGTTCTGCACCTGTGTATGGAAATATACCTGATCCATGGTGCTGGGGAAATGAAATTAGGAAGCTCTATTCATGGTGTTACTATCTCTGGCTGCTTGGAAGGATTTAATCAAACCTCTGCAGCTTGCTGATGAGGATGTCAGCAGACTTCAAGTTTGGTTCCTCCTGCACTGCGTATTCCTGTGGCATTTACTAAACTCCATCCTACCCCAGTGGGCTTGGAGTCAAGCAGAAGATTTGCTGAGGACCATTCTACTGAGGTTTTTCAAAAGATTTGGTCATGAATCTGGAAAGGCACAGCTCCTGGCAGTCATGTTCACTGGCTCCACTGCTTTTTATGTGCTTCAGGGAGCACTCGCAATAAACAGACAGGGAAAGGAAACCAGTGAATGTGGAAAATAACTGGGAGGATGTTTGATTCAGGTTTAGATTTTGAAGCAAAGTTTGGGTCAAGTTTTCTCCTTTTGACTTCCTTTGCCTGTTTCTGGAGGTGAATTCGATTCCTGCCATGTATCAGTTCATCCCTTCAGCACCTACCATTCCTACACTTCTTGTAACAGAGTGTGTTGATAAATTGGAAGGCACATCCATGTAAGACATTTCTTGTCTTACACTTTTATGCAGGATTGTAATGCATGGGGAAATCTTTTTTTTTTCAGCCCAGGCTTGCTATGGCTGCACTGCAAGATGGGTAAAGGGATACCATGTGCCTCTACCACTTGCAGACAGTCACAGAGGTTGAATAGACCAAAATTGGTGGATTTCCACCCCAATTCACTGCATTAATATTGTTCAGTTCTTTAAAAAAGCAAACCAGAAAGAAACAGAAAGACATCTGTACATAGATATGGATAGATGCAGAATTACAGGTGCCAGCATGTATGGCACAGACCAGCACAGAACTTGGTGCAAAGTCTCACTAAACTAGGGATCCAGGAGTTTGAATAGCAGGTTTGTGGATGGTTGCAGTAGACATCATCTTCATCTGTCTTTGTGCCTGGGAAGTAGACTTGGATAATACTAGAGATGTGCAAATCCATCTACAACACAAGTGACAGACTCTGTCACTTCATTCGTAAGTGCTTTCCCCACTGATCAGTTAACTGTGGCTGGGCATGCACCTCGACTTACTGCTAAATTAAGCATATGCCTCCAGAGTTCCAAAATGTCTAGAACTTCTGGTCATGACAATATTATTTATACATTTATTTCTGTTCTAGAAAGCCTCTTATCCAACAACAAAGGTGGCTGCACACCTGCAGTCATTCAGTCAACACATTTTTCATTAGCAGTGCTCCAGGATGGCAAAGGCACAGCAGTGTCTCTGCAACAAAACTGTATCTCACACCGTATCCACCTCCAGTTACCCCAGAAAAATCAATAAGCAACACTCCTGGATCAGCAGCAGTCACCAGTCTCTTTGCCATCAGTACATAGGCTCTCACCACCTGTCCAAACCAAGGGATGCATGTGACAGAAGGTAGAGGCAGCCCTCACATTCTCCTCTGAGCAGCTGACAAAAATCCCTTTCTCCCCTCATGTGATGATAATGGCAGGGAGGGCACTGTCAGGGGTGTGCTGGCGTGTTCTGCCTCACTGGCCAGTGCAGGCTGCTCTTCCTTCATGCTTCACTGCCAATGAGCTCTGCGCAGAAGTTGCCTTCAGCAGCCCTTGCCAGGCCCTTTGATATTTTGGACATTGAGTGCAGCACTGTGCTTGGAAGGGATGGAAATAGCTCTCCTGGACTGTGACTTGCTTTTAACAGGGGAAAAAAAAAAGAGATATTTCTGTTTAGCTTCTCTTTAGCACTTTATTGTGAAAGGACATGGGGCAGCTGGGAAGGATTTTTCACTCCCTGTTCCTTCTTGTCCACTTCTGTGAAGCCAGAGAAATCTTCACCTGCTGAAGTAGGATGTGAAAGCACATAGAGGGTTTTGCAAGTGTCCATTAAAAACATAAGGTGCACCCAAGATTCTCTGTTTACTCACATCCAAGCTCTTCGTGCCAATGACATGAATGCAGCTACTGTCAGGCAGAAGCACCCTGGGATCAGAGGCAGGCTAACAAAGATGAGTTTTACTGATCAGGGTGAACAGGATGAGGAGAGCAGCCTTGACTTATTGCAACCTCCAACTATTTATGGGGCTTTGCCCTGTTCTGCAAAAGTCTCTCAGGTTTGCTTGTTCCTGTGAGATTTCTTTCATCTTGGGTAGCAATCTCACAACAGCATCCCTTGAATTATATGAGCTGTGTTAGAGCTTAGAGCTGGGAACATATCCTCTCGTCAGGAGCAGGATTGAAACACCAGATTGAAGAAACTAAATCAGAGGTGAAGTCAGTTATTCATAGAGGATCACCCAGGTACCCATCGGGGGGGATGTACTACTCGATCCTCGCACCACACAGAACACTAATATAAGCAGTAGAGCACATAGTAATAGAGCTTCAGATTCATTTGTAAATGTTGCTTTCTCACTATTTTTTCATTTGGCTGCTTCTGCAGGTTTTGTTTTACATGATTTCACCAAAGGACACACACTTTTTTCTCCTCTTTTTTCCCTTGGGGGATCTAAGGCACAGAGTAATGATAGGAGTTTCCTGGGGTGCTCTCACAATGGGCTGGAATCTATATTTTCCCAGTCCTGAAACCCCTAAACTGGAGAATCTCCAGCTGCTTGTGGCAGGGTGGAGGGGTTAAGTAAAATCATTTTCTAAAAAGCATGATGGCTGTTATCTCCAGTGCTTTAGTAATACTCTTTATCCTGGTCTCTGGCAGAGAACCCTTCCTTGCTTATCAGTGTGCTTGTTTAAAAGCATTGCCCCTAAACTTCTATCAATGCTGAAGTGTACTGCCCTTTGCCACCTGAAGCAAGACTGTGCTGTGGAAAACTGTGCTGTGCAGATTCATATCATAGAATCATAGAATCAACCAGGTTGGAAGAGACCTCCAAGATCATCCAGGCCAACCTAGCACCCAGCCCTATCCAATCAACTAAACCATGGCACTGAATGAGTCATCCAGGCCTTGTTTGAACACCTCCAGGGACGATGACTCCACCACCTCCCTGGGTAGCTCATTCCAATGCCATTCACTCTCTGTGGCAAGAACTTTCTCCTAACATCCAGCCTATATCTCCCCTAAGACTGTATAATCAGAGATGAGAAAACTTAGGAAGTGGCTCTTAAGAGGTACCCCCTGTGTTGAAAGCAACGTCTTTTTGTGTTTGAGAAACAGTTTTTTCTACTAAGAAATGAGAAAGTTCTGTCTACAAAGCTTCTACAACTTAAAAATTACATCATGCTTTCTCAGAAATCCCCACACTTTTGCTAAGGAGAAGACAAAATATCAGACACCTGCCCAGAACAAACCAGGGAAGAAGGAGTAAAAGCTATCTCCACCACAACAACATGAAGTGCTTTAGAAAGAGGCAGAATTTTACTTCAGACTAAGCATGCATAAAATGCTGATGTTGTCTCAGATCCTAAGAGCAGCTCCTAACCTATAATTAGAATGACTAATTTTGCTTTCACATATACTCACATATACACCCTTTGCCCGACTAAGGATGGGTTTATCAGCCAATGTTTCTCAGACCAGATCTCAGCTGGACCAGAGCCAATACAGCTATTGCCCCATACTGAGACTTGTCCAGAGCTCAGAGCAATGCTGGCAGGCACCAGAAAGCAGCATGGGTTTTTTTAGCTGGAGAGGTGGGGTGCTGTGTGGTGCCTTTGGAGCAGAGGTGGGAATGCAGCAATTCAAATGTAGCCCAGAGGTCCCATTTAGAGAGTCAAAGGGACCTTGACTTCACAGAACTATATTCTTAACCCCACAAAACCATCAAATCCTATACATGGTGCTCAGCTGTGGTACCAGTGAAGCTGTTGTGAACAACATTTGCTTTTTCATATGGTGAGGAGTGCATGGGATTGAGTATAAGAAACATTTACAAGGGGGAATCATGCTGCAGGGAATGTGCTAGAACTGGTCACTGGGGAATAGATAAATGGGCAGCAGATCAGGAATGAGGTTCCTGAAACAGCTTCACCTGGGACTGAAGAATGGGAAACTGGTGGAGCACAGCCTGGCATTATGCCATATTGGCAAAGCTCATTGGAGTACTGAGGAATGGAGAAGCAGAGAATGATTTTGGCTAGGCTTCAGCATCCGCTAGAAGTGGTGTGCATGCGTGAGGGCTGGATAACCAAGGCTTTGGCAGGTGGAAGGATAAAAAGTGCCTTTTCTGTTATGCTGCAAAACCTAAAATTTCATGAGGGAAAAATATGCATGAGTCCAATTAAAACAGCATTTTCTGGGGGAAGGGAAAAAAGAGGAAAAAATCATTTGGGGGCTAACTCAAAATGCTGCATTTGAGCTGCAACAAATTACTCTGAACATTTGACTTATTTCTTTTAGACTTACTGAAGATTCCTTTTTAATGAAAACTGCCATTTAAAAACAAAAAAGTTTCCCTTAAAAATGAAACATTGCAACATTTCTTCACAGAGAGAGTGATTTCCCATTGCAATGGGCTGCCCAGGGAGGTGGTGGAGTCACCATCCCTGGAGATGTTCAAGAAAAGACTGGATGAGACACTCAGTGCCATGGTCTAGTTGACTGGCTAGGGCTGGGTGCTAGGTTGGCCTGGATGCTCTTGGAGGTCTCTTCCAACCTGGTTGATTCTATGATTCCAACTATTTCTTGCCTTTTGCAGGTGCTGAAATGCAGTGTGTCATACAGCTTTGCCCTCTTCTTTTTATTCAGCTTAAATAATTTTCTCAGTGTAACCTGAGCCATTTTAGTTCCCTGGAAGTTCAACTTTTTGTGATGAATTTACAATTCACTGAAAGAATATCTGTTCAGTTTTGCTTTAGACTGAAGTAAATGAGCAGAGCTGTTTTGGGGAAGGAAACACTCAGTTTAGTTCCCGCTGTTAGAATTGCTGATGGTAAGCATTAATAACACATCACTTTCATAAGATATGGGCTCATCTGAAAGTTCATAGAAGACAAGACCCAAAAACAGAGCTGAGGAATGATAAAAGGGGAAAAGGGGGGGGAGGGAGGGGGGAAGGCTTCTTATATTTATGGGATTTTTTTTCCTTAAATAGCATTTAGATGTAAAGCTGATTCTCTGGTTTTGTCCATGCTGGTATTTTTTTCTCAGGCTATCTGAAATTTCAGGAGTTTAGGGGCAAAGAAAAATCTTGCATTGCACCATATAAGCCAAAGAAATGTAATACAATCTGATTTTACTTCTTTCTCTCCTGCCTGAATGTGTTCATTTTTTTGCTTACAAAAGGAAAGACACAAAAGAATCGTAAGAAAAGGAATCAGATGGCACCACCTGATACTGTTTCACGGTTAAAAAGTGAAAACAAGCCCAGCCTTTTCTGCCTGTACTAGAGTCTCAAAAAAAAAAAAAAAAAAAAAAAAAAAAAAAAAAAAAAAAAGGATTATTCTTATTTTTAAAGGGAATTCTCTTAAGGGGAAAGTGCTCCAATTTTGATCAAAAGTATCATTTATTATAAGTTAGCAGAATGGTTGTGTCCTACTGCCACGAGCCCTACCAACACAAGGAAGGCTGCAGAGGCAGCATGCCTTTTGTCTGGGTCTTTAGCAGCACCAGCTTCCAGATTCACTTTCTGGGTCTCCTGTTGTAGCTACAGTTTTTGCAGATGGACTCTAAGAAGGGACCTCTTGCTGGGATCTCATTGCTTAGTTATCCCCTCTTTGAGTGATATATGACCTTCAAATCTTGAAGTCTGACTCATGCAGGCAGCATAGTGGATAGAGCACACAATTGTCCACAGGCAGTGAGCACCCGGAGGCTGGCATTGCTTCTTCTGCCAGGGGGTCCATGTTCATCCCACCTCAAGCTCCACACTGAAAACCCAGACACAGCCTGAGGGAAACAGAGCAAGACAGCACAGGATGTACCAAGACCTATATTGCTCTCAGAAGTCTCAGTAATGAGGCAAACAAATGGTGTTTTGTGGCTTGCAATCATTACATAAATATAAACAATTTCACCCCCTCCTGTGTCCAGGTTTCTGGATATTCAGCACTGTGAACAAGCAGAAACAGATTAATCCCAGCCCTCCTAGGGCTATAGCTCCTCTCAGTAGAATGGTTTCAAAGGACCAAACCCCTCACAAGCACTTTAGGTAATGCAGCTTTCCTTTTTCTCCCTTTCTATTCTTCCCCTTTGCCTTCCAGAATTCAGTGACTTTTTACTTTGTTCAGGTCAGGGTGAAGGCCAAGAGAAACTGTGGTCAGAAAGTCATCTAGTCTGAATGCTTTGTGCCTTTCTCACATGCTGGCAAAATAACATCTTAGCACAAGTGGAAGGAGACACATTTGGGAATGATTGTTATTTTTAAGTTCTGTCTGGGCAAACAGCCACCTGCATCATTTACTGTCTGCCAAACTGGAAAAAACGACATCAGCTCCCTGTAACCAAACTAACACCAGCCTTGTAATCTGGTTCAGCTAACCT
This sequence comes from Pogoniulus pusillus, assembly GCF_015220805.1. Classification (NCBI taxonomy): domain Eukaryota; kingdom Metazoa; phylum Chordata; class Aves; order Piciformes; family Lybiidae; genus Pogoniulus; species Pogoniulus pusillus. The sequence goes on along the minus strand of NC_087279.1, from coordinate 17,899,302 downwards.
GACCTGTCATTGAAGGCTCTCCTGCGTTTTCTCCTGTGGCTAAGTCTCACCTTCCTGGCTTTTATCCTCAAATCTTGAAGACAAATTGAAACAAGGGAAAACTTGCTGCAGGAGGTTTCCAGCCACAGCTGACAGGACCTAGGCCCCGCACTCATGTGACTAGGATAGCTCCACTTTGCTTTGCAAAGCCAGATGCAGAGCACAGGATGCCAAGGCACACCACTACCTACCACCACATCATCCATGGTGCCAAGTACCAGATTGTAACACTCCTCCTGGCTGCCGTTGAGAGAAAGCTGCTGTACACTGTTGCTTTACTTCTGCTTCTCAGTTTGCAATTTTCATCATTGCAAAAATGGGGTTCAGGAAACCCAGGATCTGACTTGCCCTATAACCCTTGCACTGTCTCAGCTGAAAGGGAGCCCATCCCTCACCTTCATGTATCAAAAAAAAAGGCACAATATCCTAATGGATCCAGCAAAACTGAAGTCTAGGCTTTGCTCATCACCCCTGATGTGCTTTACAAACCTGGGTGAGTTACAGAGCTTATCTGAGAAACAGGAAGCATTTGAACAGTTACTTCTAGCTACTTCCATAAGCTTTGAGATGAAAAATTGTCGAAGAAAACATCTCAATGAATGGAGCTTTATGCAGCTTGTGGTTATCTGAATAATCCTTAATACCAGCTCCCTCTTCCTGCCTGATTTCTGCTGTGGTTAAGAAGCCTAAAGTAGTAAGATTAAGAAGCCTAAAGTAGCAAGGAATATGCCCTAAAGCAGTCAGCTAAGGATCCTAACTTAATAGGAACATCTGCAAAGGACTGAGAGCTGGAAAATTAGCTTTGCAATATTGGCTGCTGTGTCTCGAAGCACAAAGGAATTACTCCTAGACACGAGGCAGCAAAAGGAAGCAAAACCAGCCTGTCCTACTGCCCCAACTTGTAGGGCAGAGCCCTAGCAGAGCTTCAGTCAGGAAAACCAGCAATATCCTTAAGTCTTTATAACACATACTCTGAAACAGGCCTCACTTTTCCCTTCCTACTAGCCCTGTGAAAAGTATCAAAGCTACCCAGAACCACTTGCCTCCATTACAAGCACAGCCTGCCCAGAAGCAAGGACCTGACCCTACAATCCTCCTCTAGCAGGAGCTGCAATAAGACCAGTGCCTTGTCTTCCCTTGCCTTGCTTTGCCTTGCCTCAAGGCACAACGGCAGATAAGCAAGATACACTTTCAGGCCAACCCATCTTGCCAACACTGCCCTCCTGCCTTTTCCCTTTTGTCTTCTGCATGAGAGCCTGAAAATTCGTTGAAAACAGTTAGGGGCATCCCACCAGCCCTTAGACCTTCCTTCCCCCTTTGCTTTTCTCCCACAAAACCAGAAGTAAACCAGGGTAAAGCAAAAGACACAGAAGTGCACCTCCTTGAACTTTGCAGGTTCAAAATACCTTCAGGGGCAGGAGTTAGCTGCAGTGAAGTGAGAACTTCTGAAAATGCAGATCAAAGGAAATTTCTGACCTGAAGTTCAGAAGGGCAAGAGTTACACCAGCAATTCAAAAAACATTTCTTTGCCCAGATGGTGCCTTGAACATAAACTGTCAAAGTCATTACTCTGACTTTATTATCAGGGTTATGTTTTCTTTATTCCTTTTAATATTCCATATGCTGGTCATATAATGCATTTCTTTGTGTTCCTCTTCCCTTTTATTCTCTTTGTTTGTTCCATTCATGACTTATCACCTTCTAGTGGCAATTTAATTACTGTATCTATATTATTTTATTATTATTATCTTTTTTTTTCCCTTTTTTTCTTTACTTTTTTTTTTTTTTTTTTTTTTTTAGACTATAATAAAATGATTTCACTACCAAACACTGTGAATAATTCAATTTCCATCAGTGAGGAAGGAAGTTGGATGAATTCAGTGAAAGGGAGGAGAATACCTGGCTATAACATTTTTAATAAAAATATAATAGCACTTCATACTTTTTAGTATTTTCTATTTGGAGAAGCTTGTGGCTTCATAATCATCAATATTGCTTAACTTTTCCATTGCACTTTTCATCTATAGCGTTTGCAGCACTTTCTGAAGGTGAATCAGTATCAGCCTCTCTTTTTTGCTCCTGGGAAAAAAAATGTGAAAGCTAATTCAATCCAGCCAGCCAGGATTACAGCTGAATGAGATCCTAGACATCCTGGAGCTTCAAACTGAAGCACTTTCTGTTGAATCATGTCTTCCATCAATATGAACTGCTACTTGTCTCTTTCCTTGAGTGATAATTAGCCCCATCTCTTCCCAGAACTCCTTCACTTGTCCACAGATTCCAGGGTCCATCACTACTTAGATTTGCATCAGCTTTTGTGCATTCTGCCTGGGATGGTTTGGGAGTTACCCCTCCCAGTCCCCCCCTTATGAAATCACCCAAACTAGACTCAGCCAGCTGGAAGTTAAGGAATGAAGCTTTATATTCACAGCTTAGGACAATATACAACCAGAAATTTGTAATATATCACAAATATATACAGCTATATACATAAATATGTAAGTTAAAAGTAACACAGAACCACAATACCCTCTCAGAAATCAGTTTCCAGGAGGGGTTCCCAACCACCCTTTCACCTTCTATCCACCCCTCTACCTTTTCCCAGAGTCTGTCTTATGGTCAAGGTGAACTGCAAGGATTGGCAAGGGGGGTTAGAAGCAGAAAAGATTAGTTGAGTCATACAGCAAAAGCCCAGGGAGAAAACACAGACACCAACTCAGACAGATAGAGAATCTCACCCTATCTTATCTATGTTAGTGTTTTTACTTTCATACATCTCAGCAAGCCTATGAGTGAAGTAGATGTCACCATTGTTTTCTTTTCTCAGCCTATAATCTATTTTTTCTTATTAAAATATTCCAATTAGCCTCAAACTAGCACACTGACACATCCATTTCTGACATAGATTTTATAATTCTCTGAGCAGGACCTATACACTTGCCAGGGTGGGATAGCTTCAAAAGGACCTGCTGCAACAGGAGACATAAACAACTCAGCTCCAGCAACCCCTTGAAGACTTCCCAAAATATCTCAGTTTGTTCCTTGATCACCTGGGACAGATTCCTGGGTTTAGATCTTGTCTAAAAAGTCAGTTTTTCTAGGAGCATAAACACACAGATTTAATTTACTGAATCACCAGTGACTTGAAGAAGGCAAAGAGAGGTCAATAGTTATTTCTAGCACTAAGTTACCAGGTTGCAGATTTGACCTGAAAATACTGAAGTGGTTCTGCAGTTCATGTGGAGCTGAGATGCAGAACACAGATATCCACGTGGATACTGTGGATGCTGAAATTTTACATGGGTGTAAAAGATTGCCTATATAAATCCACCTTGGACTCAGAAGCTCCCTGAACTACTGTGCTAGTTTGAGCCTAGCTAGAATATTTTGGTGAGAAGAATTAGATTATAAACTGTGAAAAAGGAAACAATGGTGATGGCTACTTCACTCAAAGGCTTGCTGAGATGTATAAGAACAAGAATATAAATATAAATATAAATAACAGAGTCTCTCTCTGTGCTTTTTGAGCTGCACTTCTCTCTCTAACTAACCTGCCTGACTAATCCATCTGCTTCCTAACCCACCTGGCTGACCCTCCAAACTACCTCGAGCATAAGGCAAAGTCTGGGGTGAGGAGAAGGTGGAAGGGTATTTGGGAGCCCCTCCTGGGGACTCTGGTTTCTGGGAGGGCTGCTGTATTTCTGTATTACTTTTTAACTTGTATATTTCTGCATTACTTTTTAACTTGTATATTTCTGCATATGTTGTAAATAGCTGCTTGCATTTTGTGCTAAGCTGTAAATATAGCTTCATTCTACAAATTTCCAGCTTGGCTGAGTCTAGTCTGGGTGATTTTCCAAAGTGTGGGGGGCAGGTAACACCCAAACCATCACAACTACAAAGTGGTGCAGTGTTTGAAGGAAGATAGTTATATGGCCTCCGTCTTGTTCCCTAAGCATCAGCTACTGACCAGCACCAGAGATGGGATGCTGGGCTTACATTACACTTCTTGGCAACTATCAGACCAAGCAACACGAAAAGAAAAGGATTTTTTGATGTGTCAGAAGTACCATATCTTGCACCACACCTGTGTGACTTGGAACATATATATCAGAACACATCATTTGATAGGAGAAACTCTCTATGCAAGGCAAGTTGTACTTTTTGAAGGATGATCCCTTTCACTGTATAATGACTTAACCATGGCTACAAGAATCCTCTAGACAGGGCCTACAGAACTATACTCTGAAGAGGAATTAATTTATTTTGCTACACATTCTTTTCATTTATTTTGCTCCCTATTAAAATGCAAAAATACTCTCTAAGAATTAATGTTTCCAAATAATGGATATGATACTTCAAATCATTTTTCCCCATTCCTAACTTATTCCTAAAATAATTTAGTTCTTACATTTGATTTTTTAAAAATCCATAAAGAGACTCCAAACACAGCACAGAGAATGCCAGAAAAATGTTATTTTTATCAGCATTTAGAGAAAGAGCTTTGCTTATTTTCCTTCTTTTAATCCTAGACAGTCTTCTCTTCTGTAGATCAAAGTGTTTGTGGCTTTTTGGGGTTTGTTTGTTTGTGCTTTTGTTTCTTAGGGTCAGAAATTATTTACAACACGATGGAGGAATCACCTTTTCTTTCCCTTTTACTTTTTTAATGAGGCCACTGAAATAAATTTTACCTCCAAAATAATCACAGAAAATCAAAACATCCCCACAAAAAAAAAAGGGGGGGGGGGGAGGGGGATTGTGTTTAGAAAGAACAAGTTGAGGAGAGGAAACACATTCATGGTACTAGTATGTATGTAGCAGATTATTTATTTTTTTTTATTACCAGGGAATTATTGTATCTGCAAGCCAAAACAACAGCACTCCCTGATGCCAGCTCCAGCTGTTCCTCACTTGTAAAATTTATGAGCTGTTTTCAAGAGCTTGAATAGGTCTTGTGATGGAACTTCAGTGTAGCCACAAAGATATGTTTAATTGCTGTGGTGTTGTCAGATTTCCCTGTGATACAAAGCATGCTGTTAGCTGGCTGGTTAGAAAGCACACTCCTTTAGATGCCAGCCTGCCAGGTCACTAAGTTAAAGCGAAAAGTCCAGCCAGACTTCAAGTCTCATCCAAATCCTTGCTGGGAACACTAGCAAACAGGCTGACAAAGTCAGACCAAAAGAGTTTAAAACAAACAAGCACATTAATGGTAGATTCACTACCTTCCCAACAAGTTCTCTGTGGAGCTCTAAGTAGCATCTCACACTGTAGGCAACTGCCACTATGGTGGTCACAGCCTGCAAGGGGTTCTGGCTGAGCCTGAGGTAAATAAATCCCAAAACATCTGGCCTCACTATCCTTAGGTTGTGTTGAAAAAGTGACACCCTGAGCATGCCTTACCATTAGAAGTCATCCAGCAGGTATCATGAAGGCAAGAATTTTATCTCACCTAATCAACATTCAGATTTCCTAATGCATGCCTGTTTCTCCCCTAAGGAAAGACTCTACTATTTCTAAAATCCTAGACCACCACTTTTTCATGGACTAACCATGCACCAACATCATCAATCCTGGATAGGTTATCCAAGGCAACTGAAGTTAAGGGTAGATATTGTGGTGTTCAGCTAGCTGGAGGCTATTAGCTCAAGTACTTCCACCCTACATATATGCTACAAGTCACCATAAATAGAATAAGAAACACAAACAGATGACATGGATTATGGAGCCACTAACAAGATGTGTTATTCTGAGTATGAGTGTTTATATATACTTTGATGACACAGAGATCTCAAACCTTTATGCATCTCAAGATCTGAAAGACAAAAGCCTTAAAATATCTCCTAAGGACACGTAATAAAGGATGTTAAAACTTAGAGAGGAATTTGCAAAAGCAATAGGATTGCTAATTGCTATTTTTAAGTACAGTTGTCTGTACCTTTGTGGCTTGGCATTTGTAGCTTTGGTAAATTAGAGCCAGAAAAGAAATTTGCCTTCCTGGACACAGGTAAAAGCAGGTGTAATAGTGAGGGTTAGGGGTTAGTTCATGGCCTTCAACATATTGAAGATAAAAATCTCTAAGGTTTATACTTCCATCCCCAGTTTGGCCCATGCAGAAGATATCAGAAGACATCACCTGTGAGGCACAAACTGATCCAGCTGTCCTGGGGTGAAGAAAATGCTTTTAGTTACCAAGCCAAAGGACTGACATGGAAAGCAGGAAAATCATGGCTTTATCCTCACTTCCCTTTGGAAGTGATTTGCATATGTAGGAGTGCAAGGAACTCTCTTGTCTGTCAAACTGGAGTGTCTAATCCAAATCACTGTGATATTCCATTTGAGTTCAGCAGACTTTGGAGTCAGCCCCAGGCTCAGACTTAGTGTGTCTTTTTAGCTCAGTATTTGATTATTATTAAGATGTGAGATGCTCCTGTGAAGCAGAAGCCTTAGCATTGCTGTTGAAATGATATTTGAATCACCAAAAGGGAGAAAAACTGCATCTGTTTGGGTGCATTTTGCTTTCTACCCAGGAAATTCAGTACCACTCCAAGAATGGAGGTAAGAAATGGAAGTGATTTGCTTAGGAGACTGGAGATATTTTAGCATGAGCTCGTGTATCCCACAGGTCCCATTGCATGCAGCATATAGAAGCTTGCAGCATTCTAGGACCCTCATTAAGGATAAGCTCTGATACAGTGTATATCCTTCAGAGACTTTGCACTTGTTCTGAACTGCAGTAATGGTTGAGTGTCCTCTGCATTGCCTTGTTGCTTAGACAACACAAGGCATAAGAGTGTCAGTGTTATCAGATGGTAGCAGCTGGTTTTACATCCCTTTCTTGGCATGCTCTCTCTCTCTCTCTCTCTCTCTCTCTCTATATATATATATATATATATATAGCTTGGGGTTTTTTCATTCTTCATCCTCTTCCAACATGGAATCTTGTGAAGGGACTAACAAGTCAAATGTCATGTCAGACATCAGAATGTTTCCTTGTGTTTTGTGGTACATGGTGTTCCCTCTACCCTTCTTGATAACTGGAGCTTTCCTAGATCTCCTTGCTGTTTGGAATTGTTCCTCACTGTCACTCAGCAGGTCACCTCTGTATCTTCCCGGTGCTGCTGGTAAGATGTAAAGTCCAGGCTAAATGGTAGCACATCTAGTAAAAATGTAGTGTTTTTTCTCTTTCCAAGATTTTAGTTTTTCAATATATTTTATTGGTTTTGCCAATTAACATTGGAATGGGCTGCCCAGGGAAGTGGTGGAGTCACCGTCCCTGGAGGTGTTCAAGGAAAACCTGGATGGGGCACTTAGTGCCATGGTCTCGTTGATTGGACAGGGCTGGGTGCTAGGTTGGACTGGATGAGCTTGGAGGTCTCTTCCAATCTAGTTGATTCTATGATTCTATGGTTTGACTTGATAGAACAGAATAAAGAAATATAGCATCCTAGAAAATTCAGTCTGGACTGCTCATTATAATTTTGACCACTGCATTAGGAGGATCTCTCCATAGCTGTTTGATCCTTTACTACCAGTTTCTCCAAGGGGTTGTTGGCTGTTCTGCTGTCTGTAGCAAGTGGTGGCATTTGAACTCAGTACAACATGGATCCTTCCTGAACTAGATAACTGCTGCATTGTGGTGAACATAAGCCCTTATTTATATAAACTGGTAGAAAAAACATAGAACATATGTCCAACCTTCAACCCAACACTACTGTGACCACTAAGCTATGTCCTGAAAATCATGAAGTTCAATCCATTAGTGTCATCAGAAATAACTGGGAGAGAATACGAAGCACTTTCTTAAGCCTAACGAAGTCGCATTAGTGAGATGCCAAAATGGAACACTTATGTGGCAATGATTTTAACTCCTGCGTGTCCACAAGTTTTGTATATTCTCAGCCAAAGAGGCAGAACTCTCATTAGACAATCACAGAATACTAAGGGTTGGAAGGGACCTTGAAAGATCAAGTCCAACACCCTTGCCAGAGCAGGATGGCCTAGAATAGGTTACAAAGGTAGGTTTGAATGTCTCTGGAGAAGGAGATTCTACAACTTCTCAGGGCAGCCTGTTTCAGTGCTCTGTCACCCTCCCAGTGAAAACGTTTTTCTTCATGTTTATGTGGAACCTCCTATATTCCACCTTGCACCCATTGCTCCTTATCCTATCATTGGACATCACTGAGAAGAATCTGGATCCATCTTCCCAACACACATCCTTTGCATACTTGTGAACATTACTGAGATCACCCCTCAGTCTCTTCTCTAAGCTAAAGACACCAAACTCCCTCACCCTTTCCTCAAAATGACTCCCTTTGTGGTTCAGTGATGGACTCTTTCAAGCAGTTTCCTATCCCTGAACTGAGGGGCCCAGAAGTGGACATAACATTCCAGATATGGCCTCACTAGGGCAGAGCAGAGGGGGAGGAGAACTTCATTGGACCTACTAACCACAGCCCTTCTAATACACCCAAGTCATGCTAGAATTAAGTCTGTCTAGGGCTACCAAGACCAAGAAGGAAAGCTGTATCAGTGAAAAAAGGAAGACTTAGGAAAATTTGGGCCTGCTCTTGTAATGAAGCAGAAGACCTGGTTACCCAGAACATGGAGGAGGCTGAAGTACTCAAGCAGCACTTTGCACCTATGACACTGCACAAATGAACTACCTAAAATATCTTGGACTTTATTTCCTTACGGACACCCTCTCAGGGAAATGACAATAAAAAGTATAGGGATGCTTCTGCAAGTGTCAAATATCCAGCTAGACCTGTTCTTGACCAGGTATTGGGATGCCCAGTGCTGCAGCCACCCCTGCAGACCCAAAGCCTGGATGCCCCCAAACATCATGGTCCACATTTCCTACAGCTGTTCAATACAGCTTTATTGACTTGTGGGCATTGAAGTCCCACTACTGGTGACTCTGGGACTGAAAAGCAACAAGTGCTCTTCAGTAATGTCTTCTCTGGTGGCTTTCTTCTGCCAAGACATCATTTTCAAACATCATCATGATGTTATGCTGTGATGCCACCACTAGCAGCATTGCTGACATGCCAGAGTATCCCACTGGTACCAGTTGGCCTCTGCTTGATAACTGGCAGGACAAGGTGTGCCTATCCATGGCAACAAGGCCCTGCTCCCAGACCAACAAGGTACTGCTCCCAGGGCAACAAAGCCCAGCTCCTCAGAGAAACAGTGTCCAGCTCTGCAGGGCAGCAGCTGGTGAGGGAAACTTTGGCCCAGTTGTCTCCTGCAGAAACTCCATCTTTCTGCTCTGAATGAGCTTGCAGTTAGCAAACATGATTTCTGCTGCCTCTTCAGGACAGGGAGAAACAGCACCCCATGGCACTGCCATACAAATGATAGAGGAGGAGTGGGTTGTCCAATCTGAAAATGACAGATGTGGGACCAGAGAACTCCCTTCTGTTTCAAATAACAGACAAGACAGAGCAAATGAATCATTCTTATCATTCAGCTTTCCTCAGAAACTATGGGAAATGCTGGAAAGTGATCAGTTGCAGTCTGTTTGGTGGAGTAATGGTGGAAAATGTGTGGCAATCAACAAAGAATTCTTCAAAGAAGAGGTCCTAGAGAGGGAAGAACCTCCACAGATTTTTGCCAAGAAGAGCATGAAGCATTTCCTCCAGCAGATGAAGCTCTATGGACTCAGTGAAATACAGCAGGATTCCCAAAGATCTGCTTCCTTGGCTGAATTCTTGGCTGAAGAAGAAGCATTCTCTGCTCACAGCCAGGTACAGTGCAGTTGCTCTGCACACCCTCTAAGAGGATAGTCTTGGAGGACAAGTGGACCTTCACATGAAATCAGACCTTGCAATAGAGGAGGGATGGGGAAGTAGTGAAGAGTCTGGGTTTAGTTTCCTTCTCAGGTCATTTCCAGGAAGATCTGAGTTGTCTTTCTGATAGTAGAAATACAGATGGAATACAGGTCAGTTTTATCTCCTTAGTTTGAACCTGTTAAGCAGAGAGACACACTCAGCGTAACCTATTATTTTTTAGAATCTTTGCTATGTGTCTTGCTGTATTAAACCTGAAGCCTGTGACACCTCCTGAATGCCAAGAAGATGCATAGAGCATTAAGCAGATGCTCATATCCTCACTGAAGTCACACTTGAGAGAGTGATTGGCATTGGAATGGGCTGCCCAGGGTGGTGGTGGAGTTGCCATCCCTGGAGGCGTTCAAAAAAAGCCTGGATGAGGCACTTAGTGCCATGGTCTAGTTGACTGGATAGGGCTGGGTGCTAGGTTGGCCTGGATGATCTTGGAGGTCTCTTCTAACCTGGCTGATTCTATGATTCTATGAAAACTCATAGTATTTGGCTTTTGAAAGCGTTCTTATACTTTAGGAATCTACACAGCTCTGCTCCCAGACAACAAAAAAAATAGATGTGTTGATGACTGAGTAGAAGCATCACATAGCAATTCACCCTAAGCTTTAGGTTTCAACTGCCTCTCAGAGTCCTTTTCAGTATCCATGTTCATCTCTTCAAATTCAGTTCTCATAGCTTTGGGATTTTCAGTCTTGAAATATTCTTTCTTGTTTTAGGTACTCTATTACTACAGTCCTAGCTTTAACCAAGAGCATCCACACCTCCTGGAAAGGTGCAAGAGAAAAGCTGGTGTCAAAAGAAGAGCTCTAAATGCTGTGGGATTGAATGAAAACTTCACTCTACAACCCTCATGAGCCACAAGATCCACAGGGCTGCAGGGTTCATGCAGGAAAATCTACCTGTGATAACCATACTTACCAAATGCCTGGCTAAGACATCTCCTGGTCTTGGCAGCACCTGACCATCTACACTAGTAAATGCTCCCAAGCTTCCAGAGCCTGTTAAAGCAGCAGGAGACAAGTTCACTCTTAAGGGCATCTTCTTTCTACCACTACTCTGCATCCCAACATCAGATAGCCTACAGTATGCTGCTCCTGCTCTTCCACAGTTTGCTTTGCCCACACTGTCAGATCCCTCAACTTTGCTGAGACCAAGAATACCTCACTGTCCCACTTGCATATTCAGCCCCAAACATGAAGATGCAAATGATTCCATTGGACTGCAGTCCAGCACATCATAGAAAGAGCACAGAGGGTCTTTCATCAGCCAGCATTGCCCAGTAGCATTGTTAATAATTAGAGGTTCAACTTGGTAAGGAGAGGTTATATTTATTAAGAAGTAGAGATTATATTTGTTAAGAAGTAGAATTCCAATATATTAAGAAGTAGAGGTTCAACTTGTTAAGAAGAAGAGGTTTGGTTTGTTAAGAAGTAGAATTTCAATATATTACGAAGTAGAGGTTTGGTTTGTTAAGAAGTAGAATTCCAATATATTAAGAAGTAGAGGTTCAACTTGCTAAGAAGTAGAGGTTTGGTTTGTTAAGAAGTAGTTTCATAGATTCACAGAGGTTGGAAGGACCTCAAAGATCATGTAGGTCCAACCACATTTGACTTACTAAGAAGCAGAGCTTAGACTACCTGAAAAATAGACCTTACACTTTCTGAAACCTTGGAAAATCTTGGACTTGCCAAAAAAGAGGCCTAAGACTTGCTGAGAAAGAGAGCTCAGCCTTGCTGAGAACCACAGATCAGACCTGCTGAAAAGCAAAGCTTCAGCCTGCTAAGACCCAGAGCTCAGCCTTGCAGAGAACCAGAGTTTGGCCTTGCTGAGAACTAGAGCTTGAATCTGCTGAGAACCAGAGCTCAGACCTGATCTGATGAGAACCAGAGCTGTTACACAGGTGGCTGGCAAAGCAAGAAGCAGAGAGCCATTGCTGTCTTTCCTATGAGGGAAGGATTAACAAAGACTTTGTCAGTAGGAGTCTGCTAGTGAGAGATCCCCATAATGGCAGAGCAAGTGAATAGCATGTGTTTAAAGAGCCCATAATCCTATATTTACACAACAGTCCTTAATGGCTCATTCAGAGCCACTGCAAAGAACCAAGTAAATAGTGTGGTTAGAAAGTCTGTTACTTTATATTTACTCACTAGACCGTCTGCTGAAGGAGCTGTGAATGTCATGGAGAGCTAAAAAGGAGCCTTTTCTTTTTTCTTTTTCTTATTTTTTTCTTTTTTGGCTATGAAAAGCTAACTAATAATGATACTGAAAACCACTTTCAATAGGAGCTATACCTTCACTTTGCGCCAGTGGAGAACAACCATTAGCACACTTTGTCATGGAAAGGGATGCATTTATCATCACCTGGAGTCTTTTCATAGAGACTCTATGTGCTCTAAAAGATACAGCTCTTATTCAACAAGATGTTATTGAACTCAATAGCACTCACCTGTACGGCGGGAAAAAACTCAGTCCCTTCACTGCAAGAACCACTGCAAAGGTATAAAATGATCTCATTCACACATGTATTATTCAAATAACTCTCTTCTGACTTTAAAATGTACTATGCTTGAGACTGAACATCAGATCTATTTTCTCAAATATTTATTCATGCAAACACTCAAGTCTTTGTTAAAGTCAGACACAAATCAGAGTGAAGCAGACAAATGATTAGCATGTGAAATGAGGATGACATCTGTGTTGGTTCTGGCTGGGATAGAGTTAATTTTCTTTGTAGTAGCTACTATGAAGCTATGTTTTGGATTTGTGTTGAAAATAGTGTCAGTAATAAAGCAATGTTTCTATTATTGCTGAGCAGTGCTTACACAGAGACAATGACTCTTCTGCTTCTCACACAAGCCCACCAGTGAGCAGGTTGGGGATGCACAAGATGCTGGGAGAAGACACAGCTGAGACAGCTGACCCCAGCTGTCAAAAGGGATATTCCATACCATATGATGTTATGCTCAGTATATAAAACTGGGGGAAGAAGATGGAAGGAGTAGATGTTTGTCCTCCTGTGTAACTGTTATGTGTGATGGAGCCCTGCCTTCCTGGAGGCAGCTGAACACATTCATGCCAATGAGAATATGTGAATGAATTCCTTGTTTTTCTTAGCCTATGCACAAGGCTTGTGCTTTGCCAGTTTTTGCCTGCTCTTATCTCAACCTATGAGTTGTCTCATTTTTACTCTCTTGATTCTCTCCCCCATCTCACCATGGGGGAGTGAGTGAGCAAGTGAGCAGCTGTGTGGTGCTTAGTTGCTAGCTAGAGTTAAAGCACAACACACTACATATTTGGAGATTTGCATAGAAATAATTATAAATCCAAAGGTAGTGGTCAGTTATGAAATAGACTTTAAAGAAAAAATCACAGAAGCAGCCTCAGCTAATACCTAGCATTTTAAATGTCTAAAACATTATTCAAGATCCTGTCTGAACCTTAGCTAATTGATCCTCAGAGTTCCCATGAGGTATCAGCAAGCACTGGAATGGAGTAAATAATTAATAAGAAATCATTTATGTAATGAATTTTTCTTCTTACTTGTGATTGTTTGCACGGATCATTAAATCTATTTATTACACACAATGACACACAGCTTTTTCAATACTACTTTGCTTGCAAATAGTTTGAAATTTGCAACTAGAAGGAAGAAGAGAGTCGTCCTGCACACTTATTGCTGCTTCCTAATCAGTTACCAAACCCAAAGAATCATCATGGAATGACCAAGGAATTAGGAATAAAATACTTACTAAATGAAAATACTATAGACTCATAGAATCAATCAGGTTGGAAGAGATCTCCAAGATCATCCAGTCCAAACTAGGACCCAGCCCTAGCCAGTCAACCAGACCATGGCACTAAGTGCCTCAGCCAGGCTTTGCTTCAACACCTCCAGGGATGGCAACTCCACCACCTCCCTGGGCAGCCCATTCCAATGCCAATCACTCTCTCTGACAACAACTTCCTAACAACATCCAGCCTAGACCTCCACAGCACAACTTGAGACTGTGTCCCCTTGTTCTGTTGCTGGTTGCCTGGCAGAAGAGACCAACCTCACCTAGCTACAACCTCCCTCCAGGTAGTTGTAGACAGCAATGAGGTCTGCCCTGAGCATCCTCTTCTCCAGGCTGCACACTCCCAGCTCACTCAGCCTCTCCTCACAGGATTTGTGTTCCAGGCCTCTCACCAGCTTTGTTGTCCTTCTCTGGACATGTTCCAGCACCTCAACATCTCTCTCTTTAATAAACAAAATTATTCCTCCTATTGAAGTACTAAGGTGTTCTTTTTATCTCATAGTAGAGGAAATGATACAACGCAAATCAGGCAGTAATTCATACAATGCATGGTCACAAGCCTCCCAGCATGCCCAGAGAAAGTAACATGTAGAGTGGCTGCATTCGTGTAGGAAGAGGGAATAAGGCTGGAAGCATAGGTATGTCTTCCTGAGCTTGCAGAAGGCTGGGACCTGAAATGCAAAGCCACAGTATCTACATCTGTGCTACATTGGTCAAATAGAACTGATGAAGCTTCACAGCGGCATAATCTGCTGTTTCCATCTCCCCAGCACTCTTGCTACCAAGCCTGAGAAACAAAATATGTCACAAAGACAAAGGGAAATAGATCAAGAGTATGTCAAATTGAGATTTCTTGGTAAAATGGAAATGCTTTCTGAAAGCCAAAAATACATTGCATCAGCTTATGTAATGAAAATATTGATGACTGGGGAGGTGGAGACAGAGGCCAGCAGTGAGGAATGAGGAAGAGCAACCAGAACTTACCTGTTGAAGACTCCAAAGTTGGAAACTCCACAGCTGAAAGGTCCAAAACTGAAACATCCAAAGTCTATAAGACTCCATCCAGTGCAAGAAGAACAAGACTATGCCATCCTCTGTACGAAGCAAAAAAAATCAGCAGTACTATCGATGTTTTCCTGGGATAATCTTCACAGAGAGCAGGACCTTTTCTACTGCAGAAGTGTGTTTCTGCATTGACTTCTTCAACACAACACAGCATAATGGCTCTAAGTACGTATAAAGTCTGTGACACTAGATATAGGAAGTAGAATAGCATCTTTCTTTTCCTCTTCTCTGTATCATTCAGTCCTGCTTTTCCCCCCTCTGTTTCTGCAGCTGCAGGCTGCTGAGGAAATTCCAGTCTGCATCCACAGTCTCATCTGGGAGATGATCTACCAGGACTGTGATCAGGGCTATGTATATTTGCATAGCTCTATCAACCCCTATCTTTAATTTGTGCCTTGCCATTCTTAAAAGGCTTTTCTCTATGGCAGCAGAAGGAGTGCAGTTAGAGCAGCTGTTCTGAAGCATTTCTTTCCGGTATGTGCTTTTTCTTCTGCTGCTTTGCCTTTTGCTCCAAGCTGACAGGAAAGGACTCATCTACAAGTGCAGATTAAATGTCTCTCTGTCAGCCCTGATAAGCCTTGGGGGCAGGTGGAGAGCTCTGGAGGGTTTGTGGACCCTGAGCACCCACTGGAGAGGACATGCTGCTTGAGAGGACATGATGTTTGAGAGCTCATGCTGTTTCTTAGCATGAGTGACTTCTGAAGCAAATCCTCTGAACCAGACAAGCATTTGGAGGTGTGGAGAGTGGCATCAGCCAGCAGCACTGATCACAGGGGGTGTAGGCAGGATGTTTCACCTGTTTGTAGCTGGTTTTATCCTTAGCCTGGCCAAGGCCCAAAGCTGGAATCAGCCAGGCCCTCAACTACAGCTTTCAGCATGCACCAGGACATGAACCAGGCTTGCTAAATCCCCTCACAGGCCTGCAGTGTGCATGGTGCTCTCTGAACCCCCTCACAGGCCTGCAGTGTGCATGGTGCTCTCTGAACCCCCTCACAGGCCTGCAGTGTGCATGGTGCTCCCTGAACCCCCTCACAGGCCTGCAGTGTGCATGGTGCTCTCTGAACCCCCTCACAGGCCTGCAGTGTGCATGGTGCTCTCTGAACCCCCTCACAGGCCTGCAGTGTGCATGGTGCTCTCTGAACCCCCTCACAGGCCTGCAGTGTGCATGGTGCTCTCTGAACCCCCTCACAGGCCTGCAGTGTGCATGGTGCTCCCTGAACCCCCTCACAGGCCTGCAGTGTGCATGGTGCTCCCTGAACCCCCTCACAGGCCTGCAGTGTGCATGGTGCTCTCTGAACCCCCTCACAGGCCTGCAGTGTGCATGGTGCTCTCTGAACTCCTTCAGAGGCCTGCAGTGTGCATGGTGCTCTCTGAACCCCCTCACAGGCCTGCAGTGTGCATGGTGCTCCCTGAACCCCCTCACAGGCCTGCAGTGTGCATGGTGCTCCCTGAACCCCCTCACAGGCCTGCAGTGTGCATGGTGCTCTCTGAACCCCCCTCACAGGCCTGCAGTGTGCATGGTGCTCTCTGAACCCCCTCACAGGCCTGCAGTGTGCATGGTGCTCTCTGAACCCCCTCACAGGCCTGCAGTGTGCATGGTGCTCCCTGAACCCCCTCACAGGCCTGCAGTGTGCATGGTGCTCCCTGAACCCCCTCACAGGCCTGCAGTGTGCATGGTGCTCCCTGAACCCCCTCACAGGCCTGCAGTGTGCATGGTGCTCTCTGAACTCCTTCAGAGGCCTGCAGTGTGCATGGTGCTCTCTGAACCCCCTCACAGGCCTGCAGTGTGCATGGTGCTCCCTGAACCCCCTCACAGGCCTGCAGTGTGCATGGTGCTCCCTGAACCCCCTCACAGGCCTGCAGTGTGCATGGTGCTCTCTGAACCCCCTCACAGGCCTGCAGTGTGCATGGTGCTCTCTGAACTCCTTCAGAGGCCTGCAGTGTGCATGGTGCTCTCTGAACCCCCTCACAGGCCTGCAGTGTGCATGGTGCTCTCTGAACTCCTTCAGAGGCCTGCAGTGTGCATGGTGCTCTCTGAACCCCCTCACAGGCCTGCAGTGTGCATGGTGCTCTCTGAACCCCCTCACAGGCCTGCAGTGTGCATGGTGCTCTCTGAACCCCCTCACAGGCCTGCAGTGTGCATGGTGCTCTCTGAACCCCCTCACAGGCCTGCAGTGTGCATGGTGCTCCCTGAACCCCCTCACAGGCCTGCAGTGTGCATGGTGCTCCCTGAACCCCCTCACAGGCCTGCAGTGTGCATGGTGCTCCCTGAACCCCCTCACAGGATTGCAGTGTGCATGGTGCTCTCTGAACTCCTTCAGAGGCCTGCAGGGTGGGTGGTGCTGAGTGCCACAGGATGTGGAGGTTGGAGGGAAGGCCAGAAGTGGCTCTCCCCCAGGGTCCCCTGTGCCATGTCCTCTGGCAAAGGAAACCTGCACAACTAACAGTGCACCCAGCGAGCACTGGGCCTTGCCGGTCTAACTCCTGGGAGGAGGCAAAGCACAAGGCCCTCACGTGGCCTGCCCGTGGCTGAACTGCAGTTAACTTGGCCTTGATTGAATCTGTCAATGGGTGTCACTCCATGTGCTAGTTTGAAGCAGGCTAGAATGTTTTGGTGAGAAGAACTAGATCATAGGCTGTGAAAGGAAAACAGTAGTGATGTCTGCTCCCCTCAGAGTCTTGCTGAAGAAGAAACAAAAGCATTAGATAACGCTCTCGCCATTTTGTCTCACTCTCTGCCTTGGGCTGCTGGCTGAGCAACATCTTACTCCCTAACCTCACTTCCCATTTGGACTAACCTTTGCTTCTTAACCTCTTGGCCGAACCTCCATTCTTCCTTAGGCCTGGGGTAAGGTTGAGAGGGGCAGGGGGAAGGTGAAGGGGCGGTTGGGAGCCCCTCCTGGGGACTCAGGTTTCTGGGAGGTCTGTTGTGTTTCTGTATTACCTTTTACCTTGTCTATTTCTGTCTATAACTGTATATACTGTAAATACCTGCTTGTATATTGTGCTGCTGTAAATAAATAGCTTCAATTACATTCCCAGAGCTGGCTGAGTCTAGTCTGGGTATTTCTAAAGTGTGGGGGGCAGGGAACACCCAAACACTCCAGGACACTGGGCCCCTCAATTCAAGAGAGATGTTGAGGTGCTGGAAGGTGTCCAGACAAAGGCAACAAAGCTGGTGAGAGGCCTGGAACATAAACCCTATGAGGAGAGGCTGAGGGAGCTGGGGTTATTTAGCCTGGAG
Organism: Pogoniulus pusillus; assembly: GCF_015220805.1. Taxonomy (NCBI): domain Eukaryota; kingdom Metazoa; phylum Chordata; class Aves; order Piciformes; family Lybiidae; genus Pogoniulus; species Pogoniulus pusillus. Next base: position 17,881,318 of record NC_087279.1, on the reverse strand, counting down.
AAGAGGAGGCTCAGGAGCAACCTCATTGCTGGCTACAACTACCTGAAGGGAGGTTGTAGGCAGGTGGGGATTGGTCTCTTCTCCCAGGCAACCAGCAACAGAACAAGAGGACACAGTCTCAAGTTGTGCCAGAGGAAGTACAGGCTGGATGTTAGGAGGAAGTTGTTGGTAGAGAGAGTTATTTCCCTTTGGAATGGGCTGCCCAGGGAGGTGGTGGAGTCACCGTCCCTGGAGGTGTTCGAGAGGAAACTGGCTGAGGCACTTAGTGCCATCGTCTAGTTGACTGGATAGGTGTGGGTGCTTGGTTGGACTGGATGATTTTGGAGGTCTCTTCCAACCTGGTTGATTCTATGATTCTATGATTCTAAGATCTTCACCCACCCTGAGGTCTGTCACCAGTGGCATGAACAGAGCAGCTTTGCTGGATGTGTCCCCACGAGTCCCAGCGGCTTCACATCGCTTCCCTGGGTGTTTTTCACCACTGTCAGGACACTGTTTTGATTACATCTGGAGCTCTTTGCCCAGTAGCTTTAGCTAATTAAGCGTTTTAAGATGCCACGATGAAAGTTCTATAGACACAAGCGATTCTTAGGAACTGGTGGCATTAATTCAAACTCCATTCCAGCGGAGCATGTTGCGACGTTTCAGGCTATTAGCCCATCACTAATGCAGACCATAGAATAGTTAATACCCATCCATTCAAATCCAAGACGTATTTCAGTTTGCTGAATAGCCCTAATTCCCCCAAAGCTGATCAAATAACAATAATAATAATAATAATAATAACAACAGTTCTAGTAACAATAACAATAAAGGCAATTCCAGCGTGATTGGCTAATCTGATGGGTTTGCTCCTGGTTTATGTTTAATTTCTGGCAGCAATGATATGGGAAATTAAAAAGCTCTCTTGACACTCGAGTGACTCGAATCTCAGACCAGATGAAATGAGGTGACTGAAGCAGCTCTGGGCCTTTTATTCTCTTCCATCATTATCACAGCTAATAAGAAGAAACAGGGAGGATGCCCAGCAGTGAAGGCTGAGGACCCCCCCACACCTCCCAGCCTCTTTTCCTTTTTGTGCCATCCAAGATAGAGTACTAATTATCAGGACAGCTCAAGCTCATTTGTAGGAGGAAGGGATTTGAATGCTGCTTCAGTGGAAAGACTTAGTTCCTGTATGCCCTCGCACAGGGATTGAGGTACTTTGGTGATTTAAGCATCTGAATTAAAACACCTTGAAGTGACAGGCAGACATCCCAGTGGGCTTGCTCCTGTGACCTCTGCTCTAGCTCCTGTTTCAAGGTGCAGCAGAAAAAAAACCTAAACAAAACCAAACCAATTTCGCTCAGATCACCAAGTATGGACAGGTCTTTCAGATAAGAGACAAAAACTCCTACCCTCCTCTGCTTTAGATAACCCAGATGAAAACCTCCAAGTGTAGGTTTACCCTAATGACACATCCCAGCTGTCCAGTACCAACCCTGGTCAGCAGAGAGCGGGGAGCTGCGCTGAGGTTCAGATCATTTCCCTGGAGCAAATAAAAGGAAAACTGCCCCAAATGGCTGATGAGCTGGGTTCATTGGATTGGACTGGGGCAGAGGGAAAGGGGGAAGGAAAAGAAGTGGGAGAAAATACATATCAAAGAGAGAGGATATCACTATTTCCCTGGCATGAAATCACAGAACTGTCACAGGAGCAGTTCCAAGATTTTCCGAAGCAGCTGCACACACTATGAGGAGGAAGCAGGGCCGTGCCATGTGCTCTTCTCCAGGCTGCAGGCAGCACAACGTGGCTTTCTCTGGAACCAGGCAGTGGCAGGATCTGAGAGTCATGAGGCCGGGTGGAGTAGGCAGTGCAGAGCTCAGGGGCTGTGGGAACATAGTGGTTGGGCTTTCTCCGACCCCCTGCTCCCTCATGCTTCCCTGGAAGCCCCTTGTTTTCCCATCCACCCCCATGCAGCAGAGCTGTGCAGTGTGCCATGTGCACGCCTGCTCTTCAGACAACAAAAACACTGGGAGTCTCACATCTAGGACACAGGGTGATGTGGGCAGTGCTAAAGACCTGGAGATACAGACAGTATCTGCTAGCAAATGACTTGTGGAGAAAAGTCTGGGGATGAGTAAGAGTTTGGCACGGTTCTGACTGGAAAGGATATGGTTTCATTCATGCAAGGCCCAACTGGACTGACAGTGATGTTACTGACACACAAAGCATGCAGCAGTGCAGGCTGACCTCATTAGTCACAGGTCCCTATGCAAAGCAAAACATTTAGACAGTGTACCTTGGCAGTAGTGATCTAAAGAGATGGAGTGGTTAAAGCACAGGTAGGGCGACAGCACAGCCACAAAGAGATTTTAGTGCTCATATCATCTATCCATCTCTCCTGGGGAAGGAACAACTCAGTTTAAATCACTGTTTATGAATCTTTGTCCCATCTTTTCTAAAAGACCTCTAATAAAACAAAAATCAACCTCAAATCACTCTGAAGCTGTTGAGGGAAACCACAGTGGTAATACAGGATGTGACCTTGTGAGAGGGGTCTGAAACCCCTCCCTGGCACAGAGTGCCAGCACCCTCTTTGTGCCATGAACCCAGGTCCTCTGAATATCCAGGCTGCATCTACTAAGTGAATAAATTGAGTATTAGGGCCACAGGTCTGTCAAATCCAGCAAATAATGAATTTGAAATAAACCCCAGTGTTTTCATGCAGGTGTGGGAATGCTCTATCAGCAGGAATCTGTGTCTGCCATGTTCCAGACAAATGCTGGGAGAGGAAAGCACTCCCACCAGCGATGCGGAGCACCACGCTCACACACCACCCCATCATCTGTTTTGTTAATGGCTCCATCGCTTGCCTGCCTTGAGAAGGTTGTGCTTACCATGCATCACAGGGACAGCTGAGCGTGACTCATGGGCTCGAACACTGGAGGAGAGCCATTCTGCCTTCCTCCTGCTGCAATGAAACCTCAGAAGAGGCAAAACTCAGCCCTGCCACTTCCACTCGTGAGTGGGAAAAGCAACAGGTGATTTTGCTGATGGATCACAGTAGCTGCCACCAGTGAGGGCAAGAATGAGACAAGGTGGGGAATGGTGCCTTTGCAGAGCACCCTCTCCATCCGGATGCTTGGAAGTCCCCAGGATAGTGACACACCTTTGTTTTCATAGTCTTCCAGGCATTTAATACTTCCCTTTCCCTTACACACAGCTTACATCATCCTCACGGTCTCTCAAGTGTTTTGGAGTGATGGTTCCATGAGACACCACGAGACATTTATCATTTTCCATCCTAAGCAAGACTATAGCAGCAGATGAGGAGAGAATTTTCTTTGCTGGTGGTATCAGGAAACCCGTGCCTCTCGGCTCGGAAGGGTTAGAGAGTGGGAAGAAAGCTTGTTGGCTGCCAACAGCTCCCATGCCTGTCAGACATAGAGGCCAAGTTGGTAAATGAATTTCGGGCTAATGGAGGTGGGTGTTAAATATTTGCTGTACTTGAGCAGGAGAGCCTTTGTCACCAATTACCAGGAGATGTTAAAGGAGCTGGGATCTGTTTAAACCTCATTGTTTGCTATTAAAGCACAGATTCTTTTGCTTCTTTCCTGGACTAAGCAGCTAATACACTTCAAACAATAGCAGAAGGGCTCCATGGATTAATCTCTATCCTTGGAAAGAAAAAAGTGATTTATTTTAATGCATGTAACGTATTAGGCAAGAGATAGAAGCAAGGGGCCATTGTCTCCTGGGACAGATCACAGTTTGGGGGCTGTTGTTTGCTCTTTAGCCTCAGCTCTGACCTGAAGGACAGGAGAGGCCAGGGAATGTGCCAGGCAGTAAAGTCTCATGCATTCCTTGCCGGTGGCCCTGCTGGCAACCACAAGATCTCTCTGCCATCCACCCTTGGGGTTCCTGATCCAGAGCTGGGGAAAAGTCTGGTAATTACAGAGATACCTCTACCCATTTTTCCCTACTTCTGTCCTTTTGAAATGTGTAAACTATACGGTCCTTGGCAGCTGAGTATATGGGTGAATAGACAATACTAACCATACCATTAACCACAGCTGAATAACTGTAAGGATCCCCTGGCCCTTTCCCTGTTGCTAAGAGTACAACACAGAAAGGCTTAAAACACCACAGAGAATTTCCTTCCAGCTTTAATGCTTGTGGTACCATTCAGTCTGGCACCCAGAGCAACATAGGACACCAGTCTCCATCAAACTCCATCTGCAAGTACCTTTGGGCTGCCAACTCAATGAGCCCTTTGCCTGGAGAATTGCAGTGGCTCAAGGAATACAGACAGGCTGTCGGCGTTCACTGTTTCCTGCTCATCTCTTTAGGCTCTGTAAGGAAATGCTGTGTGACACCCTTGTTGGCCCTAGAAGAATCAGATTAATTATTCCAATGAGAAATTTTCCCCAGCAAGTTATTTTCCCGTTCAGTGCACTTTGTAAATATGAACTGCCTCTTCCAAAATCTTCCTCTGAATGCTCAGAAAATCCTAGTTTTCCAGAAAGGAAAATGAGGCATAGAGAAAAGTAAATACCTAGCCCAGGACACAGGAAAAAAAATATATGTAAATGAAATAGGAACCATTTCATCAGCATGCTTCTGGGAATTTGTACATTATATTTACAGGGCAGATTTTTTTACCAATCCTGGATGTGTCTCTTCTGCCAGGCAACCAGCAATAGAACAAGGGGACACAGTCTCAAGTTGTGCCAGGTGAAGTATAGGCTGGATGTTAGGAGGAAGTTCTTCACAGAGAGAGTGATTGGCATTGGAATGGGCTGCTCAGGGAGGTGGTGGAGTCACCATCCCTGGAGGTGTTCAAGAAAAGCCTGGATGAGGCACTTAGTGCCATGGTCTAATTGACTGGCTAGGGCTGGGTGCTAGGTTGGACTGGATGATCTTGGAGTTCTCTTCCAAGCTGGTTGATTCTATGATTCTATGAAGGAGCAATTTTAAAACACTCTCAGTTTGAAACTCTCAAGTGTTTCCTAGCAGAGGAGAGAAGCCCAGAACAGCACCTAGAGCTGTCTGCACAACAAACTTGTTTTTCTCAGTTGTATCTTGCAGATCCATTAAAAATCATCCATGAACTCACATAGATCCCTGCTGCAGTGATTAGGAAATGCTGTAGATAGAACATTGTCATCACAGCGCGAAAGAAGATGTTAGGAAATTTGGGTTTGATCCAATGCATAGAAGGGGGGGGGAACAGCCAACCAAAAAAAACCCAAACAAACAAAAGTGATTTCCTAGCTGTCCACCAAGCAGAATACCCAGCCAACATTTGTTTGGGAATTTGAATTTTATATTGTGATAGAAAGTGGGAAAGCTGTGCCAAAAGATAGAGACATATTTCTATTAGTGCTCAGCAGCAGCTACTCATGGGATTTTAATGAAGAGATGCAAAAGAGAATGGCAAAACGTTTCCAGCAGCACATCTGTGCTAACAGGGGCTATTGGTATAGGATATTCCTCAACTCTATGCATTCTTGTATGGATGTTACACTTAAATTATGCAGGTATTAAATTTGCACACAAAAAACCACCCATACAACCAAATCACAAAACCCAAAAGCCCACCAAAACCACCACACAAAACCCTCCTCATGTTACAAAGACTGGAAACTTCCAAACTTACAAGTTCCCCAAACAGAAGTTACCCAAATTTTCTTTCACTACAGTTTAGGGTTTTTTTTCCCTGGAAGAAGATGCTGACATTTCATTGATCCTGAGAAGTTTTGGGTTTGACTGAACAGCATTTTCCAGTAGAAAATGCTATTGGTATATAAAGTTTCTAAGCAGCTTCAATGCCAAATTAACATTTGCAGCCCATAATTAGAGGCAGGCAGTCTACAGTGGCTTAAATAAAGATATACACTTTTTAGAAGTTTAAAGTCAGGGTTGGAGAAGGCATCATCATGAAGCCTGATGTGACCTTGTTTGCCTTGCAGAAACACAGATGGGTTAAGAGAAAGCTTTGGGTCAGGGACTTAGGGGGGAGTCTGCTCAGCAATGCCAACATCCCATCAGGGTTTCATACTCGACCAGGCTCAAACTGTGGGAAACATATGGTATGGAGGGCAAGGAATTCCTTCCAACAGGATCAGCATGAGCAAACTATCATTGTGCAGGCAACCTTACCCCAGGACATATATGATGTGACAAAACTGCTCTGCACCTAAGGCTAATTCACAGTGTCAGGACAACAGCTGCCAGCAGGACTGTGCATGCTTGTGTGGGATCACCTGAGAAGGAGTGGGGTGAATGGCAATCAGCCCTTCTCGTAGCAGTAGAGAGGTAAAAGGAAACTTCCTATCAGATTGGTGCCTGCATCTTCCTCGGCTTTAGGAGGCATCGCTGCATGATTCACCCCTGGGAGCCCTCCATTTACAGGAGAACTGGGAGAATTTGTGTCCCGAAGCAGTGCTGAAATGAGGATCTTCTCCTGGATGAGCTACAAAGCAGCTTACTCCAGATGAGCCAGGAGCAGTTGAGTGGAAGCACATCTCAGCTGGAAGTCTCTCTTAGCATCTATTACAACAGCAGGGTTGTCTTTTCTGCTGAAAGGAGATGTTACTGTGAGCTATGACAAACTCATTGAGTTTTACAACAACAATGGAAAACCAACTGCAATGAATTTAGAAAGGATGCTCAGGGAATGCTAAGCCAGTCCCTTTCTGCCTTCAGTTTTGCACCACTCATTAAGTCTTTCAGCAGGGCATGAAACAAATTTCGGGCTGTGCGCACATGCGCATACAAACACAGGGGCAGGTTTTAGTTTGGTAGGGTTGCTCACAAGGCTATGGCCATTGCAAAGTGCTTTGTTTTAATGAATAGGGAACACAGAGTTGATTGGAAGTAAAAGAGGGGACAAGAGGCTCTACCGGTATTTGCTGAATTCATCAAAGAACAATATCAACAGCATGTGAAAGCCTCAGCGTTTTGTAGCCAATCAGCCCACTAATGAGACAAACACACAGGTGGCCAAAGCAGTGATTGCACCTCAAGTTTCTTGGCTTCAAAACTGCCACTCAAGGGACAGAAGAGAGAGTTGTACTTAGCAGAAATGCTACAGCTCCCAAAGCTCTGAGCCAGGGGCAAGCCCTTCACTTGACAAAAGGTCACTAGAATGGTTCAGTGCAATTAAGGGGTAGATCTATGCTGTCAGACTTTAGAGAAGGCATGGTGAGGGTTCTGATAGGCTCGAAGTCATGCTACACACCCAAGGGAGCTGTTCAGGTGCCTGCACATAGGCATCATAGACAGTGCATGGGGTTTGGAGGTGCCTGTCAGTGGTGGGTAAGCATGGTACAGGAATAGTGCAAACCCATGGCACTTCTGTGTCTTAGACAAGATGTGATACCTAAAGACCTTTTAAATGTCACTGTTTCACAGCCTACATTCTTCCCCAGGTAACTCAAAACTGGCGCAGGAGGCTCCATGTCCATACCAGGCAATGCTCAAGGGTGCAGAAAAACACTGTCAAGGATGTGTTTTCTCCTTGACACATCCCCTTTAAGACAACTCCCAAGAGGGGAAGGCAGGCTGGTGTCTAACCTGCAGCTGATACCATCCAACTGCCCCAGAAATTGATTTCATCTCTTTCACAATGTCTTTTTCAAAGGGGAATGGAGGACCTTGTTGTTATTTATTAAGAACACAGCTAGATCTTCTGAGATTTCCTTAATTAGCATCATTAGACACACAGCTTAATCTCAAAATCCTGGGCTTGTCAGCACGGCAAATTAAAACTTTGCTTTTTGTCTCTTCTATATGCTGCATTGGAGAGTGTGTGAAGTAAAACTGGGGGTCTCCTGACAGTTTCAGAGAGTGTGGGAATCTGTCTTTAATCTTTGATGACTACAGCAGCATATGCAGAGTGGATGAGTTCGAGAAGGGTCAGTTCTGTGCCAGAGAGAGAAACCAAGGGTCACTGCATTTAAAAGAAGACCTATCTTTTTGCACACCAGATGAGCTGGTGCCTGATGCCTCTTTCCCCCTCCCCCAAGCAAGAGACTTCTCAAAACCTTCCATGAACACCAGAGAAAAAAACAACCCTTGCTCCAGCTAATGAACACTGAATTCTAGCAGAAAGAAACCCTACAGAAGTATCTTCTGTGACATCCACATTAATAGCAAATGAGTTAGTCGTGATTGATGCTATTCCAGTGAACACCAAAGGAATTAATAATGATTAGGGCCATTATTTTAAAGCATTACCCCACCAAAAAACCCAAAGGGAAAACAATTAGATGTCTTCAGTGGTTATCTTTCACAGTATACTTACTGAAGTGATCAGACACGATATTGTGCCTATTAATCAACAAAATGATGGAAAGTGGGCAACTCATGTACATCCATGAGATAGTCCTTAGAAGCACATACCTTATTTGCTGCTCTGCTTATGAGTTTGGTGCTGACACAGAGAAATATATTGTTGTCTAAAGCAAGAAAAATGTTTTTTATAGCAGTAGCAGATGCCTCATAAGTTTGGAAACAGGGAGGAGAGCCACTCATTAAAATAAAGAGAACAAATAAAGCCACACAAGCTTTGGGTCAGGTTTTGCCTTCACAGATTATATAACCCTGCTTAGCCCCACTGGGCCTAGGAGAAAGAAACCAACTGTAGATCTTTCCACTTAATGGTTTTGGGGCCTTTTAGGTCCTGTTCTCCAAGCCCAGTAAAATTGGTTCTTCACCAGTAATGAAAGGTTGCAGTGAGCCTTATCAGTATACCACAAGTGAGGAAACTGAGGCCATGAGGTTTTCCTGAGGTCACACACTAATCAGTACAGAGCCAGAGGGAAATCCTGATTTTTTGGCACTCTGCATCTACTACTGAGTTAATAATCTCTCTTTTGTTCATCTCCGGTGCCTTGATTCACTTCTATCATCAAGAGGTCGTGACCCACAGTCATTGCTCATCTGTGTCATGATCTCATAATGCAAAATGAGTTTTTAGAAATTCAACTGAGCCTAATAGATGGGTTCAAAAAACAGATGCCAGCTGGGAGAGGACTGTAGGGTGCAATCCCTCCTCTATGTGCAGAAAACATGGCATTACCATCTGTGCATTTCTTGCACTGACAGCAGCTGCTATGAAAGAGAAGCAATGCATTCCTGTGCCCAGCAGCACCCATGGGTGCAGGCTCATACCCAGCTGAAGCCTAGCTGCAGTTAATACTTCATATGATTTAGATACCTTCAGGGTGGGTTGATTGACCAGGACTGATTGGAACAAAAGATGGTGGAAATGCGGAATTGGCAAGTAACACAATTTATCTGCACCCAGACAGGGACAGGTGAGATTTCACTAGATCTAAAGCCACAACATGCCAGCATCTCCTCTTCTTCTCTTCTCTTCTCTTCTCTTCTCTTCTCTTCTCTTCTCTTCTCTTCTCTTCTCTTCTCTTCTCTTCTCTTCTCTTCTCTTCTCTTCTCTTCTCTTCTCTTCTCTTCTCTTCTCTTCTCTTCTCTTCTCTTCTCTTCTCTTCTCTTCTCTTCTCTTCTCTTCTCTTCTCTTCTCTTCTCTTCTCTTCTCTTCTCTTCTCTTCTCCTCTCCTCTCCTCTCCTCTCCTCTCCTCTCCTCTCCTCTCCTCTCCTCTCCTCTCCTCTCCTCTCCTCTCCTCTCCTCTCCTCTCCTCTCCTCTTCTCTCCTCTCCTCTCCTCTCCTCTCCTCTTCCAGACAGTAGCTGTTATGTCCACCATATCTACGATGTAGCTGAAGAAAGGCAAAGAGCTGAGTTTGAGCACAAGTCAATGACAAAACAGCATGGAAGTCTCGGGACTGTTTTCTTTTCCAAGTTAAATTTCAGCCATAATTAAATTCTCCCAGACCGCATATACTTGGCTTCCATTTTCCCTTTTGAAAAGAGATTTGAATTTCCCAGCCAAATCTCTGTACCCCTCAGTCACAACTTTGATGATTAATGTCCCCAAGCTGGGCTGAAAATCCCAATAGGAGCCTGTAATCAAATTCCTCATTGATTCCCGTGATACAGGATCACAATGATGAAGCAATCCTAATTTTGCAGCCAGAGCCAAATGCCAATTAGATCCTCAGCGGGTGTAAACTGAGCTGGCATTGTTCTCCCTGGAAGAGATAATGCTGATTTATACCCAGATGAAGATCTGCCTTGCTGACCTTTCCTGTACTGTAACCCTGAACTTCTGCTCCCTTGGTGGCTCAGTGGCCCATATGGAGTTGGGTAAAAGTGCTTTCCATGACAGCAGGTATCCATGTCTCTGGAGTAAATGTGGAAGGATTTGTCTTCTCTGTCCTTCTCAGTGAAACTGAGCATAGTCTTTGCTTTAAAAGTCCTACTAAGCTGCATGGAACCACCAAAATTCAGCAGTGGAAATACATTTGTCCATACCTGCCCTTATTACCAGCCTGAGCACTGCCTTGCCCTGGAATTCTTTGAGAGGATGGTATCGGTTGAGTTCCTGCACCCTTCTGCCTTAGGGAACCCTCTTTTGGCTCATGGCAGCAGCACTGGCTCTTCACAACTTCCAGAGCATCATGGCACAGCCCTGCAATGCAGGGCAACTTGCTCCACCTCCCCTGGTTGCTCATCAGTTGTCACTTAGCCCTTCCTTTCCACATCCGGGCTTAGCATTGCTTTGAGAGACAAAATCCTTGTGATTCCACCACCAGAGAAATCAAAGCAAGGAAATAAAACCAAACCTTAGAATCTCTTTTCAGAAAAGAGAAGGTAGCTGTGTAAGATTTTGAAGAGCCACCCACCCACCTCGAGCAGGTGCCGTGGAGCCCCAGAAAGCACCTCCACAGTGGTGTGCAGCCTGCTCGGGAGACAGCAGTGTCAACAAGGGGTTAGCCTGCACCCTTACAGGAACAACCCACATTGCAGATTGCAGAAGCAAACCAGAATATATTCAGGGAATTAATTGTATGGAAAATTATCCAGGCTATTAAAAGCCAAGCAAACATGCTGAATATCATGCATTTTAAGCGTACACAGAAAAACATCATTTTGAAGGGGATTATTGTTTAAATAGGCAATAGGGGTTCTAGCAGATAAGCTTCCTGCTCCTGTCTTCTCTTATTGTCTGGAGTACATTATCTCCACCATAATATTCTCAGCTCTCTCCAGGAGTATTGTCAGAGTGAAATGCTATTTTAAAAGTATATGTTTATGTTTCAATAGACTTTATAATAGCAAACACATCTGCCTCAGACACAATAAGTGAGAGGGGGAAAAAAGGAGAAGGAAAATCAGAGGCAGAGGTTGCAGCTTCCCCAGTGTTGAATATAATAGGAATGAATGTTACCCAGCAAAAAGTACTCTGGTTTTGGTTTGGTTTTGTCTCCCTGGATCTGGAGGAAAACCAGCTAATATGTACTTGACAATGGGACAAGAAGCCAGCAGCACAAGTCACTTGAACAATAGCAAGTCTGTGCAGGGCTCCAGCCCCACTCAGGTGCTCACTAACCCACCAGTTCTACAGTCAGGTAGCTGAATTTTCAAGCTTGAGTTTAAATGTTGGGAAAAAGTCCAAGTCATTACAGGCTCTCAGCAATCTGCTCTCACTTGGGGAAGAATTTGGCTGACCCTGATCCTGCATCTTGTGCTCTCACAGAGGCCTAGATGCAACCTGCTGGGATGTCCCCGTGTCCATGCACACACATAGATGTGCCCAGCTAGTCTGTGGCATTTATACATGGGAAGGGGGCAGAAACTACCCCTGAGCCTGTAATTCACTTTTGAAACTGTCAGACATCATTACAATGTATTTCTGAAAGATATGCTGTATAGAGAGAATTTCTAACAAGCTTCCATGTGATTTTCATCTCTCGAGTGAGAGAAACCTGATAAAGATATAGATCCATTCTCACATCTTGGCATAAAATCATATCTTATTGGTTTAGATCATTCTGTGTCTTTTTTTATATATATAGTACTAGTGTTTTCTAGTTCCAGCAGAAAATACAAACACTCAAGAGATCTCATTTTTCTGCTAAATGGATTTTCATTCCACATGAGTTATCTCTCTCTAGATATAAACATACACAGAGAGATATACCATGTACACCTCCTCACATTAAATGCCAAAGACACCATTAAATGCAATGTTAAAATAAAAAATCTCCAGGCTCACGCTCAAAAATCTCCTCTTTTAAGCATTCACAATTTAAAAGATACTTAAATAGGCCTTCTTCAAGCTAGAGTCAATTTTAGCCTCTCTAGCAAAAGCCCATAAAGCAAGCCAAATAGTAATTTTCAGGGGGGTGCTATTCTGGGAACAATGCACGTGTAAGGTTTCCATTGTTACATATGGGATGAGTGTGTTCTCTGCTCACGCTTACCTAACTTAAATAGGTCAGCTGAATGGAAGCAGATCCTCAGTAACTATAAGAAGATATTAACCTGAAGAGAGAAGGTCTTGCTTCCTCTCTGAGGAAAAAAAAACCAAGAGAGAGAAACTACAAAGGACAGTCTGAATACCGAATTTATGGCAAGCTTTTTCTTACGGACTCAGAGCCAACAATCTGCTGTCAGTTACATTAGTATAGATCTGGAGCAGCCCCACTATCATCATTAGAGTTACAGGCCAAATATGTAATGAAAAGGAGGAGCATTTCAGGCTTGCCAAAACTCTTAAATGCATGTCCTGCTTTGGGCCATGCTGAAAGCCTAGATAAGTGGCCTGAATTTCAGCACACCCTTCACCAACATTTCCTGTCACTTACCTATTATCATTGCACCTACCAACAGTGTGTGTATAGATTTGTATTGTGCAATCAAGCATTACTTGACCTCTAGTTCTGGGAGTAAAGAGGAAGTCAACCCATTGACTTTTCACGTTTTTGATGTTAAGCTCTACAGACAAAATACTGTTCAGAAGAGCCTGATAGATGGCTGGATAAAATATCCAGAGAGATCTTAATGCATTCATTTGCCCTTCCTTTAAGAGATGGCTGTCAAAGGAGATCGTATCACCAACAGTGATGGTGAGATTCAGGATGACCTGGGAATTTTTAGGTGGCAAGGTTCAGAGGAAGATTTTCTGTAATTTGAAAAAGGACATTGTGTTACTACTGACTTCTTGTTCTTCCCCACACCCCCCCAGTTTATAGTGGATTGGGCATTTACAGTTAGTGGTTTCACTAAAAAAGTGTAATCTTGGATACAAGACACACTAAGTCTTATTATGCTCACCAGCTATTCCTCTCTCCCTCTCTTACAAATCCCCAGTACCCAAGCTGGTGAGATTCCACTAAGATGGGGGGAAAAAAAGAAGTCGTTTTACTGAACCACTACCAAAATCCTCCAACCTTTTTCTGCCAAAAGCTCAGTCCCTGCAGAGCTGCCACCCTGGCACATGTATGTTCACATATGCAGACAGTGCATGCAGTGTTGTGATAGGCCTGATAGGCCCAAAATAGGCTTATACGTGCCCTGCCTTGCCTAGGCATGTTTTTCTGCTCCAGCAGAGAGACAAGCGTGGGAAAAGCATCCTGCTTTAGCAGGGGATTGGACTCGATGATCTCTTTGGGTCCCTTCCAACCCCTAACATCCTATGATCCTATGAAAAGAAGACAAAAGGGCACAACAGAACCTGCAGCCACTGAGTCTGGCCTGCCCAGAGTCCTGTGGTAAGCAAGATACATACTAAGCTTGTGCCTGCCTAGTGCAAGGCCTGTGCTTTTTCCAAATTTGGGTAAAAGTGAGCCTATGCTTTGCCTAATACGGTAAAGTTTGGCTAATTGCCATCCAGATTGGCTACTCTTGTGTCCAAAGGGCAATTAATTTTGGCCCATACTGATAAAAGGAGATACACAGGTGAACAACGTGCTTTGCTTCCCTGCTTTTTGCTGTGCTTCTCTGCTGTGTTCAGCTGTGCCTGTTGCAATTGCCTACTGCCTTATTGTTTGCCTGGTAAACTCCACTGCCACGAGTTACCAGGAGCAGACCCTGGATGCCTGTGTGGCCAGCGTGACATCGTGCTGAGACTGCACCACATCTGCCTCTGCACCTGAAGGTCCTACTCAGAAAGCCTGGACATAACAGACCTTCCAGAAGCCAGGAGACAAGGTCAGAGATTGTCTGTGTCCTTTCACAAGGAAATGCCCTGGGAAGAATTAAGTCTCAGCATTCGACAAGAAAGAGTCCCCTGAAAGCATTTGAGCACTGTCTGGACTGTGGCTAAGCCCCGCAAGTTGGTAATAATAACTTGTGAGTAAATGCTTAAATACCTCCTTGTAATTCTCCATTGCCTTCTGACATAGCAGAAAGAGCTCCTTGAGCCCATCCACTGGGCAAGAGGTACATTGACCACAAGTGGCATTTGACCACAGGAATCTTCTCTTCCAGTTCAATTAATGTTTATGTATTTTGCTGGTTATGACCAGATCTAGATATTATCCACAGAATGTTTCCATGGCTGTGTCAGAACTGAAATATTATTGAAGTTAGTGGTCGGGAGTGGCAAGAGTTCTGAAGAGCAAAATTAATAAACAATATTAAATTTGGAAAAATATCATCTTGCATCAATTGATTTCCCCTCTGCAACTTTCAGACCCATGCAGGGCTCACAAAAAGTTGGTCTTAGACTCCAGCCGTGGCTGGAGAGCAGGAATGCTGATCAGCTCCTATTTGCCACACTGCTGAGAGGTGGAGTTCAGTGAGTGCCTGGTGTAGTCTCTTCTTCCATCTTACTGAAGATGCAGAGTATGTAGAAATGTGAAGGGAAGAAAAGAAAAAGAGGCAGGTTATTCCCAGGGGTGTAATTGGTCAGCAGGGCCTGGATCACAGCCAGAAGATCAGAGGAAGAGAGGAGAGCACTGAGTAATGAACCGCATGCTTTTAATTTCGCTTAAGAACTCAAAGCAGGAAAACCTGAGCTGTATCCATGGGGATTGCAATCAATAACCAAGCAGATAACAAAGAACTGGTGCTCAGGATAGAAAACTGCCTAGACCCATTAGTTTATTGCTCAGCCTTTCTTCTGGGACTCGCTCCTTCTTGCCTGTTTTTGGCTCCAGCTCTGAAGTCTTCAAACACTAGGGAGCAGCAGTTTCCTTTGAAAGTCTCCTGGCTGCACGGTGGGGCTGTTACTGTCAGCTTTTGCTCTGTGCCAACCCTTAAAATAAAGACAGAGAAGTGGAGGGGGGAAAAGAGGGGCGGCAGGGTGGTGGTGTGCGGGCCGGGGTGGGGCTGGTGGGGAAATGTTCCTGATGATAATTTGATTGCATACACTAATGATCAAAGTGTTGCAGACTAATTACCAGCACTTACCTCTCAGATATTAAGTTACCATTTATTCCCCCATCCCATCTTTGGCTTTGTGTCTTACCCCTTGTTCAGGGTGATAATATGCAGCCTGACACTTCGACCTGCACTCCAACAACCTGACACCCCAGGTTGCCTGACAAGCTCCCCAGAAGCCACTCAGGGAACATCCCCTCCACATCACAACCATGTGCTCCCTTTGGTGGACACTCCCCTATTTCAGGGGTCTTGGGACACCAGATCAGTCTGGGAGAGGGAGGCAGAGCAGGTTTTGCTGTGATCTAGAAGGATTGCTGGGGGAAAAAATCAGCCATCTCCTCTTCATCACATCTCCAAAGACTGATCCCTCAGGGTGGGTACCTTGTACAAGGTGCCAGTGTGGGAGCACTCCCAACTGAGTACCTACCAAGCCAGAAATGCAAATGATGACAGTCCTAAACAATGTGCTTTCCCATGCTGCTTCCAGTATCCTTTTTAACTAGACAAATGCCAGCCTGCTGCCATCTGGTAACAAGAGGTACAAAAGGCTCAGTGAGGAGCAGAGGGAATCTGAGCAATATTACCAGTTGCACACAGGTTGCAGAGGAGGAGATTTCTTTTTAGCTTAGGCTTTTCATACTCAGAAATGAACATAAAGGACTCTGGAAATGATGGAGACTGAGGAATTACTCCCTCAAATGCCTCCTCTGCCTCTACCCTCTGTGACAGCAGGAAAAGCCTCCTTGCCTGTTTCAGTGCCTCCTTTCTCTGGGGGAAGGGCAGGCAGGAGCAAATACTGGGTTGGATTTTATTTTATGTCTTTAATTAGATTATCTTTAATTGACTAACACCTTCCCCTGAGCCATCTTGCACTGCTCAGAAACAAAATACCACAGAACTGGCCCATTTTCCAAGAGCACTGTGGTATTTCCTCTCTTCCTGCAGATGAATAACCTCCACACAGACTTGGCTATCCACTTGTGGCTAGCAGAAATAACCAACAAACCAAGGACCAGATTCACAATCAGTGAATCTGAATGGAGGAGTTTTATCCCTTCTGCATGCTGCTAAGGAATGCTCTTAGTGTTTTCAAGGGGTTCAGTTGCTGTCCCTGGAGGTGCTCAAGAAAAGACTGGATGAGACACTTAATGCCATAATCTAGTTGACTGGATAGGGCTGGGTGCTAGGTTGGACTGGATGGTCATGGAGGTCTCTTCCAACCTGGTTGATTCTATGATTCTATGATTCATTCCATCCCACTCCTTTTGCTGGGTGAAGCTAAAGTTCTTGCTAAATAAATGCTTCAGAGCTGCTAGTTCTGAGGCAACACTTGAGATATGAGTGGGTCCCCTTAATCTTACAGTTCCTTCATTCCAGGGCATGCTTATGGTTTACACATACACACAGCTTGATGCTCAGCATCTTGGTGATGTTTGCAGGCAGGGGCACAATTGGCTGCAAGTATCAAGAGCATAGTGAGGCCTTTTTGTAGGAGCACACACTGCAGATGAAATGTCATTCTGTTTACTTACACGTACTGTGCACAAACTGCCCATTATTGGCATTGCAAAGTTACTGGCTGCAGGAGGCACAGCATCGTCTTTCAAAAGGCTGTAATGAAAGTGGGTCAGGCATTTTCCCTTCCTGGGGCAATCCTTTAGCATAAGCAGGGATTTAAGTGTGCACAATTCCCATTATCCACGATTGTTATACTCTTTCTCACAAGGAAAGGGCTTCACAATTTGACCAGATCTGTCAAATGCACACAGTGATGAAAATGGCCTATTAGATGATAGGAGGTTGCCCTTTCAGCGCTGAGGGAGGGCTTAGCCCTCCTAGGAGAGGATGATTCCAATTCTGAACAGATAAACTGTGCTCGATCATAGAGGAAACATTTTCAGGGGAGTCTTTTCATATGGACATGCAGTTACTCTGCTTATTTTGTTGCAGGAGAAGGCCCAGCTTGCACATGGAACTCTTCTGCAGCCGTGGTAGTGGTTTCAGTTGTGACTTAGCTGTTCCTCAGAGCCAAGAGTGAGCCAAGACAGCAAAATGCTGACCCTCCACCCAGCCAGAAGTTGTGTGATGCAACTCTCACACAGAGAGCAGAGCAGCACATCCAGAACCTGAATGAAGAAGCTGTGTAGCAAGGAAATGTCTGGACTTTCTATAGGCAATGGACTGTCAGACATCCAGAAATCTGGTACAGCATCACTCAAACCACAAAGGAACTAAGATAAAATACCAATTTGTCTAGGTCTGCCAGATGCAAGACCCTAAACACTTGAAAAGATGAGCTGGAAATAACTTTAAAAGTGCTTCAAAGGCCCCTATGAGTGGCCAGTCTGAGATCACTTCCCCATCTCAGACATTCACATTTGGTGTCAGCTGTGCTCTCACTACAAACATTAGATTAAGAAACAGAAAATGGAAACAGAACAGGACATGTAAAAAAAAATTCCCTTCTTCATTGCAGCCTTAAAAATTGCTTTTGTGGCTCTCCTTAAAAGAGAGAATGTTTCAAAAGCCTCTGCTGAGCTGACCTTGTTTCATGATGCTCTTCCTCTTTGGAGAATGTAAGGCTAATAGAGGAAAAGGGAATTTAAAAGGAAGGAAATGAGGAAGATAAAAAGGAATCTTGTATCACACAGGAAGGAAACAAAAGACTGGAAAAAACAATAGTTAATAACCCAATCATCATCATGATCGTTCAGTTAGGGATGGGTAAGGGAGTTGTTTTGTGTCTGCAGGCAAGTTCTGGGTCTTTTCTGACTGAAAGATAAAGTAGGCCAGTGGGATCCTGGGGTGTATTAGGAAGAGTGTGTCCAGCAGATCAAGGGAGGTTCTCCTCCCCCTCTGCCTTGATGAGACCTCATCTTGAATACTGTGTTCAGTTTTGGGCTCCCAGCTGAAGAGGGACAGAAAGCTGGTGGAGAAGGTCCAGCGGAGAGCTACAAGGATGACTGGGGGACAGGAGGGCATGGCTGATGAGGAGAGGCAGAGAGACCTGGGGCTGTCTAGTCTGGAGAAGAGAAGACTGAGAGGGGATTTGATAAATGTTTGTAAGTATCTGAAGGCTGCCAGGAGGGGGGGGACAGGCTCTGCTCACTGCTCCCTGGGACAGGACAAGGAGCAATGGGTGTAAGGTGCAGCAAAAGAGGTTCCACCTCAACACAAAGGGGAACTTCTTTGCTGTAAGGGTCACAGAGCACTGGAACAGGCTTTCCAGAGAGGTCATGGGGTCTCCTTCTCTGGATGCTTTCAAGGCCTGCCTGGATGTGTTCCTCTGTGACCTGTGTTAGATAGGATTGTCCTGCTGTGGCAGGGAGGTTGGACTGGATGATCTCTTTGAGTCCCTTCCAACCCCTAACATCCTGTGAACTGTGATCCTATTGCAGACCACTACTGAATTCTTATCCTCCCCATTTCCAACAAACTCAGGGGTGATGTTTCCCAGGAAGCAAGGCTGGCTGTCAGCCCTTGGGACTAAAACCACTTCCAAGGATTCTGAGGTAGGCCCAGAGGGGAAACAAGAAGAAAAGAAGAAACTCTCTCTCTTTTCTTGGGTTGTTTTTTTTTTCCCTCCATGTTTGGCTGTTTATTTCAGAACAGCTGAAGAAATTATACAAATTGACTAACAGGTGCCACATACTAATGAGCATTTGAGAGCTTTCATGTTTTCGGACTCCAAGGTGGAAGCAAACTAGCATACAGACAAAAAAAACCCACAACAAAACAAAAACATGATGAGTCTGTCCCTCTCCACAAAACTAAAGCACAGCAGTAGTCAGGGAGGCAGCTTTCTAGTGATGACCTCCAACGGATGCAGTATTTATTCCCCTTCCCTGGGTCTCTGCTCACCACTCAGAAAGATGATCTTTCTGAATACCAACTTGTCCAACTCTACTCCTGGTCAGAGGAGAATTCAGTCTGGCTCTTGCCTCCATAGTGGCAATAACGATTCTTCAAATGGAAATTAGCCGACAGATTTGATGATGATGCACGAGCCAGAAGAGAATACAGCTCGCTCTGCCATAGCTCTGCCATCTCCTCAGGGAAAACAGGAGTAAAAATCCATTTGTGTTTGCAAACAAGATATGTCTTGAATGTTCACTGGGGACCTCTTGAGCAAGGAGGTGCCAATTTTACTGTCGCTTTTCTAGGCATCGCATAAAACCTGCAGCCCAAGTGCATGAGGCATTTTCTTCACCAATAAAGACCTTTTGCCCTTGTGTACTGTACTGAAAGTGTTTCAATTCCTGCAGGAGTTTTTGTCCTTCCTAATACGATTACTAATCTGGGGATCTCTCATGCAGAAAAGGAGAAAGGGAGTCCACGGTTTGTACATTTTCCTTCTCTTTCATCCAAGGCTGCACAACTGTTTGTCAGCCACATGAGTGTAGCTGCTGGATCTTCAGCAAATCTACCAGGACCTTATGTAGGCCAACAAGGTTTTCTCAACAAGACAGTAGGGAATACCTCAAACCTCTGAAGACCTTATCTTCCAGCAGAGACTATGAAATCTAGGCTTTAGGCAGCTCCAAGAAGGTAATTCCAGCTCCTTGCAAAGTTAGCTCCTCTTAACTGCACATTTTACCCAGAAATTACTCCCAATTTGGGATTCACTGATAAATCAAAAGGTCCCTGCTAGTGTATTGTCTTCACCCCCCCCAGCTTGCCATTCTGAGAATGTACCTTGTGGCTAGGATGGGTATTTAAGATTAAAGGTAGACACTTAATAGTGCTCTCAATTTCTAATTAAGGAGTAAAAATCTATAGCAAATTAGCTATCTTAGTAGGAGATAGCACCATTAATACCTGTGTAGACCCTGGGCTAAATCCTTTTGTTCCCACTGTAAATGACTGTTACCCTATGTTCCATGTTCGTCTCCACAAGTGGGTCTAATGCAAGAAAGCTTCATCAAATTCAAGGAAAGAGCATAATTTTTACAGAGAAAATTAATGAGAAGCCTAATTTAAGACTATGGACACTAACTCAGTAGAGAATTTAGCCTGAATATCCTAAACCACCACATAGCAGGTCTGTGAAATCGGAGATGTGTCACTCCACAGAAAGAATCATAAAGGACATTTAAAGCCAGACTGGGAAAAAAAAAGATTGTGACACTGAGGGAGAATCCTGTGGTGAGAGGGGAGGAACAGGATAAATAAATAAAGCTTTTTGTCCTGATTTTGTTTTGTCCTCAACGAAGAGGGAAAAACCTTTCTGAGTTTACAGTGACAAAGAGAATGTTGCTGCAATCTCTTTTCATTTAAATTAGCAGGTCATCCTGGGAGATGCTGGGAGGAGGAGGAGGGAGAGGAGGGGACCTGTTTCAGATAACTAAAAGAAAAACAAGGACATCTCAAAGGATGAAGTGAATTGCTCAGAAAATGGAGTTCACTTACATGTGCCAACCTAGCATAAGGAGGCACTAAAATGCAGAAGTCCCTGAACAAAATACAGCGAGCACAGCAAGTTAGAGACATGGTCACAGGGAGTTTTCATCCAGGTGCTGGCTTAGTAATTGGGTCAATGTCTGCAGATTCATGAGTACAGGTGTCCCACGGGGAAGCAACAGAGCATGCTCGTAACCTACCCTGTATCTCCTGAATCCATCATCCATCCCCAGATAGCTTAATTCATTTAGAAGGGGAAAAAAATCATTTGTTTCTATCCCCCAAATGAGGCAGCAAATTTGACAGTGAGAGAGAGACACTGGCTATGTGTCCTTGATAGGCTCTTTGCTTTCCCTGGGTAGGGTAGGTTACCAGGAAAGGTAGACTAAAAAAAGAAACTGTTGTTCCAGACTTGCATCCCCAAATTTATCCCTTGCCATATCTGTTCTGCTCTGCTCCCCAGGGGGTCCTGTGGGCTGTCTCTCACTCTCTGAAAGAGCAGCCTCTACAGAGGCTGAAAGCAGTATGCATTTTGCCTTCTGGCAGGGTCCTGTTCACAGAACCATCTTGCAGGCAGCGTGTGGACAGCTGGATTGTGTACTCCATGATGTGCTATAAACCAGGTGAATCTGAGGGGTTCTGGAGGGCTCTGGACAGGCCTAGGGAGTCCTGTGGCTCAGATGAGAGTAGGTGAGCATGCCTATCTTCAGGATGACCCAACAGAAACTCTCTGCACCCTTGCTGTCCTTCTCCCTCTTTTCCACTCGGAGCTTGCATGCTATGGCTACCATCTGTCACAGATTCCTCTCTCCAAGGACAGAAACACTTGTCTAGCCAACAGTTTTATTTGGAGTCTTTTTTTTTTCATGTTTAAGCTCCTTCCTGGAAATAGGGGAAGAGGTAGGTGAAGAAGGGACCCATCTGGCACTTCAGTGGGACTCAGGAACCTCTGCAGTGGTCTTAATTGCTGTGGGATTTGCTAGAAGCCACAAACTGAGCTCTAATACAGGGAAGCTTCCTCCTGTGGTTAGGGAGATCATAAAGGAGAGGTATAGAAAAAGAAGTCTGTCATACAAGAGTCTCTGGGTAGTTTGAAGACCCAGAGGAAAGATTTTGCAGCTTAGACCAGTCATTAAATTAGGAAAGGAAGATACCCAGTCAAATGAGTAGTTCAGAAGCTCAAGGCACAATTGATACCTTTCTAATCATGCTGGACATGAGCAATGTTTTCCCCAAGATACCAGCTCAGGCTGTTGAAGTTGTCCCATGCTATTTGCACACAGGCTGAAATCACAGTCCTGTCCGAGGACTATAAGATGACTATTGTAAATGCGAGATCATGAACAGGGCCCTCTGTTTGTCTTCAAAGCAGTTTTGCTATCAGGGAGGAAGAAGAAAACAAATCAAGCAAGTTATTTTTGTTTTAAAAGGGTCACTCCTCATCTGGCTCACCTGGCAAGTTTCCATTCTTGGTGGGTGTGACTGCCTGTACAGTTGTCTATTGTTTCCAATGCCATGTTCAGACTCGGGTTAATTGACCCACTCAGACATCTTTCATTGGCCTTCTTACTTTAATAAAAAAGCACTTGTGAAAATAAATACTGTGATGAATCAAGACTTGAAAAAAAGAAATGGAGTTGAAGAAGATTCTTATTTAGCTGTTTCTGCCCTTGCTTTTTCACTCTGGGTAATGGCTAGAAGAGGGCAGCTGGCGGTAAAGGAAGACATAAGAGTAACACAAAGGTTTCCCCTAATTGCTCTTTCTGGTTACAAAGAAAAGGCACAGAAGATAGCTGCACCTTTGTCAGAAGGGCATTAATTCGAAGCCCATTGTGTTTATGGCTATCTTGGATCAAGTATTGAGATCATTTTAGACCTATTGTAAATACTTGGAAAAGGTGTAATGAACACTCCTTTATGAAGGTGCTTCCTCGATGACCTGAAGCCATAGGTGGAGCACTGGAAGGCATGAGAGGAGTGTTCAATATTTAGCTCTCTTGCAGGCTAGGAGAACAACAGTTAAATTAGTAATAAACTCACCAGCACATCAAAGCAAGACCAGTGGCTGGAAAGGCAAAACTCCCATCAATTTTCCTTGAAATACCTGTTGGAGAAACTCAGCATTCAATTGAAATCCCTTTTGAAGTGCATAGAAACTTTTCACTCCTCAAAATTCCACTGCAGGAGAAGGATTTGTGATGGGTGTAACTTGACTGGCTCTATAATATTTGCTATATGCTCAGTAAGGACTGGTTGGAATTTCACCCATGATCCCCAAAAAATCTTTCTCTGCAGGTGTTCAAGAGATGATGAAAGAGTCATTCACTTTGATTTTGACACTCAGCTTGTTGGATGCTTGGACCCAGCAGCAACTAGGGTCCAAGGCGATGGCTATCTTAAAAGACCATCAGATTGAAGGTGAGGTAAAAAGATGGCTAAGAAAGACAAAACAAAACCAAGTCTTTGGAGGACAGCACCTCAAGGGTAGCTCTGCACATCCAGGTGGGGACGGCCAGCATCTGAGCTTGAAAGAGAATCCTCAAGTCAAGAGAGATGTTGAGATATTGGTATGTGTCCAGAGAAGACTAACAAAGCTGGTGAGAGGCCCCCCTTTGAGAAGAGGCTGAGGGAGCTGAAGGTGTGCAGCCTGCAGAAGAGGAGGATCAGGGCAGACCTCATTGCTCTCCACAACTACCTGAAGGGAGGCTGTAGCCAGGTGGGGGTTGGGCTCTTCTGTCAGACAACCAGCAAAAGAACAAGGGGACACAGTCTCAAGTTGTGCCAGGGGAGGTCTAGTCTGGGTATTAGGAGGAAGTTGCTGGCAGAGAGAGTGATTGGCATTGGAATGGGCTGCCCAGGCAGGTGGTGGAGTCACTGTCCCTGGGGGTGTTCAAGCAAAGCCTGGATGGGGCACTTAATGCCATGGTCTAGTTGCTTGGCTAGGGCTGGGTGCTAGGTTGGCCTGGATGAACTTGGAGGTCTCTTCCAACCTGGTGGATTCTATGATTCTATGCTTCTTATTCATTCAGCCTTCTTTTCTTCTAATCCAGGACCTCATTCTTGTGGTAAAATTGAATCCGTGCACAGGCAGGAATTGCGAAAGACACTGTAGGAGTGAGATGGAGCACCAGGTAGTGGCACCTTGTAGGGAGATAGAAGTGTCGAGGGTCTGTGGGGAGAGATCTGCTCAGAAGGACCCTGGGGAAGTCTGCAACCAGTCCTGTAATTGTGACAGTCTTATTAATAAAGCAGGAGCTCTGTAGAAGACAGATGATCCAAAAGAGCTCAGGGATTAAGGAGAAAGCTTTGCAGAAATGTTCTGACACCATCAGATGTGCTTTAATATCAGACAGTGCTTGCTGGGAAAGAGTGAACAAATAATCTGATGTAAAACAATTCTTCCCATTTTGCCATATTTTTTCCACTTAGATTTTAGCATTTGGGGGATTTTTTGATGTTTTGAGTACAACTAAAGGGACTGGGAGGGGGGGAACTCTGTTCTTTTCATCTCCACCGGTTCCAGGTTGAATTAGCTCTGTTTTCAAGTCAGGTTATTCATTTTAATCAGATTGCAGGCATATGTTTAAGGGGTTTATGCTAACATAATTATGTCTATAGATCAATAGAAATGTGTATTTCCAAGTAGGTACACAAGTAGCCATTATAAAGGATACATGGTTTTCATACAGAAATCATTACATACAGCTGAGCACTTTGGTGATTGACACAACATTATTATAACTAAACTGGAAAGCATCTCTTTTGGTAGCACCTGCCTCATTGTTTGCTGTGGAGAAAATGGATGGGATTTGTGAGATTCCTCACACTATGCCTTCCTCTTTTATTTTACATCAATGTAAGAACAGAAGAGCAGGCCCCATAAAGAGCAAGAGTGGGCAGTTTGATAATTTGAATCACAGAATCACAGCGTGTCAGAGGCTGGAAGAGACCTCAAAAGCTCATCCAGTCCAACCCCTCTGCCAGAGCAGGGTCACTTATACCAGATCACACAGGAATGCATCAGGGTGGGTCCTGAATACCACCAGAGAGGGAGACTCCACAACTGCCCTGGGCAACCTGTTCCAGTGTTCTGTCAACCTCACAGGGAAAAAAATCCTTCCTCGTGTTTACATAAAGCTTCCTATGCCTCAGCTTCCACCGTTGCTGCTTGCGCTGTCGTTGGGCATCACCCAACAGAGCCTGGCTCCAGCCTCTTGGCACTCACCCTTTGCCTATTTATAAACATTGATGAGGTCACCTCTCAGACTTCTCTGCTCCAAGCTGCAGAGCCCAAGCTCCCCCAGGCTCTCCTCATATGAGAGATGTTCCATTCCCTTAATCATCTTTGTGAGCTGTGCTGGACTCAGTCAAGTTTTAGATGTCCTAGTTCTAATGGCTGCACTGCCATTACTTCTTTCTTGTATTAAGAGGTCACACAGACTGGTAGGAATCAGTGGGCACCAGGACATCCTCCTGAAGTGGAGGACACAGCAGTTCCCACTGAACTGTTTCCAGAATGCTGGCAGGTACAACCTGTGATTCATATCCACCTGGGGATAGCAGTGCTCAGTTTAGCACTGGTATTACAAGATCTCTTGCAGCCTGCTCTCTTCTCTGGCTGCAACTCCTCTCTACCCTATCTGTTTCCAGGCAGTAGTATGGATAGCCCATTTTGGCAGGGTTATCATTCTCTGTGGTACCCTGGAGCCCAGGATACATTTAGACACTCTAATAATACTGATAACTATAATAATAAATAAGCTGGAATCTTGAGAGGACATTTATTTTAATGATCCCAGCTCTGCCTGCTACATTCAGAGGTAATCTCAGCTATCTATCTACATCTTCTTTAATCTGGCCAACTCATTTGAGGTAATATTTATCACATAAAGGCTCTGGGTATTCACAAATACCTCTTCTGTCCATTCATAAGACTCAAAACTTGGATCTCTTTCAGCAGAGGATTCCCAGACCTAACTATCCCAGGTTTGAGACATTTTAGGTTTTGACTCTGTTATGGAAGTTCTGGACACTTCTCCCTGGTGCTGGACTCATTCACCACTCCCAGCCTCTGGGAACCACATAGGCATTAAGATAGGAGCTAAGCACAGATACAGTGATACATATCCAAATAATCCTCCATCCTCCAACTCTTGGTTGTTCAGAGATGCTTTGAGCCAGAGATGCAATGTCTTCCTGGCTGACAACCCAGAGGGACTTCCATGAGCATGCTTGTTCCACCCCAGAACCTACATAAACTTTAAGTACTCAGAATTTCCCATGGGAAGGATTTTCACACCATATCTGCACACTGGGATAAAAACACCACTCATGTTCACTGTGTGCCTGCTGAGTGCTCACCTCATTTGGTGCTCTTTTATTCCTGGCTTGGAAAAATAAAATGGGGAGTGTTTAGTTCCTCTGGTTTGCAGAGTTCACCTTGAAAATACTTGGATCTGGCAGCAAATGCCTGCACCTTTGTGGGAAACCCACTGAGCCCTCATGCATCTTACAGCAGCCTGGGAGACATGTCAAGGGGAATTACTGGGCAGCATCTCATCTGCACTGTATCTCTTCAGAAGGGTCTTGGTGAGCAGTTCAGAAACAAGCATCTTTCAGAGGACTGAGGCCTTCTATTTTGCCTGACAGGTTGTGCTCTCACACTCTTTTTCTCTCGCCTTGTCATCCAGTGTGATGACTCATTCAAATGAAGAGCAGCTGAGCTTACACAAGAAAAGTCCTTAGGGACTATCAAAGGACACAGAACTTGGGGAGAGGGAAGAAAAACTGTATTTGCATAGTCATCATGACAGTCACCAGAGTAACAAACAATTCGGTTCTTCCTTGCTGATGAGTTAACAACGCTTCAGCTGCAGTATCTGCTCAGCAGTCTCCATCCAAGAGAGCCAACCAGGCCTTCAGGTGTTTAAGTAGGACTTGCAAAAATCCTCAAAAGAGAGGGAAGCTTCACTTTTGAGAGAGTCTGCCTTCCCTCAGGGCGTCCCTGGAGAGATAACTCCTGAACTCACCCACTAGGCTAACGAGTGTCAGTGCTACTCCCTGTGAAAGCTCCTGGAGGTGAATGCATCAGACAGGAGCACACTCAGCTACGAGGCCACGCAGAGGAAATCTGTTTCCTACAGAATCCTTTAAAAGCCTGCATGTGTATGAGAGCTCCATCTCTTGCCCTTCATTCCCTCATCTTCCTTGCAAGCTTGAACTCCTTGAATAAAAAGGGATAGTGTTGAACTGGCATCTCTAGGTCTCAAACACAGCTAAATCACTGCTGAAACACCAGCCCAGTTAGTAACACGAGTGTGGTAAAAGCAGCATCTAACTGCACATGCTAATTCCTGCTTATTTCTAAGTCAGGCTTGCTCCCTATTCCCAAATAAGTGTTTACTCATCCCTTCAGCTCCACAGAGTGCAAAGGCAGGTGATTTTGTTATCTTCCTAATTGCACCATTTCTGCTGATGGCATAAAGCATGAAAAAAGCAAGGCTTGATTTTTCCAAGTCACAAGTAGACTTTTGGATGACCAGTCTTAGGGAGATTACCTAACAGCTCAGGGTTTGACTCTTAGTTTGGAAAGTGGCTGGAATGAGGATGAAGATGGCATCCATGGATAATTTTTCCTTGTGGTTGTTTGCAGGCTCCCCACCCTCGGAGCAGCAGACCTCTGACTGTACCTGGGCAGGGGACACATATGGGAATGGGAAATATAAAGTTCCTTCTCTAGGACCCTATGGGTCTCCTGAAGACTCAGCCTAAACTTTAATGCATAATTCTTCAATTCATCATCTTCCTGGAGCACATCTTCCTGGAGAACCTCTCTGGGAACTTTCCAATGAGCATGAAACATTCCTTCATTTTAAGGGGGTATTGAGAGTAGTGGTATAATTGAAATAGCAAAGCAACACTGAGAAATCCTTTCTGTCTCCTGATATCTTTGCTACTTCATTGCTTTATAATAAATGCACATTCTCAGCTGGCCTGAGGGCCCCTCTGCTGCCTGGGTGGAGGTGCTATTCATTCACGGTTCATGGGGGAGGAAGGGAGTCACACGCTCTCCTTTCACAGTTGTATAGCCCAGAATCAAGAACTCTCCACAAGACACTATCTAATCAAAGCCAGACACTCCCTCAGGGCACCATATACATTTAGGAAACAAGGACAGTCAGCTCTCCATGACCAAACTTCTCTATGAAGGAGAGAGCAGTCCTTTTTCCATCACACTTCCCAGCTTGCTTGAAAAATAGACCATTTTCCTCTCCTTCTGCCCAGTTTCCCACTCTCTTGTCCCAACACAAAAGCAGAGAGAAACAGCATGCTCACAGTTCACCCTGGTAGGAACACTGCTGAGAAGATTCACCTATGTCCACTTCCCTGTCCAAGACAATGAGACTGAACACAGCCTCAAGCTACGCTGGGGGAAATTTAGGCTTGAGGTGAGGAGAAAGTTCTTCACTGAGAGAGTCATTGGCTACTGGAATGGGCTGCCCAGGGAGGTGTTGGAGTCACCATCCCTGGAGCTGTTCAAGGCAGGATTGGATGTGACACTTGGTGCCATGGTCTCGCCTTGAGCTCTGTGGTAAAGGGTTGGACTTGATGATCTATGAGGTCTCTTCCATCCTTGGTGATACTGTGATAACAAACACATTTCTTCCTGACTTCTCCGTGGTGGGGCTGAGGGAGGACATCCACAAACAAGGCAGCAAGTGCTACTAACAGGATGAGAGAAATGATGAAGGAGTAGAATTCCTGGGTTTAATTTATAATCTTCCCACTGGTCACAGTAGGGAGTGCAGATAAGTCATGCCTAACCACCCTCCAACACAGTATGTTTAATGCCATCTGGGTTTCTTTTTGTGAAGTCTCAAAGGACTCATGCTCAAATCACTTTGTTAGTGCCCACATACAAGATCACACATGCAACAAAAGCCTACCCAGTCTCTGAGAGCACACAGTGCTTCCACACGACAAAAGAAGCCCCCTGGGATTGCTTGTGGCCTTGGCATGGGGGCTGAGTGAGTCCTGGGAGCAAGGTGGAAGCTGCAGTGTAGCTCCCAAAGGACACAGAAGGATATCCTTCACATCTAGATTCACTGATAGGTTGCCATACGCAAGAGGTTCTTGGGAGGAAAAAGATAACTGCTCTTCGCTTTTCAGTCATGCAAGACATCATCTTCCAACATCTGAGTGGTGGGGAATGGGTTGCCCATGGAATAAAACAAGTAGGACAATTTGATTTCACCACTACTGGCTCGAACTCACCTTCCAGTTCAAAATCTGTGGGACAGAGACAGTCTTCTTCCTTCTGTCTGCTCTGTGCCTAGGACTACAAAGACCTTAAATCCTGATCACAGCCTCTGAGCACACCCACAGGACAAACACTGAGAGAAGCAGCAGCTTTGCAAGTAGCAAAAGGAGTCAGGCTGTGAGATGGAAGAGCCATTAAGAACAGAGTCTGTTATTCCCAAGAGTGCTCTCCATGTTAAAGTGAAGGAATATGCAAGAATTGGCCCTAACTCCTTTGGTGTAAAGCATGTGAAGTGAAGGCACCTGAAAGGAGGTTGTAGCCAGGTAGGGATTGGTCTCTTCTCCCAGGTAATCAGTGACAGAACAAAAGCACAGAGTCTCAATCTGCACCAGGGCAGGTTTAGGCTGGACTTTAGGAAGAAGTTCTTCACAAAAGGAGTGATTGGCATTGGAATGGGCTGCCCGGGGAGATGGTGGAGTCACCATCCCTGGAGGTGTTTAAAAGGAGACTGGATGAGTGACATGGTTTAGTTAATTAGTATTAGTTAATTAGTCTTACAGATAGGTTGGACTCAGTGATCCTGAAGGTCTTTCCCAACCTGGTTAATTCTGTGATTCTGTAATTCTATGAAGCATGCCAGACCTGCCACCCTGCTCTCCTGGTCCTTGGTGGGCACTCAGGGCTTTCACCCTTCCCTCTCCACTACTTGAGGCCTCTGTAACACACATACCACTTTGGGAAGCAAGGAAGAGGACAACTGCAGATGAAAAAAGACATTGAAAGGGATGATTACATATGGGAGGAAAAGAAAAAGCTCCCTTTTCTCACACAAAGGAAAGCTGCTGGCTGATTGCTTTAGGCAATACACAAGTTGTTTTGTAACACAGTTTTCTATCCAGGGTCCTCTTTTAACTGCTGCAATAGAAGAGGAGAGAGAAAGAAAGAAAGAATGAAAGTGCATTCGAGGCCTCTTCACAGAGAAGTGCCCAGTCCACCTCATAAGGCTTTTATCTACTCTTGAGAAAAGTAACTAGATGTGGTTGAGGCTTGCAGAGCTCCCAGTTCTCATTGCTACCAAGCAATGAGGCCAGATGACAGTGCCAGTTCCCTCTGGAGCCTGTCAATCACCTCCCAGCCCTTCTTTCTCTCTCTCAGTGACTGCTCTTTGTAGCTTTCTTTCCACAGGTATTAGTGTTGTCAGGTCAGACCCACGTGGCTGGCTGGGGGCTCCCCATGCTATGAAACAACAACCATAGTTTTAGTACTACCATCACCTCATCTACCTGAAAAAGGGCTGGAGATGAAGACATAAGATCAGGAGTGTATGAAGCAATAGTAAAGATGATGATGATGATGATGATGATGATGATGATGATGATGATGATGATAAAAAAGATATGACCAAATCTGGGAGATGTACTAGCCATGATCATAGAATCAGCCAGTTTGGAAGAGACCACCAAGATCATCCAGTCCAACCTAGCACCCAGCCCTAGCCAATCAACTAGACCATGGCACTAAGTGCCTCAGCCAGGCTTTGCTTAAACACCTCCAGGCACGGTGACTCCACCACCTCCCTGGGCAGCCCATTCCAATGTCAATCACTCTGTCTGGCAACAGCTTCCTCCTAACATCCAGCCTAGATCTCCCCTGGCACAACTTGAGACTGTGTCCCCTTGTTCTGTTGCTGATTGCCTGGCAGAAGAGACCAACCCCACCTGGCTACAGCCTCCCTTCAGGTAGACAGCAATGAGTTCACCCCTGAGCCTCCTCTTCTCCAGGCTGCACACCCCCAGCTCCCGCAGCCTCTCCTCACAGGGCTGTGCTCCAGGCCTCTCACCAGCTTTGTCACCCTCCTCTGGACACCTTCCAGTATCTCAACATCTCTCCTGAATTGAGCCCAGAACTGATGATGGACAAAACTTCATTTATAAATATACAACCCCTCATTACTTCTCTCTTCCTGATGACAGCATCAGTCATGTGCTCAGCAATCCATGTGGCAGGTGTGTGACTTGGCATCATGAGAAGCAGCTGTTTGTGCCACCTCTCTGTGTCTCTCCAAAGCCACCTCCTTCCAGAGCTTCTCATTCTTCACCTCGTACTGAACCCTGTGGTTTACATCATCACTCTTCTCACTGACCACACATATATTTTCAGTAAAGATCTTAGCTGCTGAGAGTGGAAAAGGCAGAAGAATGTTGTTCCTCCCATGTTTATAAACTTCTCTGTGTCACCTCCTTTAGGAACTGATCCAAGGTTCCTAAATCCCCCAGCCTGATTTGCAGTGCGCAGTGATTTATGAGTGTCCCCATTGCCTTACCTGTTATTTATTTTGGGAAAGTAGATTTTCCTTTTGAATGATGTGAAAGTGTTTGCCTGACACGATGGGGATTTATGAGCTGTGGCTCCCAGCCCCTCCCCCCAGAGGCCCATGAATGTGGTACACTGCAGGGGTGAGGAGGGGAGACTGTGTCTGCAGACAGAACCGAAGGGACACAGCTTCCTGCTGACAGGAGATATTTATGCATTTGCCAACGTTTTAGTATAAAGGTAAGGGGAGTTACTGAGGTGTGTGTGGGAGGATGGAAGGAACAGGAAACTAAAACACAACCATCAATCTTCTGGCTGCCTGGGGTGGGGAGTAGAGGACAGACCTCACTCATCTGTCTTTGCAAGCGACTGTTACATAAGGATGCAGATGGAAAATTTTCCCAGGCTCCTGCTTTTTTCTTCTCTTTTTTTTTTTTTTTTCCCTCAAGATCTTCTGCCCAAAACCTTTGCATGATAAAAATGGCTCAAAGTAGACAAGACCTGCACATGCTAATGCATTATCAGAGGTGACATAGGAACATGGAGACATGGGATGTTGTTCTCCTAGGGGGAAGAAGAGAGAGCGATTCAGGCTCAGTCACATTACCCATTAGTATCTGAAGGGACTTAGCACCAAGATTGGTGGACCTGTTTGTCTTCTGGATTATGGTTTTTAACTGACAGCTTTTCAAAGCCACAGTGGTTAGTATTAACATTCAGTCCCATTAAAGAAGTCCTAGACTGCTTCCCTTCCACTTCTACCCTTTGTCTTTCCTTTCTTCCTTGCTTCTCTCTCTCCCAGTGATGCCTTTTTTCCTGAGGTCTCACTGCATATGAGGGCTGAAATTTCTCCCTTTCTGTTCCATTCCACACCAAAGGTCTCTTCCAGGTCAAGAGCCTCTCCAGCTGCATGGGGATGATACTGAGAGCACTTCAGGCTTTTATGGGCTTGGAGAATGTCCTTGTTGACTCATGAATTGCTGTTTATGTGCTCTGGTGTGGGATCCAGCTGCCCCTCAAGTGTGTAATGTGTTCCTCCACCACCGTTTTCTCCCTGAGCTCAGGACCCCACCAAAATGCAGCATCTTTGCAGCATCTCTGAGACAGGGATGGTGGCACAGGAAGATCAAGCAGCATACCCAGGAGCTCAGCACAGTGGAGGGAGGGTTCTATAAAGGGAACCATACTGTCCAGAAAAGTTGAAACAGAACAGAAAGTGTTGACTTAATTTTCTGGGGGATTTGCTTGCCTTCTCTTTTTTACTTCTTTCCATAACAACACATTAAGCATTTCTGTGTCTGTCTGTGTGTGTTCACAACTTGTTTGTGGATAGTCATCTGGCTTGTACCATTTTGTGCTTTAATTGTAAAAGATGAGCTTTTTATGGGAGCATATTTCAGCTTGCAGACTGCCCTGAGGATAGAGCTGCCTTGTAATCCGTGGTGTGTTACCGGTCAGTGAAATCTCCTGTTATTTATTTCACTTGTAGAAACAAAATTGTCCAGAGGCTGAGCATTTCCATGCACAAGAAGAAGATTCTGGGTACTCACACTGAGATGCAAGCACCTCTTTACTGCACCCTTCACGCAGGCATTCTCAAGGAGGTGGATGAAAGAGGCACAGACATGGGTCAGTCAACCCACTGCTGCAAATTCAAGACATCCCCTCCCACCATGTGTTGTATTTGTCTGACAAAAGCAGCAGTCAGTTTCTGAAGCCACACGTGATCTCCTTGGAGATCCACAATCCAGCTGCATTCATCCCAACACCTGTGGCCTTGTCATGTGGCATAGAAGGGTGAACAAAACCTTTTTGACTATAGGCTTTGTGTTCCTAGCTCCCCATGAGAGGCTGAGAAGATGCTCCCTGCACTGAACAGTGCTGAGACAAAACCAAGCAGCTCTCGATGATGTATGCCTTATTGATTTCCCTCTTTTCACTTGGGCCATGCACTCTGGAGGGGTGATGAGCAGCCAGATGTGCAGCTTACACTGCCCCTTCCATCCTCCCCTCCCACCCCTATGTTCAAAAACCACCACCACCTGCGTACTGAGAACACAAATAACAGCTCAAGCAAGAGTCAGCAGCAGAGAGACCAAGGAGGGTGGCTGTGTGGCACGCAGGGACTTGAGGTGTGCAGATGCCACACGAGATCTGAGGCATGCCAGCTGTTGGGACCCACCCCTGCAATCTGCTGGTGCACACAGCACTGCAGACAAGGCTTTTCCAATGGAGGAAAGAAACCTGCAGTAAAGATTGTTTACCCCAAATTCAGAACCCTGTTTTTAGTGGCTTCTCCAAGACCTGTGTGCCAGTGCAGTTAGGAGTGCTCATCCTTTCTTTGCTGCAAGCAGAAGCAAATATGGAGTGAGGCAACACATTGCAAACAGGTTCTGAGCAATGCAGCAGTTGCCTGTCCCCACTTCACTCCCAAGCAGAGATATGGGAAGAGTGCATGAATATGGCAAACATGCATAGCTTGAGCTCCTTGAGGGCTTTCTGACCTGAGTAGTCTTCCCTTAGATGTACAAACCTACAGACAGAAGATGTTTTCTCAGCAGAGGCAGAGCCCATGGATGAAAAGCATTTTCAGATGACTTCAGCTGTGGGGCAGAGAGAAGGACTTTGCCACAGGGTGCATGCTGCTGCTGTACTGCAGTGTACAGCCTGCTAGTAGTTATTATTAACCCATGCTTGTGGGTACAGAGTGGGCAAGCTAGAGGCTAATTCCCTGACAACACACACTTCACCAGGAGTGTGGGGCATCTGCAGAAGACACGCTCAGATAATCCAGCACTAATGGACTTCTTCAATGCATTTATCCTCCAACTCCTCATTAGATAAGGAACATTATAGATGATGAATTGAAGAGGAGTGTCTAAGCAGGGAAAAGTTGTACACTGGAAGGCTGAACTGAGAACCTGAGGAGTCCAGTCCAGCGTCTGGTCTGGCACTAGTCCTGGGCTGAATCTTGTTTTCACCATGGGGCAGGTCTCCCCAGGTTAAACATCTGATATCTTACACTCAATACATGCAGCAAAGCTGTCCTGCCAGTGGTCTGCCAATATCTCTTCAAGGGGAAAAGGAAGGGAGAGGAGAGGAGAGGAGAGGAGAGGAGAGGAGAGGAGAGGAGAGGAGAGGAGAGGAGAGGAGAGGAGAGGAGAGGAGAGGAGAGGAGAGGAGAGGAGAGGAGAGGAGAGGAGAGGAGAGGAGAGGAGAGGAGAGGAGAGGAGAGGAGAGGAGAGGAGAGGAGAGGAGAGGAGAGGAGAGGAGAGGAGAGGAGAGGAGAGGAGAGGAGAGGAGAGGAGAGGAGAGGAGAGGAGAGGAGAGGAGAGGAGAGGAGAGGAGAGGAGAGGAGAGGAGAGGAGAGGAGAGGAGAGGAGAGGAGAGGAGAGGAGAGGAGAGGAGAGGAGAGGAGAGGAGAGGAGAGGAGAGGAGAGGAGAGGAGAGGAGAGGAGAGGAGAGGAGAGGAGAGGAGAGGAGAGGAGAGGAGAGGAGAGGAGAGGAGAGGAGAGAAAAAAAGTCTTTTTGGAGTAATCTTTCCTTGACTGAGACTGCCAACCAGGAGTTGTCTTTGTCATTATGTTTGTAGCTCCTGCCTGCCAAACAGGAACTGGATTTTAATCAACAATTTGTTTCCCTTCAGGACATCAAGCAGTCCTGCTTAGTCTTTGGGATGTGACCAATGCTCCCCTACCCTTCATTCATAGAAATGAGCAGTGCTGATGCTTAGGAGTGATTTTTAAGCAGCAATGAGGCTAAAACCGGTCCTTGACACAGTTTCTTCTGAGGATACAGGACATGTGGGGAAGCAAGGCCAGCATTATGGAAAGCAAGGACTGAAATCTTATATCTCTGTGCCAGCTGCTGGGGCTCTGAGTGTTTTAATCATCAACACCCTCTGAAGTATATGGGGAAAATTAGTGACAATAGTAAATTTTCAGATGGAAGCTGAATTCTCTCACTCCTGCATTCCTTTAGGTTCCTTTCACTTGGGGCATATATCCCTGAAAATGGGTCTAGGCTAATCTAGGAATAACATCATGGCACCTGTCACACAGGGGGATTACCTCTAAGCAGGTTACCTCAAAATGCAAACCAAGAGCTGAAACAAAACAATACCAAAGCAATTCCCTCTATGATGCCTGTTTTCAGTGAACAAAGGGTGAAGTGATTAATACTCTTCTCCTGGAGGGACATAAAGACAGGTCTGATTCTTCTCTTCAGCATCTTTCACAGCTGGAAGCTGGTTTCCTTTTCTTGGTCTGGTCCCAGCCACTGGCATAAAAGTCTCTCTGCTGAACATACACAGAGAGATGTGGGGGGACGTAAAGAACATCTCTACCTCTTGCAAAGACACAATCATCCTTGCTCACATGGCTTGTTCTTGTGTAAATAGCCTGGAGCCCTCACCACGGTAGTGAGGGCTCCTAATGTGCAGTCTTAACCTTCAATTTCCTGGATTGAATCTGAACTTTTCTGTGTAACACTAATGTTATGGAAAATCAGTTGTAATAGAGGAGAACCATCATTGTTCTTTAGGTCAAGCAATCAATGCAGTAATTTCCTTCCACTTTAATGCTATTATTTGGCTGTGATCATTTCCAGTTGAGTTTGCATGGGAAGCAAGCTGAAACTGCTCCTGGTCACATTTCCCTGGAAAATTGTCAAGGCTCTCCCCTGGAAAAATCAAGATGTTCTTTTTTCAAGCTTTAATTAATGGTGATCATGATTTTGCTACTCTGTCTTGCAGAAGTGTCAGCAAAACCACTCACGGGACAGTGTAACTCAGTGTGCATTTGTGTCTGAGAAAGAGCTCACTGTGGCCTTGGATTGCAGCCTGGACACATTTTTTTGTTAGCTTTTTAGCACAAAGCTAAACTAGAAAAAAACCCTTCTCTTTTATGGACAGTCACATCAGCCCTCAGTGATTAAGGAAACCCAGACCAGTGCCTGGAAAGCAAGACTGAAAACACTGCCAGTTTTCTTCCATAAATCCTGTTCCTTAAACAACACATCCATATATAACAGTTTAAATGAAGCAGGGCCAGATGCAGCCCAGAAACAGAAAGTAACTATAAAGGGTGCCATTATTTGGGGCCTTCCATAACACAACTAGCATGGCTTATATATTGGTGCAGGGGTCTGCAGCCCTTTAATTGTCCTGACAGCTTTATGCCCAGTTTTCCCTTTGGAGGCTGATGTTGGTGCCTCTTCTGTGCTGTGTGGTTTTGCAAAAGTCATGGAGGACTTCAACACAGGTCCCAGTCTTTTTTGACTAGGAAGTGTCTTTCCTCAATGTGCTGCTGTGTGTTCCAGCAGAAGTGGAGGAGACTTTACATAAAACGTGCCCCAGGCTTCTTATGCCAGTGGGGGCTGATTCAAGCTATGCATCCAATGTGACCTGATTGTCCAGTGTTTTTTCCTTCCTGACAGCAGGAAGAAGAGAAACTTTGACCCAGTTTCTTAAAATGGTCACATAGACATGCTCCAACAGAATCCAAAAGCAGCAGCACTTCATAAAGGCCATTGTTTGCTGAGGTGGAATTGGCCTGGCATCCACACGCCTGCTAGAAAGTGCCTTCTGCGTTGTGAGGACAGTGTCCAAAAGCAGAAGAACTGGTGGAGCAGAAAATTTGAGGCACACTTGGAAAAGCATGGAGTTGACTCTGCTAACCAGGCTTCCCTTGTGCTTAGCAACAGTTCCAGTGGGCCCCTGGGAGTTTTCAGTAGTCGGGAGCCTTGTTCCTTGGCAGAAACATAATGTTGGCTGTTTAGCATGCTGCTGAACCTGTAATCTACAGCCAAGCAATGGCAAATGTTGTAGCCAAGTGAACAGCAGGCTTGGAAGGAGGTTGTTTTCGAGGGCTGATTTCCTCTGCCATTTGCAAAAGGGCATCCTGCAGCCAGGCCATATGATTCAGGACTCTGGCTTGCTGTAGCTGTGCTGCTTCCGTGCTCTGCATACCTGAAACCCGGCACCACGCACGACAGATTCAGGTGACATAAGGTGACTGTTCAGCAGGTGGGTAAGAGGGTCATTAAAATCAAATGTGCAGCACTGAAGTGTGTGCAGCAAAACCAAGAGCTGCATATGTTGTTTCATCAAAGTGCTGACCAATGCACAGCTCCCTCATGTGCACAGCACCTCCTGCAACGCTGTTTTGTTGTTCTTATATCACTGTTACCCAGCGTCTGCTCTGTCCACAGCCTTCCATTTTCATGGAGCCTCTTGGAGTTGTGTCCCACTTTAAGAGCATGTATGCATCTCAGCCCAACCAAGACCCTCATTATCAGGATCTACAACCTCCCTCACGCTGCTCTCCTGGGCAGTTATGAAGCGATGGATCCCAATCACAATAAATTGCTCCAAACGGCACAACAGTTTGCTGGTATGGATAAATGATGAGCAGGACAATTGCAGATTCATTTGCACTTGTGCTCTCAGCCAGAATTGCTATGGACTGATGACTATGGCAAGTTGAAGTAAATTCATTTTTGCCTGTGACCTCTGCCAGGCTTCTAATGCAAGGTGTAGGACACTAAATGATTACCAAAGGAGTAGCTGCACGTGCTTGTTGAACCACACCAGCGTGCACGTTTCTGGGGAAGTGTGATGTGTTCTCCTAGTGTAATCCAAACTTGGGGAAAATGTCAGACCACACCTTGAGTACTGTGTCCAGTTCTGGGCCCCTCAATTCAAGAAGGATGTTGAGGTGCTGGAACATGTCCAGAGAAGGGCAACAAAGCTGGTGAGGGGCCTGGAGCACAAATCCTATGAGGAGAGGTTGAGGGGGCTGGGCCTGTTTAGCCTGGAGAAGAGGAGGCTCAGGGGTGATCTTATTACTGTCTACAACTACCTGAAGGGGCATTATAGACAGGTGGGGGGTGGCCTCTTCTCCCAGGCACCCAGCAATAGAACAAGGGGACACAGTCTCAAGTTGTGGCAGAGTAGGTATAGGCTGGATATTAGGAAGAAGTTCTTCACAGAGAGAGTGATTTCCCATTGGAATGGGCTGCCCAGGGAGGTGGTGGAGGCACCGTCCCTGGGGGTCTTCAAGAAAAGCCTGGCTGAGGCACTTAGTGCCATGGTCTAGTTGATTGGATAGGGCTGGGTGCTAGGTTGGCCTGGATGATCTTGGAGGTCTCTTCCAACCTGGTTGATTCTATGATTCTATGATTCTATGTTTGGTTTTCCTCTTGCCAGAAGCATATCATCCATTTGCATACAGCAAAACCAGACACAGCCTCTGCTTGTGGAGCAGCATTCCCCTCCTCCCCTCTCCCGACAGTGAAAGGTGAAATTTCTCGCTCGGCACCGTTCTCTGCCCCATTATGTCCGTATCGCTGTGTGCTCCCACATCCCTTTCCCCTCCTGTCATTTCCAGCAGGCAGCAGGGGATCACTTGCACTAAGCTTTGTTGACAGAGGTAAGGCAAAAATAAAACTGACTACAGCATAATGCATTCCAAACAAAAACTTGGGCTTCCTTTTGAGGCTGTCAAACCAAAAGGCAGGATGCAAACGTCCGCGGGAAATTCTGGGCCCTGCCTCAATTGTCTTCTTTTCGAGTCGAGCTCCAAATAAGAGCTCTCAAATAAGAGTTATTCTGAGACAGAGAGAGGCAACCCTTCTGATAAAAGGAACTGTGTCCCAGGTGTCCAGATAGCCCAGGGCTGCTAGACAGGCACCATACCTGTTGGAAAGCCAAAGAAAAGAGGGAATGATACAGCATCCAGGAGATAACAACACATCTGTAATTCTTCCTTTTATGGGAGCCTGAGGTGGACTGAGCTTCAGCAGTCTACTTGGGCAACCTGATGACACTGGTACCATGAGACTGTGCTGAGCCACTTCCTTAGGGAGGTGTCATTGAGGGTATTGAACAGTTATTTCATGCCTTGTCTTTATATTAACACCAGTAGGTGCTGGGTATTCTGGAACAAGCTTCATGTTCATTATATATACTTCACATCTAGAAGGGCTAAGTTGGGTGTGCAGATGGGAAAACATGACCTTTGCAATGCAATATCATCCTAGAGTTTAGACAGCACCATCCCCCATCCCAAGCTGCCTTATGAAATTTGTTTCTCAGACCATTTAGCTGGGCTGGAATCTGATGCATCCAGCATGAGCCTTGCATTGAAGAAAATGGAGAGGCAGAGGGAGCTGGGGGTGTGCAGCCTGGAGAAGAGGAGGCTCAAGGCAGACCTCATTGCTGGCTACAACTACCTGGAGGGAGGTTGTAGCCAGGTGGGGTTGGTCTCTTCTCTCAGACAACCAGCAACAGAACAAGGGGACACAGTCTCAAGTTGTGCTGGGGGAGGTCTAGGCTGGAGGTTAGGAGGAAGTTGTTGTCAGAAAGAGTGATTGGCATTGGAATGGGCTGTCCAGGGAGGTGGTGGAGTCACTGTCCCTGGAGGTGTTGAAGCAAAGCCTGGATGAGGCACTTAGTGCCGTGGTCTAGTCGACTGGATAGGGCTGGGTGCTAGGTTGGACTGGATGATCTTGGAGGTCTCTTCCAACCTGGTTGATTCTATGATTCTATGAAAACACACAACAGGCAAGTGCAAAAGAGAACACAGACATCCTGGTCCAGGCATGGCAAATTCTCACTTGTCTCCTTGAGCTTGTGTCCTCACACTTTCCATTCTCTGCCCCCCTCTCCCTGTCTGTATGTCAGACTGGTCACTATCCCTGGAGTAATTCCATCTGACAGCTAACTTGCAGGTTGACAGCACCACAGATAACTACAGGAGAGCCACAGATCGCCCCTTTGCCCTTGTTAACATCTGTATTATGAGCAACACTAATGGCAACATGACAAGCTGGAGACAGATGGATGCAAACAAACTCCCAGCAATAGCCACAGGAGAATTATTTACATCATTATCTATTTCTTCATTATTTGTCAAGGATCAGGGCATTTATTTTTTCAACATGTGTGGCTGGTCAGCTTAGCAGATAGAGGTATAACTCCCCATCATTTTCTGAAGAGGGTGAAAAGAGGCACAGAGGAATTGAGAAGGGCTTGGCCTTTGTTTATAGAAAACCTCTAAAGAGTTGAAGAAAAGCTGAAGATCATCCCAACAGTGGTGCCAGTCTGTTTATAAGCTATGGGGAGGAGAAGCAGAAGCTTTCAAGCTAGAAACTGATCATCCTCAAAAGGACAATAGTCATAGAAACCAGGTACTGAGGCAGAAAATGCTAGAGAAGATAAGGTGAAGTTCAGTGCATGGAAAGAGGACCAGATGGGCTCCTATTAGTGTCCAAAGATGTTGAAGGGAGAGGAGGAAATGCTGCCTGTGCGTGGAAGATGGTTGGGGAATATCCTTTATCCAAGGTGACAAAGTGGCTTTTTGGTCATTGTCAAGAGTAACTGATGGAGACATCCATGGAAGAACATGCAGGCAGAAAGTTCTCTGCAAAGAAGCTAGATAAAAATGAAACCCCTGAAATGGGAAGAAGGATAGGTCATGTCTCTCTCCTTAAAAATTAGCCAGATGTTTGTTTATCCTCACATTACTGTGAGTCACTGCCAACTTTGAGCCTTCTGTCATGTAAAAGCCTCAAAAGCAGAACGTTCCCAGGATCCTCACTAGCTGAAGGATATTCTGCCATTTGGAAGGGTGTGATGTGGGCATAACCAAGTAGTGTGAAACATGAGAAGTACATGAATGTGTGTTGCTTGCATTGTAGACCATTTGACCTGTCCATTGGAGACTGGAATTACCTTGCAGGGCAGGAACTCTACAGGGCCAGAGCTGGGGGAGTATCAGGTAAATCTCCCATTAAGTCTCCTTCAAACAAAGAAAAAGTGTTAAACTAGAGGGAGAGCTGTTTCTGAAGAGAAGGGGTGGAGCAAGGTTCCTGGCTCACTCCTCAAGGGCATATTTCAGCTGTAAGAGTAGTTCACCTTTTGCATCCCATTCAATCCTTGGCCTCTACAGGCTTTCAGCTGTGCTGCTAGGCATTGTGAATGTTGTTGGCTTTGATGATGTGGGCAGCTTCCTGCTGGAAGCCAGACAGAGGCCAGCAGTTCATTAGACACAGGCCAAAGAGCATCTGCAAAGGGACATATGCTGGAGTTTTGCTTGGCCCTTAAGCAGAACCAATTGCTGATAGATGTAATCAGATACATAAGGGGTGAGAGCTCCAAAGCCCAACCAAATTCTGGTCATGTTAAGCTGTGCCATTTCTAATATACTCCAATGCCCCTTATTTCTCTGTATAGGTAACCAGAGACTGCAAATCCTGTAGTATATATCAACTGAATCTCACATAGGATCATAGAATCAGTCAGGGTTGGAAGAGACCACAAGGATTATCTAGTTCCAACCCCCCTGCCATGGGCAGGGACACCCTACCCTAGATCAGGCTGGCCACAGTCCCATCCAACCTGTCCTTAAACATCTCCAGGGTGTTTTTATGACCCTGCAGTCACCATTTTACATATAAGGATTCATGTCTATTATAGCTGCTGTTACCTCCTGCCTATCTCCTAAAGTGATGTGTCCAAAGACCTCCCCAGAAGCATCAAATTTGATTAGAAACAAACTTGTCCAATTCTGTTACCAATGTGAAATTCCCACAGAACCAGCTTCAGTAGGGAAGTAATACAACATGTTGTGCAATATAAATACATATTTTTATAAAGACAAGCCATCTGTTTTCTTTTTACAGATACTTCCCTTCTTCTCTCATCCCTTCTTACATTTTTCTTAATTAAAACAAGAACAACAGCAACAAAAACCCCACAACAACAACAACAATAAAAAAACCCACCCAAAAAAAACCCACCCAAAAAAAAACCCCAATCACAAACAAACCAAAACCACCAAAGAAGAATAAACAAACCAAACCTCTAAAGGCCACCAAACTCCAAAATCCAATGTACTGAGTTTACACAGAGGAAGGTGTTGGAGAGTTTCACAGAGAAAAGTAACAAATTCTTTATGAGCCATTCCAGGCTTTGCCAAAGGACCCCCAGGATTTTCTTGATTTAGATTTATGAGAGCAGAGCATATTGATTATGTAACTGCCATCTGAAGTTTAATAACACATCCAAGAAGCAAATGGAGTTGCTGAGATATTTAACTGGCCTATAAATAGAGAGTGGCATCCCCAATAATTCAGTAAAGGTATATGGGAACTGTAAGGCATTCCAATTAACATTTCATAAGAAGGGTTGCAGCATCTTAGTTATGAACCAGCATTTGTCATTTCCTTTTTAGCAATTAAATGATGTCTAATTCCCTTGCCAGGCTGAAGCTCTCTCCTTTGATAGCTTTCAAAGTTTCTAGAGAGGGCAGACACAAAAAGGTAAGGAAGTCCTTTTCTTGGTTAGGGGGCAGGAGGGCATGGCTTAGGATGAGGAGAGGCTGAGGGACCTGGGACTTCTTAGTCTGGAGAATAGAAGACTGAGAGGGGATTTGATAAATGTTTATAAGTATCTGAAGGCTGCCAGGAAAGGGGGGGCAGGCTCTGCTCACTGCTCCCTGGAACAGGACAAGGAGCAATGGGTGTAAGTTGCAGCAAAAGAGGTTCCGCCTCAACACAAGGGGGAACTTCTTTACTGTAAGGGTCCCAGAGCACTGGAACAGGCTTCCCAGAGAGGTCGTGGGGTCTCCTTCTCTGGGGACTTTCAAGGCCTGCCTGGATGTGTTCCTCTGTGATCTGTGTCAGATAGGATTGTCCTGCTGTGGCAGGGGGACTGGACTGGATGATCTCTTTGAGTCCCTTCCAACCCCTAACATCCTGTGAACTGTGATCCTACTGCAAACAACTACTGAATTCTTATCCTCCCCATTTCCAACAAACTCAGGGGTGATGTTTCCCAGGAAGCAAGGCTGGCTGTCAGCCCTTGGGACTAAAACCACTTCCAAGGATTCTGAGGTAGGCTCAGAGGGGAAACAAGAAAAGAAGAAACTGTCTCTCTTTTCTTGGTTTTGGAGCGGTTGGACTCAATGATCTCCTTGGGTCCTTTCCAACCCCTAACATGCTGTGATCCTGTGATTCTTATCTTTTTCTTTTCACTTCCCAGCACCCTTTTTCTCTTTTCCTTTTTTTCTCTCATTTTTCTCTCCTTCTTTCTCTCTTCCTTTTTCTTTCTCTCCTTTTTCTCTCCTTCTTTCTCTCTTCCTTTTTCTTTCTCTCATTTTTCTCTCCTTCTTTCTCTCTTCCTTTTTCTTTCTCTCATTTTTCTCTCCTTCTTTCTCTCTTCCTTTTTCTTTCTCTCATTTTTCTCTCCTTCTTTCTCTCTTCATTTTTCTTTCTCTCATTTTTCTCTCTTTCTTTCTTCCTTTTTCTTCCTCTCATTTTTCTCTCTTTCTCTCTTCATTTTTCTCTCTTTCTCTCTTCATTTTTCTTTCTCTCATTTTTCTCTCTTTCTCTCTTCCTTTTTCTTTCTCTCCTTCTTTCCCTCTTTCTGCCAATTAGAAAGCATTTTGCAATCTGCACAGGCTTGCTGACTGATCATTCAGTTAAGTAATCACTAGCCAGATATATCTTGCTTAAATACAACAACTGGCCTGCTACCAGATGAGCTTGGTATTTATTTAACAAACAGTGCTGTCTCCATAGATCTAAATTAGAGCCTTATTTGAAATACTTAAAGTGTACCCATTACTGTTTGCCCTCAGTGAAAATCCAAGTTCTGGTTACGTCCCTGCTCACTAGGATTAGAGCTGTCACAATATTTATTTAACAGGAGGAGGCATGCTAAGCCATGCTGCAAACATTGCTGCGCCAAAACGAAGAGGAACTTACTGTTTTTTACAGTGTTTTCTTTCTCTGTGTTTGCTCTCTCTGTCCCCCTCCTCCCTTCACAGAATCACAGAATGGCAGGGACTTGAAGGAAACCTCTGAAGATCACTGAATCACAGAACTTTAGAGGTTGGAAGAGACCCCCAGAGATCAAGAAAACACTGGATGAGGCACTCAGTGCCATGGTGTAGTTGACTGGATAGGGCTGGGTGCTAGGTTGGACTGGATGATCTTGGAGGTCTCTTCCAACCTGGTTGATTCTACGTTTCTATGATTTTATGATTGAGCCCAACCCCCCTGCCAAGGCAGGATCCCCGAGGGTAGTTCACACAGGAATGCATCCAGGTGGGTTTAGAAAATCTCCAGAGAAGGA
Source organism: Pogoniulus pusillus (assembly GCF_015220805.1). Taxonomy (NCBI): domain Eukaryota; kingdom Metazoa; phylum Chordata; class Aves; order Piciformes; family Lybiidae; genus Pogoniulus; species Pogoniulus pusillus. The sequence goes on along the minus strand of NC_087279.1, from coordinate 17,836,971 downwards.
GACTCCACAACCTCTGGGGCAGCCTGTTCCAGTGCTGTCACAATCACTGGAGACAAGTTTCTCCTCATGTTGAGGTGAAACCTTCTCTGTTCCAGTTTGTAGCTGTTGCTCCTTGTCTTATTGCTGCTGACCACAGAAAAAAGATTGGCCACATCCACTTGACACCCACCCCTCAGGCATTTAGAATCAATCAGTCAATCATAGAATCAACCAGGTTGGAAGAGACTTCCAAGATCATCCAGTCCAACCTAGCACCCAGCCCTAGCCAGTCAACTAGACCATGGCACTAAGTGCCTCATCGAGTCTTTTCTTGAACACCTCCAGGGATGGTGACTCCACCACCTCCCTGGGCAGCCCATTCCAATGCCAATCACTCTCTCTGTGAAGAACTTCCTCCTGTGAGGTCTCCTCTCAGTCCTCTCTTCTCCAGACTAAAGATCATCTATTCCAACTCTCTGCTGGAGGAGGATCACCTAAATTAAATCACTTTCCTCTTCTTCCCTGCACTCTCCTGCCTCACTTCCTCTTCCACGTGTCCTCTCCCACACCTGGTATTTCTGTCACCCACAAAGCGAATCTGACGGAAAAACCTGTTTAAAAAAGGCTATGAGACCTGGGATTGGTGCTGATGGAGGGCAGGGGGGCACGCACAACCCACTGTCCCCTCCTCTCTTGGTGTCCCCCATATCTCATGTGCATTAATTGGGGACAAGCATGACAGGGTAAGACACAGAGTTCTGCCTTCTTGCCTCCTCGCCTCCTCATCTTCCTACATCAACCTATCCTTGCTGAAACTCATGCTGCACCACAGAATTCCTCCAGCTGGGAGACAGCTGTCCCATGGCCATTATTCCAGATGCTTTCCTAGGGCACAAGACAGGGTTCTCATGGAGAAAGCTCACCACAACTGTGACAGGGGCAGTATTTTCTGTTTCACTGAGTGATGCACTTCCCATTCCCACAGGGAATGCACAAGTAAGCACCCTTGGTACAAGCACTAGGATAACCTACTCCTTTCCCCCTCTTTTTTGAGATAGAAAGATTCTGCCCTCTGCTCTCTGAAGCCAGCTGGATTTCTGGAGCCAGGCAGAGAGAGAATGAGTTCATGCCTTCAACCTTTGATAAAGAGTACAAGGGAAGGAACAGAAGCTGTAGAAAGGGAAGAAGAATCCTGTGCTAAGCAGTATACATGTATTTTATGCTGATAATTCCGAAAGAACAAAGTTGCTATCTCAGGAAGTTAATATTTTTAGCCCAATTTCCTCAGCAATCATTCTGTCTGTCAGTTCCCCTCTAATAACTTTTCAACCAGTTGGCCAATTTCAGTCAAACTCAACAGACAGACAAAACCCTGAGTGATGCAAAGTTCCTGCCAGATTTGAGAGTACCAGAGCAGAGAGCCTACAGTTCCCCACTGAAAGGACCTCTTTGCAGGGATTCATCTCTCACAAGGCTCCAGGGGCACAAAGAAACCTGCTGTGCAGAGGAGGACCACTCTGTATGATATTACCACCTGGAACCATCACAGTTATGGATGCTGTATAGAAACGTTTCTGAATCCCGGATGAAAACGAGGGCTCCACAAAGAGAGGAGGAAAGTGTAGGGCAGGAGAAGGGAAAGAAAAGGGTTTGTCAGGTTTGGGATAGATATGTTGCAGTGCAAAAGGAAGGAGAGCTCCAGGGAACACTCTAGACCCTTGAGTAAGGGTTGAAAAGCAGGGGAAAGTATGGCAGACCCTCCAGCAACACAGTAACTGGGGATGGAGGAAATGCTGCCATTCAGTCTACTAAAACTATAACAAGGAAAGCAAATCCAATTGCTTTCAGCTAACCCATCCCAGTTTCTGGGTGAGGAACACTCCTTTCAAGGGCTGAATTCCAGAGCTGACAGACTTGTAACAGTCAATTATCGTTACAGCTACAGATGGGAAAACCTGATAAAATGAGTCCTGTATGGACAGACGATTGAAATAGAGCTTGGGCAGGGATTGTAGCCAGAGAGAGATTAGTGGCCATAAATACATCAAAAGCAAAGGAGTCTAAGACACATGCATAGCTCAGCATAGCACCACCATTTCTAAACTGCCATGTGGCCCAATTCATACCTCACCATTCATGGGCATGCTAGGAAGGGCTGCACAAGTCAGGCCCAGAGTCTGCATGAAGAAAGACCTTTCATGCTACTGCAGCTTTCAGAAAGACTGGTGTGGTGGTTTATTGTTTGGTGGTTTTTTTTTCTTTCCCAAGGCCAGTCAAAAGAAGCAGCTGTGCCTATTGAGATGTTTCTCCTATGATGTGCTAAGTCCGTGTTAGAGTTAACTTTGTGTCTGCATCTTCATCAACAATGCGACATCGCTTACACCAATTTGATTTTACCTTGTCTGGGAGATGAAAGCAATTTATAAGTTTCAAAGAGCACAGTCTGGCTGGGATCCAAAGCCAGGAGTGCAGTGCTGAAAAGAGAATTGCTGGAGACTTTTATGTCTGGCATATGGTGTGCTAGTTTCCTTTCTAATCTGGGTAATGAAGGTCAGGACGAAGTGCTGAGTTGGTCTTGTTGGCCAAGGCGTGCGACGACCTGCTCACACAGATGGGGATTTCAAACCTTGACCAATGTGAACTAGGAAGGGGAAATCTAATCACTCACTTCACTGACAGCTTTGAAAAGCACATTTTCTTCCTCGTTTCTGACCACATTTTGCTGAAGATAAAGGTCACAACTGCTGCAGCAAGGGAAGATTTCTACAGACCGTGCCGCACGGGGCTGTTTGGTGGTGCACCTGGTGGATCCCACTAGCCTTTGTGACTAATTGAGAAGATAAATCCATTTTGCCGGAGTGGTTTAGGTTTCCAAAAGTCCTTCAGTCTATTCCAGCTGAGCTGATTAGAGTCCAGCTCACTGGGAGTCATTACTGTCAATCCCACCAGCTGGCCTGAATTTTGCAAGGGGAAAGAAGCAGGAGAGATACATTAAAAATGAACGAATCTATATTTCATGACTTTATGCAAACTGATTTTCCCCAAAGGGAGTCCTATTCCTAACATTGTCACATCTTTGTGATCTTCTTGTCTGTCTTGGCTTGCTAGTGGATCTTCTTCAAAGAGAGAAGGAGCATTTAAAGAGTTAAATGTCAGCATCGATGAGATTAAGAGAGTTTTGGCCATAGATGAGATAAGGGCACGTACAGCCTCTGGATATAGACACATGTAGTGGTAATGAATTCAGTATCTAATGCAAGATCTAAATTCTTGCATTCAGCCAAGTTATATTTATCACAGACTCTGCTTCTTAGAGTACAGTCATAGCTGGAGCATGATTGGAAGTGCAGTTCATTTCGGTTACCTCAGACTGCTTAGCAGCTGTATTTGCCATAGACTTCACTTGTCTGCCAGCTTCAGGAATTTTCAGCAGCTCTTGTCACTTCTTTTGCAAATGGGAGGAGAGGGTAAACATTTTTGGAGGTGACCATGCCAGCCTGGCAGCCTACCTTTGGATAAATCCCCACATTTCCTTGCGGCAAATTGTTTGGTTGTTGCTGCTTATGATCTTGGTAATAGGTCACTCAGAGTGGGGGAAATCTCTGGGGGGGTAAAAAATGAGGTGAACTGGAAAGTATTTCAATAAACTCAGGCCCAAAAAGTGGACTCACTTCAACAAGCCCCATGGTGCCTGTAGAACCACGGGTGTTAGTGTATAGCACCATAACTGCTCAGGGTTGTCTGAAACAGAGTTATTGAACCACTATCTCATTTCCCACAGCAGTCAGGACCAGAAAGATGTTTCTCTCCTCTGCCTTTCCATACTTTTCATATCTAGCAGAAACCCCTCCCTGTGCTCCATCCCAGACTAGGTGACGAGGAGAGGCTGAGGGAGCTGGGATTGGTTAGCCTGGAGAAGAGGAGGCTCAGGGGAGACCTTATTGCTGTCTACAACTACCTGAGGGGTGGTTGTGGCCAGGGGGAGGTTGCTCTCTTCTCTCAGGTGGCCAGCACCAGAACAAGAGGACACAGCCTCAGGCTGCACCAGGGGAAATTTAGGCTGGAAGTGAGGAGAAAGTTCTTCACTGAGAGAGTCATTGGACACTGGAATGGGCTGCCCGGGGAGGTGGTGGAGTCGCCGTCCCTGGGGCTGTTCAAGGCAGGATTGGACATGGCACTTGGTGCCATGGTCTAGCCTTGAGCTCTGTGGTAAAGGGTTGGACTTGATGATCTGTGAGGTCTGTTCCAACCCTGATGATACTGTGATACTGTGTGATACTGTGATGATCTGAACCACTACGCCCAGCTCATGCCCAAAGCAGTGCAGTGGTCCTGAGTGGATCCTGCCCTGACCCACAGCTGTAGAGTCAATGGGGAGGCCTGAGGAAAGGGTAATAGACATTTTTGTGCTTCCTCATGGACCTAAACAGATCCTCCCTTGCGTGTTGTAAAGAGGTTCTGCCGACCTAGAAAACCCAGTTAGAAGACAAGAGAGGAAATCAACCAAAGCAAATTTGGGCTTCATTTTCAAGACTTTCATTTGTCTTAAAACACTGGCAGTAACCTGGTGTTCGGACTTGCCTCACAAGGCATTCAGCTTCCCTCTCACCGAAGGACAGCCCTGTTAGCTGTAGGCAGTCAGCAGCTCTCTCGCCCCAGAGCTGTGCATCCCCTTTGGTGATGCGTCCCCTCATTCACAGGTGACACGCTGGGGAGGCGCCGTGAGAAATCAGGCAGCTGCCTTGCTGTGGGTATGTCTGCACTGCAGTCACAGCACAGAAAATAGCTTGCTCTGTGAGTTAGCCCATGCTGAGCTCTGTGCTGCTGCCATCGAACTGCTCCCGGTACGAAGGCATCCTCAGGTGGTCCTGCTCTCGCCTGTGGATGCGTTTGTCACCTGGGAGAAAATTGAGGGCTGCGGGCACAAGGCTGAGAGGGAGCATGGGGGAAAAGACAGAGAACCAGGATAGGAATACCAATTTAAATAGCTGCTTAGATCCATTTCCTCCTGGTGCTGCATCTTCCTCCTCCACCTCTAGTGTTTGTGAAGGAAGTCCTTCTTTTCTTGATTAGGGGACTGGAGGGCATGGGTGATGAGGAGAGGCTGAGGGACCTGGGACTTCTTAGTCTGGAGAAGAGAAGAGTGAGAGGGGGTTTGATAAATGTTTATAAGTATCTGAGGGCTGGCCAGGAGTGGGGGCACAGGCTCTGCTCACTGCTCCCTGGGATAGGACAAGGAGCAATGGGTGTAAGTTGCAGCACAAGAGGTTCTGCCTCAACACAAGGGGGAACTTCTTTGCTGTAAGGGTCACAGAGCACTGGAACAGGCTTCCCAGAGAGGTCGTGGAGTCTCCTTCTCTGGAGCCATTCAAGGCCTGTCTGGATGTGTTCCTCTGTGATCTGTGTTAGATAGGATTGTCCTGCTGTGGCAGGGGGTCTGGACTGGATGATCTCCTTGGGTCCCTTCCAACTCCTAACATCCTGTGAGCTGTGATTTGTTTCCAAGTCTAGTGGATGCCAACGCAAGACTCATTTCCACTCCATCACCACTTTAAATTATTCTTCCCTCCATCTCAGACACTTCTTGCTAGTCCAACAGAAGGACCTCTCCCCAGCCCTATTGCAGGGAGATGAGCCCCAGTCAAGCCCAGAAAAAGGGTCAGGATGTTTTTGTCACTCAATTTTCCTTTTTTTCCCCCTGTTCCCTTTTCCCTCTAGCAGTTTATTCAAGCTCAGAGACAGAGCTTAGGCTCTAGCTCGTGTAGAGCTCTGATGTATGCAAATCCTCCTTGTGCTCCCATGGCCCTCTTTTTTCCCCCTTCTTTCCTTTTAATTCTAGATTTGAAAATAAAATGCGAGCTGGCTGCACAGAGATCTCTCATGTGTGCAGCTTCCAATTGTGGCAAATTGGAACTGTCGATGCAAGCAGCTCAGATTTATTTATATATTTAAGAGGAAGGAGGGAGGAGAGGGAAGGGGAGGGGGAGATGCTCATGGTGGAAAGGAAAAAGGAAAATAACAGATCCAAGCAAAAAGGGATTTGAATCTCAAATACTGCTCCCTGGCCCATATTATCCAAATCCCTCCAGCCTTGTCCATGACTGCCTCTTGCCTAGTTAAAAACAACAGGCAAAAGATCAAAACCAATTTTCTTTTGCCCCTCACAACACTAAGAGTTGTTGAGTGTTGCAGCTGCCATTAGGCAGCAAGAGTCTAACACCGAGACTGATGCAATTAATACTTGGTGCTTCGAAACATTAACATAGCTATTTATATAAATTAGTAACCTTAATCCCAGGCAGTAGCATCAGTGCAGCATTACTAATTAAATCACAATAAGCTTACTTTGCAGTAGTATTAATTATGAAGCTGACACAGTGATATTGGAGATCCGATTGGCCTGTTGTCAGTCATTACCCCATCAGTAATGAACCAGACAGGCAGTGAAAATCAGAGCTGCTGCTCCAGCAGTACCCATCCCCTTTCTCAGGAAGAAGGACCACTATTCCAGCAGAGAAATCAACAACATCCTCCCTCAAAGCATCTTTCATAGTATCATACAATCAACCAGGTTGGAAGAGACCTCCAAGATCATCCAGTCCAACCTAGCACCCAGCCCTAGCCAATCAACTAGACCATGGCACTAAGTGCCTCAGCCAGGCTTTTCTTGAACACCTCCAGGGACAGCAACTCCACCACCTCTCTGGGCAGCCCATTCCAATGCCAATCACTCTCTCTGCCAACAACTTCCTCCTAACATCCAGCCCATACTTCCCCCAGCACAACTTGAGACTGTGTCCCCTTGTTCTGCAGTGTGCTGTGGGCTGCCCAGGGAAGTGGTGGAGTCACCATCCCTGAAAGTGTTCAAGAAAAGCCTGGATGGGGCACTTAGTGCCATGGTCTAGTTGATTAGACAGGGCTGGGTGATAGGTTGGACTGGATGATCCTGGAGATCTCTTCCAACCTGGTTGACTCTATGATTCTGTGACACATGAGGGAAGGCTGTCTCCTGCCATCTCTAGTGTCTTGAATTTCTAGGAGCAGAAGTTAGTCTTTTCTGTGGCTGACAAAGAGGTTGTGGGTCCCCTTTGGGAGAGTGAGTGGTTGAAAATGCCTTTATCACCTCTGCTGGAGACCCATTGGAGTGGGTTAGAGAACACCCTTTAGAAGTTTTTTATGGCTAGAGTTAGTGTAGAGAAGGACACTGATCTGGTAATGCTGTTGTGGGCACCTCTGTGATAGTTTACAAAGCACTTTTCACAAAGAGCTGCCCAAATGTCCTTTTTGACAGAAAAGACAGTAGAAGAAAGCCACCATCTCAGGAGAGAGTCCCCAAACGGTGCTGTGCCTTGGGGCAGGAGGGAAGGAGTGGGTACTGCCAGTAGTAGGGGTGTCAACAGGATCCCAGGGGTGCAAATGGTGAACAAAAGCATTAGGGGGGTTATACCAGGTGCATTCACCACTGAACACAACCTGCTCTCCCACTGCTGGGGCTGAGGAAAGGAAAAGGGTCATGGTAAGAAGCTGAAGAGAAGGAGTCCAGGGTGTGGAACACAAATTGATTAAATTTGCCTTTTGTTAACATGACAAAATAGGGACATCTGCCAAATGGTTTAGGTCTCTAGATAGGAGATGAAGAGTCAGCCCAGAACAAGAGTTTTGGCTGGGGAAATCCTAAAGAGTGCCTCTTTAAGATTTGCTTGAGGCAGACATCCAGTTGTGGTCCTTTCCTGTGTTACTGTAGTTCTCCTGCACAGCCAGAGCTTCCCAGAGCAAAGAGCCCATAAAACAAGAAGAGTATACTCAGTGACAGCCTGTGCCTGTTTCATTAAAGAGAAAGCAAATGATTGACAGGTGTCAGTCCAATCTGCACCTGCCTCTTCTATCCTGATGGATCTAAAATGATGAGCATGCCATAGAAATGCAAGTAAGCAGCTGTCTTCCACTCCTGTTATCCACAACAGCAATTCAAAGCTACAGAACCCTCAGTGTTTGGGAAAGGGAGGGCAGATCCTGCTCTCTGGCTCAGAGGTATCATCTGAACTTCTGCCCACAAAAGGCAGCCTCTTCTGAAAAAGAAAGCAAAGTAACAATGCACACAGGTGGAAGATAACCATGGAAAGATCTGGTATCATGGAAAGATCTCTTCAGGTGATGGAAATGAAGAGAAAGAAAATCCCTCGCTCAGTTTCTGCACCAGGTAAAGAGTTTCAAGGCTCTGAGCAGCTGCAGATCACTTCCAGCCATCAGCAGGATTGCAGGTACAAGACCTCACTGCCAGCTGGCAGATTTCTCCTCCATCTCAAGAGAGGTTTTTTTGCTTCCTTTGAAGGTGGGGATGATGCTGCAGGTTTTAATTCTACCCCAAACTGCATCCCCTGTGATTCCCAGTGTCAAAAGCTCCTCTGTGCTCACAAGCTACATCCTGCTGGCACCTACCCTTCTCCTCAGCCTCAGTCTTAAGACCTGCAGCACCAACAACAGCAACAATCCCCCTACCTACCTTGGTCCAGTCAAAAGGGAGCACAAAGGAAACACAATGTCTGTACTAAACAGCACAAGGCTCTCAGAGAAGATTGTGGGACAGAAGTCCCTCTACTTTTTAAGGAAGAGGACCCAGAGCTTTTCCAGTGCTGCAGCATGGCAGGGCAACTGCTGCATATTCAGTGGGCTCACAGCATTGTCTGCCATAAATGACATGCTTTTTCAGGCCACCCCTGCCTCTTCACACCAGCTAAGGATCTGACCCTTTTTGTGCCCTGAGGACAGGGCTTCTGGAGCCACAACCCCCAAACCCATGGATATTTTGCTAGGATTAGGCTCTGTATATGAGCTGTGGAGGGAAGGGTAGATGCACTCCTTCTGCAGGTCCTGACTTTCAGAGGTTTACGTTCCTGTTATTGCATAGGTCAGCAGATGGCACTGCTACATTTAGACTTAGAGCACACAAACGTGGGTTTTGGTTCTAGAAGAAATGCTGCATTGCTGTCTTCTCGTTGCTGTTTGACTGCTGAAATTCCAGTGCTCCTTTGCCTGCTTACAGCCCCCTGATCACAAGCCACTACTGAAGACTGCATTGTGGTGGAACGGTTTGGAAGTGAGGACTCTCTGACAGTTGGATTTGGTCAAGACCATTTCAGGGCAAGTAGAAAACCTGTTATGCTCAGATTATATCAAGTTTCTATAATGTGGATTTGTTTTTCAGAGTTGCCATTTAATAAAGGTGGTGCTGTAACAGTGGCAGTTATCTTTAGCATTTCAGGGTGTTGAGATGATGCCTGGGAGCAGCTGTACTGGCTCAGCTCCCCCTAGCTCAGTTCCCCCTAGCCCAGCATCTGATCTCTAGCAGTGGGAATAAGGAGATGCTTAAGGAACAATAAATACATGTGACATTTCCCCCTTAACAGTCTCCCAGCCATTTTCACCCTGGGGTGAATTCTCAGCCATTTGTGATCTCTCTTTTATGCATTTAGCAGGTTTCTCCTGAAGCTCACTTATTTGATAGCTGTCACAACACCCCTCAACAAGAAGCTTTCCTGCTAACCAACCTGTTTGCTTTGACCTTGACTCCTGTTTGCTTCATTTGATGCTCTTGAATGTATTTAGTGTTCGAGGAAGTGATTGTTCAACCCTACCCTCTTCACACCACTAGCAGGTTTGTAGCCTTTTGTCATTCCACATCAGCTGGTGCAGAAGCAAGAATCATAGAGTCATAGAATCAATCAGGTTGGAAGATACCTCCAAGATTATCCAGTCCAACCTAGCACCCAGCCCTGTCCAGTCAATTAGACCATGGCACTAAGTGCCTCATCCAGGCTTTGCTTGAACACCTCCACCACCTCCCTGGGCAGCCCATTCCAATGCCAATCACTCTCTCTGCCAACAACTTCCTCCTAACATCCAGCCTACACCTCCCCTGGCACAACTTGAGACTGTGTCCCCTTGATCTGTTGCTGCTTGCCTGTCAGAAGAGACCAACCCCACCTGGCTACAGCCTCCCTTCAGGTAGTTGTAGCCAGCAATGAGGTCTGCCCTGAGCCTCCTCTTCTCCAGGCTAAACAAAAAGAACACTTGGAGGAGTGAGAGGTGAGAAGCAAAGACAAGCTGAGGCTAAGGCAAACAGCATGAAAGCAGGGACCACAAGATGCTCTTTCTATGGCCAGTCCTTTTGGCAGGCTCTGTCCTATCCCAACAAGATGATGGAGAAAGGGATAGAGGAGGCAGGGGATGGTCCTAGGTGAAATGAGGGTACTCATTATAATCCAAATGGAAGGATAAGAAGTCACTTTGCCACAGGAGTTGCCAGGCCAGCCTGCAGCATGGCCAAGAGCCAGAGCTGCTCAAAATGTGAGGATATGCCTGAAGACATTGCAGGCATTTTAAGGAGGCAAAGACTGAGAGCAAAGATGAATGGGAACCCCAGGGGAGACACTTAAAGCACATTTGGGCTTAATTTGGATGGGAAGGTGAGGAGACCCTGGAGAGATACCTGCTCTGACAATCCACAGACAGGCCAAAATCCAGAAGAGGCAGCTGTTTATCTAAGGCTGAGCTGGGGGCTGTTGGAGTCTGAGGAAGTTGGTAAGTAGCTATCAGTGAGTATGGAGAGCCCTTGAGGGGACAGGGAGACTGGAAAGCAGGAAAGGCAACGCATTTGGAAGCAAGCCTCAGTCTCTCAATGAAATTTGTGTTCTTTCCACTTTATGGTCAAGGAATTGCTTTTGCCCCAGAGAGTGGGGAGAGCCAGCTGCTCTCCAACAACAAGTGCAGGTGGTTAAGGAGATTCAGGTGGCTGCAGATGCAAAATACAAAGCTTTCCAGCCAGCCTATTACAGTCCTAGGATGTGATATCTGCATTTACAGCACCCAGGCTGGCAGTAGTGTCATTGTGGCTAAAAAAAAATGGTAGCTGAGCTCATTCCAACATGCTGTGGAGAGTCAAGGGATGAGAGCACAAATTGGTCCTTTGTTTCCCAAGGGGAATTGCTCTGGAAGAAGTTACTCAAGAGCCTTTGCTGTGCACTTCTGGCAAGCTGAGCGAATGTCTGGGTGCTGCTGTAAGCTGCATGGAAGTCTGCTCAAGGACAGGGGTCTGCAACATCCCAGGGAGGTGCTGCTGTGCTCAGCAATCTGGAAAACGAAAGCAAGGATTTAAATGAGGAGAGAGAGAGGTCTTGCAAAGAGCATGAGAAAGAAAAAACAAACCACATCTTCAGGCATGAGAGGGGTGAATAGGAAGGTTGGTTCAGTCTTACCCCAGGCAAAGACAGCTTGCTGGGTGCGTGGGAAGAGTCTGTCTCACAAGACTACATTTAAATAGCTCTACCATGTCACATGCCCAAGGATACCACATAACTCCACAGAGCAAACAGCCAACACTGCCTTAAAGCATCTGTAACCCTCTTAGGAGCATCAAACACCATGACAGAGAGCCAATGGCATCCTGGCCTGCATCAGGAACAGTGTGGCCAGTAGGAAAAGGGAGGTTATTCTTCCCCTGTACTCAGCACTGGTCAGGCCACACCTTGAGTGCTGTGTCCAGTTCTGGGCTCCTCAATTCAAGAAAGATGTTGAGGTGCTGGAACATGTCCAGAGAAGGGCAACAAAGCTGGTGAGGGGCCTGGAGCACAAATCCTATGAGGAGAGGTTGAGGGAGCTGGGCCTGTTTAGCCTGGAGAAGAGGAGGCTCAGGGGTGACCTCATTGCTGTCTACAACTACCTGAAGGGGCATTGTAGCCAGGTGGGGGGTGGCCTCTTCTCCCAGGCAACCATCAGTAGAACAAGGGGACACAGTCTCAAGTTGTGCCAGGGTAGGTATAGGCTGGATGTTAGGAAGAAGTTCTTCACAGAGAGAGTGATTTCCCATTGGAATGGGCTGCCCAGGGAGGTGGTGGAGTCACCGTCCCTGGGGGTCTTCAAGAAAAGACTGGATGAGGCACTTAGTGCCAAGGTCTAGTTGATTGGATAGGGCTGGGTGCTAGGTTGGACTGGATGATCTTGGAGGTCTCTTCCACCTGGTTGATTCTATGATTCTATGATTCTATGACAGGCATGAGGTGCCAACAGCAGAGACACCCTTCAGCCCTTTGAGTGGGGACAAAGTAGTCTGCATACCCAAGCATGTCCAAAGCTCCCCCAATTTCTCTGAAGATCTTTGCTCACCCTCTTGCACCACTTTCCTGCTTTAATTTGCTGCTCATAGGAGCAGGAAAGAGTCCAGAAGCCAAAGGCTTTTGTCAGGCTGAGTTGAATGCAGCATCACTCTAGCAGCAGGCGGAGCCTAACCAAAAAAGACCTCACCAAGCTGCTGGACTTCTCCATGCATTTTCACCCCTGGCAAAAGCCCTGCCAAGCCAAAGTTTCTCTGAAGAGACCAGGCTCTATCCAGCCCACAGGAGGACCCCAGAAGAGACCAGGCTCTCTCCATCATCATTGCCATGTCACACCTGCACTCCCTGGATGATAGAATCATAGAATCAACCAGGTTGGAAGAGACCTCCAAGATCATCCAGTCCAACCTATCCCCCAGCCCTAGCCAGTCACCTAGACTATAGTATGGTTAGTATATTTTTATGGAAGCTGTAGTAGCGGATTATTATGGATGAGACCTAACAGAGAAGACAGGGCTGGGTTTAAGTACCCTAGGCAGATCTTAAAAAGCACAAGGTGGTCATGAAAGCTTTTTTCATACTTGATGAGAGTTATGAATCAAGCTGATGCAGGAAGGAAGGCAGGGGGTGTGTTATTAAATGAAAAGCTGCAGAGAGAAGGGTTTCCTAGCAGAAACAGAGTACCTGGAAAGAATAGCTGTTTTTATTTCTTGCAAGAGATTTTTACAAGGAACAAGATGTTGCTTTGCTTTGTTTTGTTTTTTCCCTTGAGGTGGGATTCAGATGCAGTGCTACAGTCTGGATTTCACCCAGCCATTTTGGGCAGTCTCTTCTGGGAAAGCTGCAGATGTTGGAAACTGCATCCTGATTTGGGCCTCATCACTCAGATATGAACTCAGAGTGTATTTGGAGGGAGGTTTGGTTTGGTGCCAGCCCCTACACCCAGGGAAGCATGAAGGCTGACAAATACAGTCCAAAAAACCACAAAGCCACCAGCTCAGTTTGGCTTCAGATTTAAGCTTATTTTGGACCCTGAGACACTGAAAAGAGGGTGTAAATCAGCTCCAGTCTGGCATTGATGGAAGCGGGAAATGGTGAAGGGAATATCAAAAGCAATTTGAAACTGGGAGCCAGCCCTCTAGAAAGGAGACAAAGAGGGAATTTGAAGGACTCAGGCTTGAATATTTGAGTCTTATCACAACAAGCAGTAGCTGTGCTCCTGCTGTGGGGAGGGGCACTGAGGTCCATGCCCCCCAAGTCCTGACCACCCACTCATCTGGAGCAGGGGGCCTTTTAGGGCACCGAATGCTGCTTTCCTCCTTGCTCACATACCTTTGAAAGCTGAGTTTCCCAGAGAACTTGGGGGAATCCTGGGTCCCACATCTTAAATAATCCCAGTGTGAGAACAGCCATTCTCAGCAAAGACCTATGCCCAGACAAGCTGTGATGCCCTGAAGCACGGCGTGTGATGAAAAGATTACTAAAACAGGACTGGATACGAGAAAGGCATTGGCAAAGCAGCAGCCAGCTTCTGGCAAAACCATGGATATGCTGAAATTGACTGACAGCTGCCAAACCTCCACCCAAACTCCAAGCTTTTACTCAAGATGCTGATTCTAAGACATCTGGTGGTGGCACATGTCCTCCTCACTGCCTTGTCTCCATGCAGCTGGTCTGCATTTTCTGCTCTTCTGCATCTTTTAGCTGGGCTTGCAACACCAAAGATGTCATAGAACCATAGAATCAGCCAGCTTGGAAGAGACCTCCAAGATCACCCAGTCCAACCTAGCACCCAGCTCCATTAGAATATTAACTCTACTATTAGACTATTAACATGTCTTGTTAATAGGAGGTCTTCTTGTTGAGAAGGATTAGCAACTGCAGAAGGGACTTGCACAGCATTAAGTGGTCAAAGCATTAGACTGAAGGCCTGGCAGCAGAGGATGAGATGGGAGCAGAGTGGGACAACAAGTTGGGAAGTGAGTGGATAAAAAAGGAGATGGTTTGCTGGCTGATGGGGAAAGGTGTATAGAATCATAGAATCAGCCAGGTTGGAAAAGACCTCCAAGATCATCCAGGCCAACCTAGCACCCAGCCCTATCCAATCAACCAGACCATGGCACTAAGTGCCTCATCCAGTATGGTCTGTATGGAAAGAAAGTGAGTGAGAAAGGAGAGGAGAGGAGAGGAGAGGAGAGGAGAGGAGAGGAGAGGAGAGGAGAGGAGAGGAGAGGAGAGGAGAGGAGAGGAGAGGAGAGGGGAAAGGGAAAGGGAAAGGGAAAGGGAAAGGGAAAGGGAAAGGGAAAGGGAAAGGGAAAGGGAAAGGGAAAGGGAAAGGGAAAGGGAAAGGGAAAGGGAAAGGGAAAGGGAAAGGGAAAGGGAAAAGGAAGGCAAAGCAGCTTTGGGCTTTGGGATCTTCTTCAAATTGTATAAATTCTCTAAGTATGGCACTAATTGACATGTGATACTAAACTCTCATTCCAGCAGCTGCACGCCTTTACCACTCTTTTAACCTCCTGTTGTGTCCCGTTGCCTCTTTAGCAGTCCTCCTGTCTCACCACGTGCCACCTGCTCCAACCTCCATGCATCTCTGAGGAAATGAGTCCTTGGAGTTGCCCAGAGGCAAGAGGTGGAAAAGGAAGGGCAAAGGAAGAGAGCTGCTGTCGGCTGTTTTTCCAAGCAGGCCAAGCATTTGCTGCTGATATGCAGAATGCCTGTATGTCTCAATTATACAGCTCCCACAGGGGCCCATTACAGCTGCCCTGGGCAGCCAACATGTGTCAGCAGAGCAAGCATCGAAGGCTATCCCAATCTACTACAGAAATAAAAAGCAGAGAGAGCAGGACATGAGCCTGCTCCTTCCCCATGTGGTTTTCAGGTGTAGTTGCCAGGCCTGTGCTTTATCATTCTAACATGTGCATGCAAAATCACAGCGCTGCCTACCTCTGGCTGTGTGCTGGGAACTGGGAAATCAGCATTGCTCCATCCCAGCTTTTGCAAGTTCATGTTGCAGTTTGTTGTGCTTCTTTTAAGTGGTAGAGACTGGAGAACAGAAAGAATGCCTTCCCCAAATGAGAATGGGTTTTGGAATGCTGGTTCCTCCCTCATGCACCTATCCCCAAAGCCTAGACGCTGGACAGGCAGAAGAAAGGGAAGGGAGGGAGGAGGGAAGGGAAGAAGGGAGGAAAGGAGAGAAGGAGGAAGAGAGAAAGAGAGGAAGGTAGAAAGGGAGGAAGGGAGGAAGAGAGAGAGAGGGAGGGAGATAGAGAGGAAGGGAGGGAGGGAGGGAGGGAGGGAGGGAGGGAGGAAGGAAGGAAGGAAGGAAGGAAGGAAGGAAGGAAGGAAGGAAGGAAGGAAGGAAGGAAGGAAGGAAGGAAGGAAGGAAGGAAGGAAGGAAGGAAGGAAGGAAGGAAGGAAGGAAGGAAGGAAGGAAGGAAGGAAGGGAGAAAGGGAAGGAAGGAAGGGAGAAAGGGAAGGAAGGAGAAAGAGAGGGAGGGAGGGAGGGAGGGAGGGAGGGAGGGAGGGAGGGAGGGAGGGAGGGAGGGAGGGAGGGAGGGAGGGAGGGAGGGAGGGAGGGAGGGAGGAAGAGAGGAAGGGAGGAAGGGAGGAAGGAAGGAAGGAAGGAAGGAAGGAAGGAAGGAAGGAAGGAAGGAAGGAAGGAAGGAAGGAAGGAAGGAAGGAAGGAAGGAAGGAAGGAAGGAAGGAAGGAAGGAAGGAAGGTTCCTGCACTTCTGTTACTAATTTCCACTTGAAGGTCCTCAGAAACAGTCCTGGTTGAGAACAGCACAAACCCATAGATGGATGGATCCCTTTGGCAAAGTGGGTGCTGGAATTCATGATCCATTTCACTCATTTTGCCTCCTGTGTCTTCTCCTCTCTGTTAGTATCTCACCCCATGGACCTTTGTGTGGTACCATCGAGATACTCATTAAGCTGCAGTTTCTGGTAGTTTTACACCTATCAAAAACTGAAGAGGAATATCTCGAATGACCAAAGGGAGGAAGGGAAGAAGAGAGAGAGAGGGAGAGAGATAGAGAGGGAGGGAAGGCATGTGAAAAAGGGTAAATCTGTCTCCAGTAAAGCCTTGACTCAGAAAAACTCACAGCTCCTGCTGGTTTTGTGGCTGGCGCTGTCCTCACACAGCTCTGCCAAGGCAGTGCTGTGAGAGCTCTGATGTAACCTAAACCTAGAGCCAAGGCTGACATCCTTCCAGGGACAAGAGGGTTAATGCAAAAGAGCTGCCGTGGCAAAGGAGCAGGCCAATTGTGTGCCTTTTCTGTCTTCAACTTGATTTCTTCTGATCAAGCACAAGAGAGAAACCTTCAGAATTACTTCAAATGAGTGCAAAATATTTTGAAGTGTCCTCCCCCCCCCCAAAAAAAAAAAAAGCCCCTGGTTACAGAGCAGCCTGTTGACTTTGTGTCCCAGAAATAGCTCCTGTCTTAGCAGATTTTTTTCCCCCTGACATATCATCCTCTGTATATTGCTGCACCTTCTCAGAACTATCTTGCTCATCCTTTCACTGTTTGCTGCTGTATCTTTCCATTATCTCAGAACATTGCATTGTTACCATTAGACTGATGCTTATCCACTCTTTGCCTTTATCTTGCCCAGCCTGACTGCATTTCCTACCATGTGGGGAAAATGTTTGTTGGTATGAAGAAATTCTTCCTGCCTCTTACAGTTTGCACTTTTCAATGGCTGGTTTTGTTGGACAGAATCTTTTCTGTTACTTGTCACAGATGGAGAGCTCCACCAGAAAAAGAAGTTAGCTTCAATTAGGTAAAAACCCAAGGGTCAGATTTAGGCTGTTCGGTCTCCAGCACTTCTGAGGTGGTTTCATATCTCACTCCTGTTGTAATTTCTAAATCAAAGCATTGAAGTCCCTTTGAAAAGCTGATTTATTCAAAGTGTCTGATGGAGGGGCAGGGAAAAGAGCACTTGGTGTGAGAGTGTCTGTAAAACGAAGAAACCAGGAGATTTTGCTCTGCTGTACTGCAGCAGTGAGGTATCCTTCACCTCATCTGGAACAGGAATGTAAGCAAGCCACACTCAGACTCGGCACTGAATGCCTACTGAACACCACAGAACAAGCAATATTATCCCACCCATAGGCACCTACAGCTCCTAAAGGGTTATGAAGGTGTCCCCAGAAGTGCATGCAGTAAGTTGTTACCTCCTGTTGCCCAGCTTAGCTTGGCTACCACTTCGGTGGCTCGTCAACCATTTCACAGACTCACAGAACGTTAGGGAGTGGAAGGGACCTTGAAAGTTCATCCAACCCAACCCCACTGCAGAGCAGGACCACCTAGAGCAGGTCACACAGGGATGCATCCAGGCAGGTCTTGAATGCCTTCAGAGAGGGAGACTCCACAACCACCCTGGGCAGCCTGTTCCAGTGTTCTGTCACCCTCACAGGGAAAAAAATTCCTCCTCATGTTTACATGAAACTTCCTCTGCCTCAACTTCCACCTCTGCCCTTATGCTGTCATTGGGCATCACCGAGCAGAGCCTGGCTCCAGCCTCTTGGCACCCAGCCTTTGCATGGACACAAATGAGGTCACCTTTCAGTCTCTTCTCCAAGCTGCAGAGCCTCAGCTCCCTCAGCATCTCCTCCTAAGGAAGATCCTCCACTCCACACATTTCTGCATCTCTAACAACCCCCACCTATGACAGCCACAGCCACAAGAATATATTTACCCTTGTGTCCCCCACAGGCATCTCAGCCATGGAAAATGGTTTTCAGCCTGAAGATGTTACAACAGTCTTTCACAAGACTGCTGACAGTGCTTCCATTGCCCTAAATCTTGTTATTTCCTTCATCAATTTCCTCTTCTTTGTATAAATTAGAGTGAATTACAGTATTCATTCAGAATAATGTATAGCCACGACTGGATTCACATCAGTCAGAAAGGGTAGCTTTATTCATGAACACTTGAGTGTTTATTTCAAGAATATTAGTGGGGATAAATGAGCTTCAGAGATATTGGTGCTGTTAAGTAGCTGGGAGTATTCCTCCTGGAAGTGTACTTGAAGACTTTTTTGAACAGCTCCTATTTGTTACTCACACAATGGATTAGCTGAGCACTTTCACATACCTCCAGACATATTTTTTTTTCAATAGAAAAGGGATTATTTCCTTTCTCATGTGCCTCCCAGCCATCTCAGCAGCAGAAGTCAGACTGCACAACATGCATGACCACAGGTACAGCATGAGTAGTAAATCGGAAGTAGCTCTTACTCACTGCGAGCCAGTGGTAAATGCAGCAGCATTTCCTTCACCTTGAGTGCTGTGTCCAGTTCTGGGCTCCTCAATTCAAGAGAGATGTTGAGATACTGGAACATGTCCAGAGAAGGGTGACAAAGGTGAGAGGCCTGCAACACAGCCCTGTGAGGAGAGGCTGAGGGAGCTGGGAATGTGCAGCCTGGAGAAGAGGAGGCTCAGGGCAGACCTCATTGCTGGCTACAACTACCTGAATGGAGGTTGTAGCCAGGTGGGGTTGGTCTCTTCTGCCAGGCAATCAGCAACAGAACAAGGGGACACAGTCTCAAGTTGTGCCAGGGAGCTCTAGGCTGGATGTTAGGAGGAAGTTCCTGCCAGAGAGAGTGATTGGCATTGGAATGGGCTGCCCAGGGAGGTGGTGGAGTTGCTGTCCCTGGAGATGTTGAAGCAAAGCCTGGATGAGGCACTTAGCACCATGGTCTGGTTGATTGGCTAGGGCAGGTGCTAGGTAGGCCTGGATGATCTTGGAGGTCTCTTCCAACCTGTGATACTGTGACACTGATTGATTCTCTGATTCTCTGATTCCATTTGGCTGCACTGGCTACAGTTTGAACAGTTACAAAACTGCAAGTAATCAACACTTTAATAGAACTCATGATCTGCCTGTAGATGCTCTGGCAAAGGGAAAAAAAAAACTGCTGCAGGAGCAAAATCATTTGCAGAACTGGTTTACAGTGGGCAACTTGACCAGCTCCAACGTGATGGTATTCATGTGCAAAAGCTCTGAGAACTCCTTTATGAATGGCCAGCTCCTGCAGAAAATGACAACAGATTTCTTATTGCCATGGATCAGAGCTGCTTTATGTGTTCATAAAATAGAGACAGCATCTTCAGAAGACACCTGCCCAAAGAAATAACCCTTTTGTGCAAACCACTGAGCTTTTTCAGTTCCAGGAAAGCATCTGGCTCTGCAGTGCTGCAGCAACCTTTTTACACAGGCTTCTCCAAGTTTCAAGCATGCACTTAAAGTTTAGGTATACTCTATGAGTAGCTCAATTTATTGCTGCACTGAGATTCTGCCTGAGGTCTGTAGAGTTACATGAGGCTACACACAGCAGAGACTCTTCTTCCAAATACTTAGCTAATAGTTTACAGGGAGGCTCAATAATTTAAGAGGATTAGTAACTGGAAATGAAGCCTCGCAGCTATGCATAGCTTATTTAGTTCCACTCCAAATTTACAATTATCTGATGGTTGTTTGGTGGCCTGGGTGAACTGAATTGCCACCTTTAGATCATTTTGTAGGAGGCTGCTGTGTGCTTAGCACACATACCACGTCACCATCACCAATGGCTTGACAGAGGAGCAGCAGCTGAAAAAATAATGATCTTTAAAGGACTGATGGCTCAAGCCCTGATCTTTCTGCTAAGCCTGCATATGCAAGAGCTGTGTGTGAGACAATTTTGTGGTAGGGCCTTGATGTGAAGACTCTGACAGACTTCCCCCAGGCCATCCCAAACCCCCTTTGGTGATGACAGGTCACAGGCTCACAGGGGTTGGAAGGGACCCAAGGAGATCATCCAGTCCAACCCCTCTGCCACATCAGGACCACACAATCTAGCACAGATCACAGAGGAATGCATCCAGACAGGCATTGAAAGGCTCCAGAGAAGGAGACTCCACAGCCTCTCTGGGGAGCCTGTGCCAGTGCTCTGTGACCCTTACAGTAAAGAAGTTCCCCTTTGTGTTGAGGTGGAACCTCTTTTGCTGCACCTTACACCCATTGCTCCTTGTCCTATCCCAGGGAGCAAGTGAGCAGAGCCTGTCCCCCTGCTCCTGACCCCCAGCCCTCAGATACTTACAAACATTTATCAAATCCCATCTAAGTCTTCTCTTTTCCAGACTAAACAGCCCCAGGTCCCTCAGCCTCTCCTCCTAATCCATGCCCTTCAGTCCCCTAATCATCCTCCTAGCCCTCCACTGGACCCTCTCCAGCAGATCCTTGTCCCTCTTAAACACAGGATTCAAGATGAGGTTGCACCAGGGCAGAGTAGAGGGGAAGGAGAACCTCCTTTGATCTGCTGGACACTCTTCTTAATACATCCCAAGGTCCCGTTGGCCTTCTTAGCCACAAGGACACATTGCTGTGCCATGGATGTTCTCCCCCAGCACTTCCAGGTTCCTCTCCACAGGGCTGCTCTCCAGCAGATCACCTCCCAGCCTGTACTGGTGCAGTTCATTATTCCTCCCCAGGTGCAGGACTCTGCACTTGTCCTTGTTGAACCTCATTTTGTTCTTCTGTGCCCAGCTCTCAGTCTGTCCAGGTCTCTCTGGATGGCCACACAGCCTTCAGCTGTATCAGCCAAGCCTCCCAGTTTGGTGTCATCAGCAAACTTGCTAGACATCAATGTCACTGCTGAAGAAGTTAAAGAGCACTGTACCCTGGGGGGCTCCACTGGTTACAGCTCTCCAGCTGGACCTGGCAGTTAGCAGCAGTTTGAAAGCGGTTAAGAGACCCAAATGCAGGAAGGTCCACTGAATGGCTGGGGCAGGCTACTCTTACTGTGGTATTCCCAACCTTCCTTGCAACCTTTGTTCTGAGCACTACAACTATTACAAGGTGCCATTTCAGTGAGCAAATTTTATTCACGTGTTCTGCCATCACCTTGACCTTTAGCTCTCCTTCCCTTGATCGACTTATCACCACAGAGCTGCTCCAAGGTGGCATGGCAGGGCTGGATGGGAAGGGCAGGCAGCTCAGCAAAGCACCACCTTCAAGAAAGATTGTCAGTTCCCCCAGCATGACAGAGAAACACTTACTGCCCCACTGCATATTGCTATGTTAGAGCTGCCACCTCGACTGAGAGCTGGGAAGAAGCAATGACTCCTCTAGATGGATGCAGGGAGGATCAGGGAGAATGAAAGGAAAAAGGAACCAATGTTTCTGCTTCAGGGAAAGAAAAATCTTCATTTGGGGCAAAAAGTAAGGCTGGGGTTTAATGAATAGACAATACACTAGAAGGGAGAGATTAGAGAGGTCATTGTCCTTCCACAAGGAAGAGACATGAAAACTTGGAAGATAAGTGCAATGGGCTGGATGGAATTCTGCACAGTGTGCACCAGGTGGGAGGCTTAGCATGGGGCAGCTCCTGAGAAGTGCCAGCAAGTGGTGCCTCTTGTTTCAGCAGTTAGAAAGGGATCCCCAAGGGCATTGGTAAAGAATGTCCAGACTTGGCTTAAGCAGGGGACAGTTTTGAGCATTTATGTTCATGATACCACCTGAAAAGGTGGTATGGGACAGCAAAGGACTTTCAGAGGGGTCTGCAGAGTAAACAGAGACCAGTGGCACCCAGGCTGCACAAACCACATGAGCCCAAAGTAGCATCCTAGCTGTGTGGATAGCCCTGCTGGGATTCTCTATTTCTTCTGCTGAAAAGCCACTGAATCTTTTAGTTCTCCTTTATCCTGGAGAAGGAGGAGAATGAAACCAAATAGCTTTTTTTGAGGCATTCACACCCACTGACTCTAGCAAAGTCGTATTAAAAAGACAAGGAGAGGAAAATCCAGTAAAGTGAAAGTAGAAATCCATTAACATTCCATTGGCTTTTATACATGGAGCTTATTTGCTGTAGGTGAATAGTTAGAGCTAAAGACTATAATCCTATGCCATGCACAGCTCTGTTATGAGAGGACACTGATCCAGCCCCAACATCAGCTTGGCAAACAGCACCTGGCTTTAAGTCACAGATTCTCCCTTCTGGGAGGTGACTTCACTCTTGTACCTGCTGCCTGCAGAAATGGATTCTTGTTCTTTTTCAGATGCTGAGTGCAAAGCCTCCTCAAAGATCTCTAAAATACTCTCCCCCCGGCCTGTGTGATGATTAGTCCAGAGCTGCCTCAGCCCTAGCTCAGGCAAGCAGGGCTCATTCAGCCCAGATCCCTTCCTACCTCCACTCCACAGGTGCCTGTGAACACAGAACTGAACAAAATGGGCATTCTGACAAAAGAAGTTGAACGAAGATGTTTTGCTGAGGTTGTCAAGGAACAAGAGTTGCTGAGATTTCCAGTGGTAGCTTTAGTCCATGTTTTTTTCCTGCAGACATTCACCCAAGGCTGAATCACAGAATCACAAAGTGTCAAGGGCTGGAAGGGACCTCAAAAAATCATCTAATCCAACTCCCCTGCCAGAGCAGGATCACCTATTCCAGATCACACGGGACAGACAAGCCCTTTTTGATGAAATACTAACTAGAGCCTCTGCAGCCAGAGAAGGAGAGCAGAGCACCAAACAACAGGGCTGGGACCCAGCAAGCCTGTAGCAGCCAGTGAAGCAAGGAACCATGATACCTTAGGACAGCCTAGATCTGCAGGCACAAGAGCCACTCACCTGGTTTTGTCGCCAGCTTACTCGAAGCGATGTGCCACATGCATAATCCCACTGAGGTTCCCACCAGCAAAAATGTGATACCTTCTTCTGCCCTGCCAGCTGATGCCAGGCTCTGAGTTCTGCAGGTCTGAGACATCACTGTGTGCAGATTCACAGGTTTTAGCTCACCTTGGCATAGGATGAACACACTGAATTGAAACTGCCATGGGTTTGGATCACATCATTGCTTCCTGCCCATCAGCAAGTTTCTGCACAGCTTTCAACCAGGTTCACTGAGGATCTTTTTTTGCCACAGGAACCTAGACTTTGGGGACTGCCTGCCCAAGCTAGGCTCCTAACCTGGCTGCAGATTGGTCCTGAACCTTTCTTTCTGTCTTTTCTCCACCTTAGGATGCCTCTGGCTCTTCTTCACCTGCCTCCTTTTCTCATTCACTCCTCCCCAGAGGACAATAAGCACTTCAGAATCTGCTTTAGGGATTCTCTGCAAGGAGAAAACAAGGAAACCCAGAGACAACAACCTAATCAGCAAACAGCTGAGCCAGGGATAAATTCACATGGAAAGCCCGTGTTTGTTTATTACTAATGGGTAACAGAGATGATAACCTTTTAATCCAAAACCATAATGAAATATGCATATTTGTTAATGTGCAACCATAAAATGCAAATCTTGCAAGCACAATGGGGAAGGGCAAAGGAAGCACTCGGCACCAATCCTAATTTATTCCTCTGGCTTCAGACATTTATTCAAATTGAGTTGTGTATGTAATATAAAGTCAAATGAATATGTAATTGTAATGTATATGTATAAACATTTTCATCTCAAAATATGCCAACTGTTTATCATAATAGGAAGTAATACATATTTTTTTGCCAAGTAAAAGGTTACCTATTAAAATGTTTTTACCCCCTTCCCACCCCAAGTTCTTGTGCTCCCTGTAAAAGCCTTATTTACATAAAGGCAATTTCTGATTGCCCCTTTTGAGCCATGCTCCCCAAATTCAGAGCACTGAAATGATTAACGAAGTAGAACCACAAACTCTTTGAACACAAAGTCCTTTCTTCTTCACTCTCCTGTTTTCCAAGCAGCACAGAAATTGCCTTCCTAAATATCAGTTTAAAACAATGGCTACAACCACGAGCAAATTCCCTCTTCTGCTTCCAGCCCCCAAAGAAACAGCTTTCCTCTGTTACTGTCAGAGTAAATACATATTCATGCTGTAGCAGCAAAGCTTTCTTGCTAGTCCTGGTCACCACTGCTTTTCTAAATCATCTCTTTGTCAGCCTGGCAGACTGAGGGCTAGAACCAGCTTCACATGCTGAATGTGAGAAGATATGCATCAATTTATGAATATTGTTATTCAGGAAGAGATCAGGAAAATGAAGATTCAAGACAAATTTTCTACTCCTAAGCTTGCCTGAAATCAAACTTCTTCCCTCTGTGGAAAAGTTCAGGTAGTTTTTCATTTTGGGTGGAGCCATCAAGCTTATGATTCCTGTGCTATTGTGTTGGGAGGATTAGTTCTTTCTGAAATTTAGCATGGCTTAGTTGGGTGAAATTTGAATGCACTGCCAGGAAGTCAATAGAAATACTTACACTGACTTTATTGAGCACTGGTCCAAGAGGAATCTAGGCAGAGCAAAAAGGACTTTGTAATCAGCCTTCACCCGATGCTGCTTCTGTCTCCCTGACTTCTTTCATCTCTTGCCCACTGCTACCACTGACTTCATTGAGCATCTTTGTAATCAGCCTCCACCCAGTGTTGCTTCTGTCCCTCCTGACTTCTTTTGTCTCTTGCCCACTGCTACCACTGACTTAGCACAAGAGGAATCGAGGCAGAGCAAAAAGGACTTTGTAATCAGCCTCTACCCAATGCTGCTTCTGTCCCTCCTGACTTCTTTTGTCTCTTGCCCACTGCTACCACTGACTTAGCACAAGAGGAATCGAGGCAGAGCAAAAAGGACTTTGTAATCAGCCTCTACCCAGTGCTGCTTCTGTCCCTCCTGACTTCTTTTGCTTCTTGCCCACTGCTGCCATAGCTATATACTGCACTTGCTCAGTCCTGCCCAGTGCATTCAGCATTTTCTTCTCTCATCTTCTAAACAAAACATTTTCCACCTCGTTGTGTTTTCTGACTCTCCCGAGGACCAGAGCAGAGTACCAGTAACGAGAGGAGGAAATCCTGTTTCCATTTACAGCCTCAGATTCAATGCATTCAGGAGTTTCAGAGAAGCACACAAAGTCCTGGTGACTTACTAAAACTGAGTACTCTTACATTCAATTTTACACAACCCCTGAAAATGAAAGGTAATTTTCGTGTAGGCCTATAAGAGTCTCATGAAGTAAGCACAGAGACTGGGCAGATTTGTTGTTTTCCACACTGCCCTGAGCTAGGCTAAACCAGCTAAGCTATAACAGCTTGAATAGGTTGCCTTATAGCAACACACCCTCAGATGGTTCAGTGGTTCATCCACCCATGGTCTGAAGATCCAGCTCTCTGCACTGCTAGGAGTCTCCATCCCTTTTGCAAGTGTGACTGATCTCTGGAAGGTGGTTGAAGGCTTCCTTGCTGAAGCCTCTTCAAATTCCAAGAAGGCTTTGGCAAATTCAGCAGAAGTCAGAGCCACAGCACAGTCACAGACTCAGAAAGCAGCTACAGGGGGTCTACAGAAAAGGAAAATGTGTTGGTCCTTTTCTTCTTACCATTTATTTGCTCAAATCATTTGTAAGGAAAGCAGCCATAAAGCATCGTGCTTAAACTGTTTCCCCCTTCTGGGCCACCCAGAGACAATGCTCTGCAGACAGACAGCATAGAAGGAAGAAGCCTATTTGCTTCTGAAGATGGTAGGTGAAGGGGCAAGAGAAAAAAAGCCAGCAGACCAAATGAGAAGCGCTCCTCTAGAAGCCTTCCATCATTTCAAACTCATAAATCATGATGCAGATTAATGAGAAATTAATGCAGTGCAGAAATGACTGAGGGTGAGGAGCTGTCGGTCAGCAGCAGGAGTGACTGCGTGTGAGACAAAGCGGTGAAGATCGCCAGAAAGAGAGAGGGGCTCAGCAGCCTGGACTTGTTCTTTAATGAGGAAAGACAGAGAGGTCAGCCTGGGAACACGATAACGTGCGGCTGCATCAGGGAGACAAGGGGCACTGTTTAAAAATCCTGTCAGAAGGCTCTCTGGGCTGATTTGTATTAAAGCCTTATTCACATCTTCTAATGAAATATCCTCCTGCATCAATCATAATATATAAGCCTTAAAAGAGAAAGAGAGTGTGTGTGTGAGCGAGAGAGAGACAGGGGGGAGGGGAGGGAATCAAAGAATAGAGGTTAATTTCACTATGTGCCTCCTCTCTTTGGGTAAAAAAAAATAACTCAGATGAACAAAGCAGCCTACTTTACCTCCTGCTCATTCCTCTTCGATCATCCAGTGACATTATTTTAAGCATTTAACTTTCTGAGAGCAGTTAGGCTGGTCACATTTTCTCTCCGTTTAATGGCAGGTTTGGAGCGCATCATTTAGTACCGCAATGGAAGTGACGGAGCAGGTGTGTGATAGATGACTCACTTCCTTGGTGCTTCAGCGTTTGAGGCTAGCAAGTAGCTTAACGTGTTGCTGCTTTAAGTGCTCTGAAGCTTTCAGCAAAGCAGGGTGTGTGAAAGTGGGGAGAGAGTAAAAGTTGATCTTCCTCACTAATATATATCTAAGGGAGGTGAGTACTGCAAAGCAGGGTGTGTGAAAGTGGGGAGAGAGTAAAGGTTGATCTTCCTCACTAATATATATCTAAGGGAGGTGAGTACTGCAAAGCAGGGTGTGTGAAAGTGGGGAGAAAGTAAAGGTTGATCTTCCTCACTAATCCAAATCTAAGGGAGGTGAGTACTGCAAAGCAGGGTGTGTGAAAGTGGGGAGAGAGTAAAGGTTGATCTTCCTCACTAATATATATCTAAGAGAGGTGAGTACTGCAAAGCAGGGTGTGTGAAAGTGGGGAGAGAGTAAAGGTTGATCTTCCTCACTAATATATATCTAAGGGAGGTGAGTACTGCAAAGCAGGGTGTGTGAAAGTGGGGAGAAAGTAAAGGTTGATCTTCCTCACTAATCCAAATCTAAGGGAGGTGAGTACTGCAAAGCAGGGTGTGTGAAAGTGGGGAGAGAGTAAAGGTTGATCTTCCTCACTAATATATATCTAAGGGAGGTGAGTACTGCAAAGCAGGGTGTGTGAAAGTGGGGAGAGAGTAAAGGTTGATCTTCCTCACTAATATATATCTAAGAGAGGTGAGTACTGCAAAGCAGGGTGTGTGAAAGTGGGGAGAGAGTAAAGGTTGATCTTCCTCACTAATATATATCTAAGGGAGGTGAGTACTGCAAAGCAGGGTGTGTGAAAGTGGGGAGAGAGTAAAGGTTGATCTTCCTCACTAATACATATCAAAAGGAGGTGAGTAGTGTCATCTCCTAAGGTAAATTTTCTTTCCTTCTCCATAAAGAGTGTTCTGGCTCAAAGCATGAACTGGGTCCTGATGTCCCAGTCCATCCCTGCACCGGCAGTGATGGAAACTCGCAGGAGTTGTTTTGTAGACCGTGGCCATTCCACAGCAGGTAGGGAGCCTTTATGCAAATACTGCAGTAGTACCTTCATTTATGGCTCCTGTTGATCCCACTGCCCGCAGGATGCCTGTAACCATAGCAATGGGCTCAGATAGGAGGGTTCTCTATTGTACATAAGAAGAGACAGCAGCAGCTGATAGTATCAGCAGAAAGAAGTATCCACACAGAGCTACTGTGGCTGATGAGTGGATAATGGGAGAGCACACTCAGAGCCCAGAGAGATGATAATCCATAAGAACGGTGGTAAGTCAGGTAGACAGCAGTGCTCAGACACCATGGGGATGGGCATGAGAAAAGAATGGAAAGAGAATAGAGGATAAATGAGGATAAATGTTCAGCTGACTCACATGTGAATACATCCAGAAGCCACTCTATACCATATCTAATAGAACTATATATACCCACTCTAACTCCTGCTCAGCCTGTGAGCGGTTTTCAGCTCTGGAATGGGGGCAGAGGAAAGATGGGAAGTAGCCTCATCCATTGAGGTGTTTGGGGAGCAGAGTGAGGAGAAGGCAATCCATTGTGTTGGTAAGAGATATAGCCATGCTGGAGATGGTGCCTTTATATGAGCATCTAAGGACAAATCACTCCTCAAAGCACACACATTTTGTTATGGGCATCTTCTAATGCACTGTGACATTCCTACTGATAAATTGCTCCTCACATCTCTTACATCCTCCAGTTCTCATACACCTCTGTTATCCATTTGAGGGCAGGAGGGTCCCACAGGCTGAACAGACCTTCTTTGAGCCTAGGTGCATCACAAGCCCCTTAGACACCAGGGAGGTATGCGTTTGTGTAGATATCCCCTCCGATAGCTTCTTGGGGGGTTAAGAGATGTAGTCTTTAATCATGCACCATGAGGTGGAACATCCCTTTCTATTTTTTGTTTCATTTGCTCACATGCACAAAGGATAAAATACAAGTGGGGGAAAAAAGAAACCACCAAAAGGCCTTATTTATCAAAGAAACAATGGCTCAGTAGTGGCAGTGAAATAGAGATACTGCTACTTAGCGATAATAAGGGGAAAAAGCCACTGTCAAAATGATAAGGCCATTTCTGTTGTCTCCCCAAGTGATAACATCTCTGCTACCACTAGTGCCTGAGTATTGTTAGGATATTTCATGGCAAGTGTTAGACAGAGTAAGTTATACACTAAGCCCACAGCTAACTCCAATGCCTCCAACTTCACCTCCCTCCATATCCTGTTCACACAAACAGCCTCTCCTTTAATATCTTTGCAGCAGGGATTTCTATTCCCCATGGCTTTTCCTCTGCTTCCATTTAAATATAACACTGCTCCTATAACACTGCTCCTGAGTTGGTTGGCAAGGTACCTTTCACTGATAAGCAGCCCAGCTTTGTCTTGAGATAGGTCATTAGAATGCCAGACTACCACATCTGGAAAAATGCAAGATCTGCTGGTAAAAGGGTCAGTAAAATGAGCTGAGGTAAAGAAACAAAAAGGGAATGGGGGAAAAAAAGGGTGAGGGGGGAAGGTGAGGAGGGGAATAATAACACTGAAACAAGAACAGAGATCAGCTGACAGTCTCTGGCAGACACCTTGATGTTCTTGCAGAGTCTAGAGATGAAACTTACCCTTCTGCTCAGAAGTGAAGTTATCCTAGTGCAGGGATTTGACACATCTGCCTTCAGTGGAAGATGCTTCACTCATTGCATGGGCAGAAGAGTCACCCTGCAACATCTCCAGCCCCATGGCCGCACCAGCTCCGTGTGGGAGCCAGGCAATGGAAGGGAGGTCAGTGCTGTGTGGGGCTGTGTGGTCAGTCAGGACCTCCCTGCACCAGTAAATAGACAAGGAGTGAAGAAAAGGGGAAGGTCTGTTGCAGAAGACAGTATTCCTTCCTGTTGAACATAATTCCCTTTATACATCATGAGCATTGCCACCGGCTGGTGGAAACCACAGGGTCCCTGTTGCTCACAGCAGTCTCTATGTGTTTGCTTTTTCTCTTCCAGACAAGCAGCAAAAAGCAACCACAAATACATGACTGGTGTCCTGTGGCCTCAGACCCCTGTTTTCTAGCAGAGGAATGGCAGGACAATGAAAAGAAGGTTTCAACCACCACAGAGGAGCCTTTGTGAGCAGAGGTTTTGTGCTGTCCATAGGAAGCTCTGCAGGTTTGGGAGTCACTGATTGGAAGTGTTGCTTGCTAAGAGCTCTTACAGGAAGGAGAGCAAGCAAACCTAGCCAGGGAAGTAAATCCAGTCTCATAAATCTGCAAAGCAGTCTCATTGCCTCCAGGGAACAAGGAGTTTGCCTTCACACTGGGTCACACATCGATGTCCGCACAGCTTGGAGCCAGACGCCTATTTTCTGCTTGTGTTCCAGGAGCAAGCATGCTACCAGGAGCCTTGTTTTGCAAGAAATGGGGTAGGGGGAATACAGTATCCCCAACAAGAGACAAGTGGTTCCTTGTCTCATATGTCACTCCTAAAATTTGCAGTGGCACAAATATCCTGGAGCCTTCCTTCCAATGCTGGGGAGAAGTCTGGGTTTCGGTGTTGTCTCAGGCACTGGACATGCATGGTGATACCTCTAATTTTTAAGTGTCCCTTACAGTTAATCAGTAAGGAAAAAGTCATATTCTAGAAGAGAGCATTGCTCAAACTGACAATTTTTTGTGCCCCAAATTTAGCAGTTCATAAAGAACCAGCAATTGAAAGATGGATTCATTTTCCTTGCTTTTCTTTCCCCTCACTGAAGGTAAGGAAGCTGAGTTCATGACATACTTCTATAAGTATCACTTTAAAAAGCCTTTGTTGAAGAGGAATAATTTGCCCTGTCCTCTGCAAAACCATAAGCAAGCCCTGGGCAGGTAAAATGCAGCTATCAGCTGGATCACCAGAGTGCAGCCAGCTCTGGGGTGGGATGTGGCTGTTCATCACCCACGCCACACGTGGCAGCTCTGGAGTAAAGACTTTGCCTGCTTACCTGGGCAGAGCCATAATGTGACAGTTTGGGAGTTACCCCCACACACACACACTCTTATGAAATCACCCAGAGTCGACTCAGCCAAGCTGGAAATCAAAGAATGAAGCTTTCTATTTACAGCTTAGCAGAAGATCCAAGCAGGTATTTACAATATCTACACCTGTAGACAGAAATATACACACTAAAAAGTAACACAGAAACACAGCAGCCCCCCCAGAAACCAATCCCCAGCAGGGGCTCCTAACCACCCTTCCACCTCCTTTCTACCCCTCTCCTTTACCCCAGACTTTGCCTTATGCTCAAGGTGAGTTTGGAGGATCAGCTAGGGGGGTTAGAAAGCAGAAGGATTAGTTAGATAGCAGGTTAGGGAGAAAAGTGCAGGCACCCAGAGCCAGAGAGCAATTCTGTTATCTATGTTTGTGTTCTTGTTTTTATGCACCTCAGCAAGCCTTTCTTGAAGGGGGATAATTTACCCTGTCCTCTGCAAAACCACATGCAAGCCCTGGGCAGGTAAAATGCAGCTATCAGCTGGGTCACCAGAGTGCAGCCAGCTCTGGGGTGAAGTAGCCATCACCACTGTTTCCTTTTCACAGCCTATCATCTAATTTCTCTCACTAAATTATCCAAGTTAGCCTTAAACTAGCACACATGATAAATATTTACAAATTACTTTCTCAAATCTCCTCATCCCATTTCTTTTTTTGGAGGCAGTTAGAGTGATGCTGCCAAAAAGAAGGGAATAAACAAAACAGATCAGCAGCTCACAAGTTCCCCACAGAGGGTGAGGTGAAAAGCTTCAGCAGTGAAGGCTATGGAGGAAATAGATTGGGGAGAGTTTGGATTTTTTCTTCTTCTCTCTTTCTCTCTTTTTTTCTCCCCTGTTTAAAATAAATATTTGAGGCACAGCATGGGAGTTGAGCAGCAGTGTGGTAAGTATATCAAACACAGAGAATCCCCAGATTATCAGCTCTGAAGGTATTAGCTAGCTGTGGAAAACAGCCATCTTGAACCAGTGGAATTAGGAAGGGCACTAAAATATGGAAGAGTAAATAAATAAGGTGGGGGGAAAGCATCAAGAGTAAAACAAGCAAGCCATATGAATAAACAAGGGTGAAAAAAGAAAAGAGCAAGGCTGAAACAATAACCCCCCCTGACAGATCAGCATTGCTGTTCCTGCCTGTCTGTCTGTCCACCTTAGAATCAGAGAATCAGTCAGGGTTGGAAGGGACCACAAGGATCATCTAGTTCCAACCCTCCTGTTATGGCCAGGGACACCCTACTCTAGATCAGGCTGGCCACAGCCCCAACCAGCCTGGCCTGAAACACCTCCAGGGATGGGACCTCAACCACCTCCCTGGGCAACCCATTCCAGCCTCTCACCAATCTCATGCTGAAGAACTTCCTCCTCATGTCCAGTCTGAACCTACCCCTCTCCAGCTTTGCTCCATTCCTTCTAATCCTCTCACTACCTGATATCCTAAAAAGTCCCTCTCCATCTGCCTTCTGCAGTCTTTTTCTCTCCCTCTTTCCTATACCCTTACCTGCTTTGGAAATCAATCTAACAGAGAGCTACACAGCTAATCAAGGGGACACAGTCTCAAGTTGTGCCAGAGGAGGTATAGGCTGGATGTTAGGAGGAAGTTCTTCACAGAGAGAGTGATTGGCATTGGAATGGGCTGCCCAGGGAGGTGGTGGAGTTGCCATCCCTGGAGGTGTTGAAGCAAAGCCTGGCTGAGGCACTTAGCACCATGGTCTGGTTGACTGGCTAGGACTGGGTGCTAGGTTGGACTGGATGATCTTGGAGGTCTCTTCCAACCTGGTTGATTCTATGATTCTATGGTAATCAGGGTGGGGAGCAGCTGCTGTCTTCAAACAATTTCTTAAATGCTTCCCTGGAGTCATCCATCTCCTCTCTGTCTGTATTTTGCATCTTCCTGAGGCCTTTCAGAACCAGGTTGGAACGCGTAGCTTAACAGTTGGCAACTGCTGATGCAAGTGTGTTTGTGCATTTGCAGATTGATCCTGGAATGATCAAAGATAAATCATCTCCCCACTGCTCCTTTGTAGAAGCTAATGAAACTTGAGGGGGAGGAAGGAGGGGAAGGAAAGAGGCAACATAAAGCTAGGTTCATATTTCCAAGACTTTCTTTTTATTACTTCCCTGTAATTACTGAAACTTTTTTCCCACCCTCCCCCCTGCCACCTTCCCAGCACTCTCAGTCACCATCCCTGGAGGTGTTCAAGAAAAGACTTAGTGCCATGGTCTAGTGAATTGGATAGGGCTGGGTGATAGGTTGGACTGGATGAGCTTGGAGGCATCTTCCAACCTTTGCAACCTTGTTTCTATGATTCCATGATTCTATGATTCTATGCTCTCCAGTAAACATATCTAGACAGTCAGACCTACTGAATACAGCCTGTCCTGGTGGTAACAACTTCAGAATCCCCCATATTGCAGCTCTCTATTTTGGCTGGCTGTCTCCACCCTCCACATCCTTTATAGAGAAATGTACACTGGGGAATGGAAGAAACTTCATTTGCCATCCCTCAAATGCTCCTGTGACAGCCTGGGCTTCCCCTCCCATGCCTGGTGCCACAGGCAGGAGTGAATTCTTCTGTAGCTAAAGCACCAGCAGCTCCCTGGAGCTGGAATGAAGAAAACTCCTGCAGCAGTCTTTGCTCCCCACTTGCCAGGGCCATGGGCATCTCAGCAGCCCTCACAATGGGCTGATACTGTCTTCACAGGCAGCTGCATGTTACTTATTTGGTACAATCCCTGGAAATTAAATGAAAATGCACAATTAATGTTGCTATTCACACCATCACTGGGCTGAACAAAATGTCTAAAGGAACCTTTGGTTAGCTGTTTTAGCCTGCAGCCCTTTTTAACATCTTTGGGTCACCCATCCTGCTCACAGAGTACTTTAATGAGCATCATCTCCTGATCAGCCATAAGGGGCACTGAAGTACATCTTCTGAAAGTTCATGCTACCCTCTTAGCTTGGCTAATTCGTTATGCAGAAAGCAGATAGAAATACTGCTTGCAGAGCAAGCAGGAAAGGTTAAAATCCTGTGAATTTAAAGTCTCATCCCTCCAGATTCCCAACAATTCTGCAGCGTTTATAGGCTGGGCATACACAGAGAGATTCCATGTCCATCTATGCATAAATAGATTCCATATCCATCTATGCAGGGTGCTGCACTTTGGCCACAACAACCCCATGCAGAGATACAGGCTGGGGTCGGAGTGGCTGGAGAGCAGCCAGACAGAGAGGGATCTGGGGGTACTGATTGATACCCACCTGAACATGAGCCAGCAGTGTGCCCAGGTGGCCAAGAGAGCCAGTGGCATCCTGGCCTGCATCAGGAATGGTGTGGCCAGCAGGAGCAGGGAGGTCATTCTGCCCCTGTACTCTGCACTGCTTAGACCACACCTTGAGTACTGTGTTCAGTTCTGGGCCCCCCAGTTTAGGAGGGACATTGAGATGCTTGAGCGTGTCCAGAGAAGGGCAACGAGGCTGGTGAGAGGCCTCGAGCACAGCCCTACGAGGAGAGGCTGAGGGAGCTGGGATTGGTTAGCCTGGAGAAGAGGAGGCTCAGGGTGACCTTATTGCTGTCTACAACTACCTGAGGGGTGGTTGTGGCCAGGAGGAGGTTGCTCTCTTCTCTCAGGTGGCCAGCACCAGAACGAGAGGACATGGCCTCAGGCCATGCCAGTGGAAATTTAGGCTTGAGGTGAGGAGAAAGTTCTTCCCTGAGAGAGTCATTGGACACTGGAATGGGCTGCCCGGGGAGGTGGTGGAGTCGCCGTCCCTGGAGCTGTTCAAGGCAGGACTGGACGTGGCACTTGGTGCCATGGTCTAGCCTTGAGCTCTGTGGTAAAGGGTTGGACTTGATGATCTGTGAGGTCTCTTCCAACCCTGATGATACTGTGATACTGTGAAATATATTGAGCAGCTTTAGCTCTGCCTTTCATGAGGGGAAGAGACTCATAAGGAAACCTGCAATCAGAGCACCTTTATTTGGCTGCAGGGTCCCTTCACCGTCAGCATCTGAATCAACATCAGGACCGAATCCAGGAAGAACACAGCATGCATGCATTTTTTTTTCCCTGTGGGCTGCTTGCAGGTCCTGCAGACAAATTACAGTGCCAGAATTTGCAGAGCTGGGCCTAGGTTTAAGCTTCACACCTGAGCTCTCTATCATATTCAAATGCACTTAGTAAAACAAAGAATGCACAACGGAGCCTTTCCCACCGAAGAAGCAGCAGAAGCAATCCACAGGCTTTGATGCCGTAGA
This sequence comes from Pogoniulus pusillus, assembly GCF_015220805.1. Taxonomy (NCBI): domain Eukaryota; kingdom Metazoa; phylum Chordata; class Aves; order Piciformes; family Lybiidae; genus Pogoniulus; species Pogoniulus pusillus. The sequence goes on along the minus strand of NC_087279.1, from coordinate 17,802,417 downwards.
CTGTGATAGCTGTTTAGACTCTACAAATATGCCTGGCACTTTGGTCTCTGTTGGATTCTATAGACTTTACCCAAACTTCAGAAATCATCCCTGAATATTGATAGGGAGGTTTTAGTGGAAGCATTCAGCTAAAAACAAGCCGGCAGAAGACAGCAAAAGGAGGAAAAGAAAACATTAGAAAGGGTCACGGTTGGATTTGCTGAACAAATGAGCTCTCTTGTGACTATGAGATCTCATCATACTCCTCTCAATTTTGTTGTAGGAAGCAGCATAAGACAATGACTGACCTTCAAGTACAGTGTGGGAATATGCAGGCTGACTCTCAACAAGAACCCCTCCCTAAAAAGTGTATAATCAGATTTCCCTACAGATCTTTCTCTCGGCTGCTGTTTAATCTCTCCTACCACATAGCTGTGTGTACTTCTAAAGGAGATCGATCATGCATTAAAAAGAGAAAGAGAAGGAGGGTATTATAGTTTGTGTCTGTAACATAAAATCAGCTGGAGTGGAGGAGAGGGTCAGAGGTAGACTCAGCAGTGGCAGGCAGTGGTTGCAATGCAGATATGAACATACAGGCAGGCAGAACCTGCAGACCCACCTGCCACATGTCCCATTGTCTGCATGTGGCCACTCCTCCCCAGACCTGTACACCTCATTAATGTTCTTACTGTAACAACATATCAAGGCCACAAGGACTGGAGGCTGCATGGGACAAGGGATGAAACAATTCCCTTCCCAAAGCTTTTGCTGTCAAAGCCAATAGGGTGAATGGTGGTGGGAAGATTGCTCTCTGCGACTACCTGAAGGGAGGCTGCAGCCAGGTGGGGTTGGTCTCTTCTCCCATGCATCCAGCAACAGAACAAGGGGACACAGTCTCAGATTGTGCCAGGGGAGGTCTAGGCTGGATGTTAGGAGGAAGTTGTTGGCAGAGAGAGTGATTGGCATTGGAATGGGCTGCCCAGGGACGTGGTGGAGTCACTGTCCCTGGAGGTTTTCAAGCAAAGCCTGGATGAGACACTTAATGTCATAAACTAGTTGATTGGCCAGGGCTGGGTGCTAGGTTGGATTGGATGCTCTTGGAGGTCTCTTCCAACCTGATTGATTCTATGATTAGGTTTGGATGGAAAGCCATTGCCCTCAAACTGCAAAGGTGAGCGTTAAGAAACTGCTCTGGCAGTTACCTTTCATTTCTGATGGGATTTAACGGTTCGGTTTTTAAATGGTTTTAAACCTTTAAGTCAGGGCAGGAGTATCATTCCTGTAAAAGAGGCTTGCAGAGGAGCTGAGACTTGAACCCTGAGTTTACCCAAATTTACTCCAGACCCTTAACCACACGGCCAAAATCATCCGAGAGAGTTCACTTCCTCCAAGGTCAAGAATGATCAACCCCTTTAAGCAGCTATAAAATCAGCTCCTAACCTTAAGCACCTCTCTCTCAGCATGGAGCCTTTTACCCACGTCTTAGAGTTTGACTTTGACCTAAGTGAGGAAGAGGAGCATGACAGGAGGAGCTTGTCAGCTGGGTGTGCCCCAGATATGTTTGATCCATGGTATTCTCCCTGACATAAAGATGAAATAGCACTGAGCAATTAAAAATGAAATCCCAGGCTTTTCAGTGCTTTCCAGACAGAGGCAGCCTGCCTTACCTGACTGCAGTGTGCATTGGGTTTTTCTGTTGTTTCCCCTGCAAGCAGGTCCCTGGGCTTTTTGATTTCTACTTTACCATCTGAAATGCATAAAAGATGTGGAGCTTTTGTTCCCCCATGAATCTTCTGCAATTTCGCTCAAAATTTTACTGGAGGTGACATGACAAATTACCGCCAGAGTCAATTTGTGCTGGAGGAAGGGGGGCGTCATTAAAAGAAAAACAGAAGAATAGGGACACCAAAAAAGGATAAAAGGAGGATGGGGGGGGGAGGGGGAAAGAATGAGCTTGTGACCTCTTTGAATGTGTCACACTCCAAAGGCAGCACTACCAGGATGAGACTGGCAGACTAATTACCCACGCGGCAGGTTCGCGTATTCAGGGGAAAGGGAGGACTCAAAAGCTCATTTGACCCATTCAGTAGGACTGCTCCAGTTCTTCTTATCTATTTTAGAGAGAGCAGAAGAGCAGAAAGAGGTAAGATATTTTACAGCACCGCTCAGAGCTAAGCCTCTGCAGCCTTCCCACAGCTCCATCGCTGTAATTGTGTCCTGGTCCCCTCCTCTGCCTGTGTCTTCTCTTTGCCCCGCATGACTCTAACCCCAAATGTCATGAGCAGGAAAGAAGCCATCTGATTATGGCAGATGCTTCACTGTTTGCTCCGTATAAAGAAAGCTTTTTTCTTTGGTGCAGATCAGAGCAGTCAAATAACAAGCAGTAATTTGATAGAAAGAGCAAAACAAACCTTTTAACACGTTCATTTTATTTTCCCAATGAGAAGCACCATAGTAAGAAGCATTATCATGAGTAGTGTCACCATGTGGTGCTTCTCCCACATCTTTCAAAGGTGTAGGAAGGGGAGCTTGTTTCTGTAGTGAGCAGTGCCCCTGGTTATTTGCTTCTTTGTTTTCAGCACTTTCTGCAGACAGAAAACTTGTCTCCTTGTTGCAGTCCTGGGGACATTTTTCTTTGCAAACAACGATTTTCACCACAAATGCCAAGGTATCAGCTGGGATCAAAATCTGAAGTACTTGTGAAAATACCTGTTTTCACACATGGCTGCTGGAAAAGTAAATATTAGCTAGATTTCACACAGTCCTGGATAACACTGGATCTAGTATGTTTGGTCTCTATTGGCCCTGGAGGAATTTTAACCTGTTTGTTTTTCCCCTAGTTCTGAAGTGCCTGGTGTCATCTTAATTTACGGTTTCAGTTCCTCACTGTGGCCGTTTGAGCTAGATTTCTAGATCAGACAGAGGGGAGAGGTGAAGTGACAAGGTTGGTGAAAGGCCTGGAACACAAACCCTATGAGGAGAGGCTATGGGAGCTGGGGGTGTGCAGCCTGGAGAAGAGGAGGCTCAGGAGTGACCTTGTTGCTGGCTAGAACTACCTGAAGGGAGGCTGTAGCCAGGTGGGGTTGGTCTCTTCTGCCAGGCAACCAGCAACAGAACAAGGGGACACAGTCTCATGTTGTGTCAGGGAAGTTCTAGGCTGGATGTTAGGAGGAAGTTCCTGCCAGAGAGAGTGATTGGCATTGGAATGGGCTGCCCAGGGAGGTGGTGGGGTCGCTGACCACACTGTTCCGGGTCCAGGCCAGGATGCCATTGGCTCTCCTGGCCACCTGGGCACACTGCTGGCTATCTACCAGTACCCCCAGGTCCCTCTCTACCTGGCTGCTCCCCAGCCACTCAGTCCCCAGCCTGTTTTGCTGCTTGGGGTTGTTGTGGCCAAAGTTCAGAACCCTGCACTTAGCCTTGTTAAATCTCATCCCATTGGCCTCTGATCACCCATCCAGCCTGGCAAGGTCCCTCTGCAGGGCTCTCCTATCCTCCAGGCTTTATCTTTCTTTCTGTCACAGCTGGAAAGAGACAGGCTCTAGAGAGATAGGGGTGATCTGGCAATGAGCACGGAGAGGCTGCAGCAGCCTCCTCTGTTCCTCTGCCACCTACACACTCAAGGGCAGCAGGCTGTTCTGCTCCTGAGGAGATAAGCATGGCTGCTGGCTGGAGAAGCAAGCCACCCAGGAGTGACCAAACAAGTACGGGCATCAAATCACCCTGGTTTTCTGATAGCTGCTGCTCTAAGGAGGGTGTTTTGGATGCAACGAAGAGTTGTGTGCCTCAAGGCAGCGTGTGCTCTGTGAAGAGTACTGGGACAGCAGCTGAGTGAGGCACCAGCCCAATTAGTACCAGTCTGAGCAGAAGCCATCTGTGCTACTGCAAATCATTAACAGCAAAGGCTGAGTCCAGATGCAAGTGTCTGAACAGCTGAATAAAACAGCAGCAATCGGAGATCTGTTCAGGGCAGCAGAGCCAGGTGAAAAAGCAGAGTGGAAAAGGGTCCTCTTGAAACCTGTCCTGAGATCAGGCTTCTGGCCAGGGCTTGGGCTGGGGTTGCTCTCCCTCCACCTTGGCCTAGCAACTGGTTTCCCCCTATCACAGAATCACAGAATTAACCAGGTTGGAAAAGATCTCTGAGATCATCGAGTCCAACTACCGCCTAACACCTTCTAATTAACTAAACCCTGGCACCAAGTGCCTCATCCAGCCTCCTTTGAAACACCTCCAGGGATGGCAACTCCACCACCTCCCTGGGCAGCCCATTCCAGTGCCAATCACTCTTTTTGTGAAGAACTTCTTCCTAACATCCAACCTGAACCTGCCCTGTCACTGATTGCCTGGGAGAAGAGACCGACCTGGCTACAGCATCCTTTCAGGTAGCTGTAGAGAGCAATAAGGTCTCCTCTGAGCCTCCTCTTCTCCATACACCTTCATTTGATTGGGTCCTTTCCCTCCTCGGTTCCTGCCTCCTTCCTTTCCTAGCTGTCTCACAGCTGAATGTAGCACACAGCCCATGCCCTCCTCCTTTGTCACTCCAAACACCCTCTGCTCTTAAATGCCTTTTTTTTCCCCTTTTTCATTTCTGTGAGCAGCATTTGGGGACACAGATTGACTGAAAGCTGTGATGAAGTATAAGCAATACCAGAAATAGACTCCAAATGACCCACCAGGAACCACAGAAGGATTGAAAATGCTTTTCTCACTCCTTCCCACAGAAATATGAAGTCACCTGCTTTGGTACTCCTGCAGCAAGTGCTGCCTGGTGGGGCTCCCTGCAATGACCTCCCTATTCCCTTGCTCCCCTCCTACTCACCTTCAAATCCTTGAGGCTCATGTCATAGAATCAAAGAATCAACGGTCTAGATTGGAAGGGACCTCAAGGATCATCCAGCTCCAACCCCCCACCATAGGCAGGGACACCTCCCACTAGAGCAGGTTGCTCAATGCCTCATCCAACCTGGCCTTAAACACCTCCAGGGAGGGAGCATCCACAGCCTCCCTGGGCAACCTGTGCCAGTGTCTCACCACCCACACTGTAAAGAACTTCCTAACATCTAGTTTAAATCTCTCCTCTGCCAATTTAAACCCATTCCTCCTCATCCTGTCATTACAAGACCTTGTCAATAGTCCCTCCCCAGCCTTCCTGTAGGTCCCCTTCAGATGCTGGAAGGCCATTATACGGTGTCCTTGATTCCTTCTCTTCTTCAGGCTGAAGAGCCTCAACTCTTGTAGCCTGTCCTCATAGCAGAGCTGCTGCAGCCCTCTGAGCATCTTTGTGGCCTCCTCTGGACTGGCTCCAACAGTTCCATGTCCCTCTTGTGTTGGGGGCTCCAGAACTGCACACAGGACTGCAGATGTGGAGGCTGAGGAGAGCAGACCCAAGGGAGAGAATCCCCTCCCTTGCCCTGCTGCCCACACTGCTCTTGCTGCAGCCCAGGAGGAGTTCATACATTCACAGGATCACAGCTCACAGGATGTTAGGGGTTGGAAGGGACCCAAGGAGATCTTCCAGTCCAACCCCCCTGCCAGAGCAGGACAATACTATCTAACATGGATCACAGGGGAACACATTCCCTGCCAACCTGCTGATGGATAGTGTTTCTTTCTCTATCTTGGATGAGAGTTCACTTCCCTTCTCTTCTGCAGCACTGTGGGGGCCTGTAATCTTCCAAGGTTGTTTTGATTTTGTGCAAGTAATACTCATCTTCCAATCTCCTCCTACCTTATGTTACCTATTCTACAAGCATGCTGCTCTCTAATAACAGCAGTGCAAGCCCAGTAGTAGATTTTGTCATCTTTCAGGAGGTTGATGTTAAACTAGTTTGGATGGCTCGGTCCCACCATGTAGCAGCTGACCTGTAGGAACACTGGTGCCAGCAACATCACCCCAGTCACACAGGCACAAACCTCATTTAACCCTGAGCCTTTTCATACCTTTCTCATTACAATCATGTCACAATTCCTGAGCAGAATGAGCTGTCAGGTTAAAAGAGGAACAAAACCAAATGGTTTTGTGATACTGAGTCTGGCTGAACTCAGAAGAGATGCCCTTTCAATTGCCCAGTTTTACACATAGAATCAGAGAATCAGAGAATCAGAGAATCAACCAGATTGGAAGAGACCTCCAAGAGCATCCAGGCCAACCTAGCACCCAGCCCTAGCTAATCAATTAGACCATGGCACTAAGTGCCTCATTCAGGCTGTGCTTCAACACCTCCAGGGATGGTGACCCCACCACCTCCCTGGGCAGCCCATTCCAATGCCAATCACTCTCTCTGCCAACAACTTCCTCCTAGCATCCAGCCTAGACCTTCCCCAGAATAACTTGAGACTGTGTCCCTTTGTTCTGTTGCTGGTTGTCTGGCAGAAGAGACCAACCCCACCTAGCTACAACCTCCTTTCAGGTAGTTGTAGCCAGCAATGAGGTCACCCCTGAGCCTCTTCTTCTCCAGCCTAAACACCCCCAGCTCCCTCAGCCTCTCCTCATCTCCAAGAAAGGGAAGTCCTTTCATTTTTTTTTTCATCCCTTTGTTAACATTAAAAGAAAGAGGTGCTCACCAAGCCATCCACTCCTTTTATCTTGTGTTCCTCCTCTGTAAAGAACCATGAGTTTTGATGCACCTGAGGAAAAGAAGGCTGTCCAGGAAAGTTCCCTTTGTACCTAAAACATCTTCTAAAGAAGGTTCAGCAGTACAGCTGGGACCCACCAAGCCTGCCAGGAAAGAAAAGCATTTGGCAGAGACCACGGAACAGTCCAGATGATCCTATATTCCTGGGCTCAAATTCATGCCCCCTTCCAGAAGTGCAAGGGTATTGAGATCAGATGTTTTGATTGACCTCATTATATATAGAGGGACCATCTGCAAAAGCTCAGATCTGGCTCCAAGCTTCTTCCAAATCCAGGTCTGGGATTTTGTTTTGAACCTCTGCCTAACTCCTTCATGCTCTGCCAGGGCACAGTGAAAGCATGGTACAAGATACCACAAAACCTTTCTTTAATAGAAGTGCTGGACTGGATTTTCACCAGAACTGAGCTCCTGCTCTAAACTCTTGTTTCAGGCCTGCCTGTGAGACGTGTCCACCATCCTATGGTTCCCCTGAAAACCCCAGCCTCTCCTTCCTTGCCTATTTGACACTTATCTGCCACACCAAGGAACTTCTCCAAATGTCTATTAACAGAACATATAAAGCTAAACCCAACAAGTAGTAACCATAGAATCAGTCAGGGTTGGAAGGGACCTCAAGGATCATCTAGTTCCAACTCCACTGCCACAGGCAGGGACACCTCACACTAGATCAGGCTGCTCAGAGCCTCATCCAGACTGGCCTTAAACACCTTCTGGCATGGGGTTTCGAACACCTCCCTGGGTAACCCATTCCAGGGTCTCACCATCCTCATGGTGAAGAACTTTTTCCTCACTTCCAGTCTGAATCTACCCATTTCCAGCTTTATTCCATTCCCCCTAATCCTATCACTACCTGACAGCCTAAAAGGTCCCTCCCCAGCTTTCTCATAGCTCCCTTAAGATACTGAAATGCTACAACAAGGTCAGCTCAGAGCCTTCTCCTCTCCAGACTGAGCAGCCCCAACTCCCTCAGTCTCTCCTCATAGGAGAGGTGCTCCAGCCTTCTGATCATCCTCATGGCCCTTCTCTGGACACCTTCCAGCACATCCATATCCCTTTTGTAATAGGAGCTCCAGAAATGGACTCAGTACTGTAATGGTTTGTGAGTTCCCCAACCGCCCCCTCTTATGAAATCACCCAGACTAGACTCAGCCAAGCTGGAAATCAAAGAATGAAGCTTTCTATGTACAGCTTAGCACAATATCCAAGCAGGCATTTACAGTATGTACTGACATAGGCAGAAATACACAAGTTAAAAAGTAACACAGAAACACAACAGCCCTCCCAGAAACCAGCCCCCAGGAGGGGCTCCCAACCACCCTTCCAACTCCTTTCCACCCCTCTACCTTATCCCAGACTTTGCCTTATGTGCAAGGTGAGTTTGGAGGATCAGGCAGAGCTGGTTAGAAAGCAGAAGGATTAGTCACAGGGACAGCAGGTTAGGGAGAAAAGTGCAGGCAGCCAGAGACACACAGCAACTGTGTTAGCTATGGTTGTGTTCTTGTTTTTATCCATCCCAGCAAGCCTATGAGTGAAGTAGCCATCACCATTGTTTCCTTTTCACAGCCTATCATCTAATTCCTCTCACCAAAACATTCCAGCTAGCTTCAAGCTAACACAAGTACTCCAGGTGGGGTCTCAGCAGTGCAGAGTAGAGGGGGAGGGTCACTAAATGCTTATATGGAGTGTCTCTACTTGCAAAGGTATATATCGAGCGATCCTTTCCCACAGAGAATGTGGGAGACCAACAGATTCAGCACACTCCCAGATTCTCTGCAGGTCTCACCCAAGCAGAACATCCCACAAACAGTCAGCAGCCATAACAAGAGGCCTTTTCTCTTGCCTTCATTCCTAAAAAATAGCATTGCATTTTTGAGATCCCACTGACAACCTCTCTCCCTTAACAGTCTGCTTGACTCAACACAGGCCATGCTCTTGAGACTTGTTAAGAGAGGGGTGGAGAAGACATCTCTACACCGTTCTCTTCTTTACTCCTTTCTTTAATCAAAGCAAGAAAACAGGGGAAGAACATTTATTTTTTTTCAAGAAGAGGAAGAGGGGAACCAAACTTCCCCCCCCCCCCCCCCCCCCCTTCTCCTTGGCTTTCTCCTCTATCTTCCTGGCTGTCAGATGCTGCAACATTCCTTGCACGTAACTGTTTTGCTTCAAAAGTTAGAAGAGAGGGAGAAAGAGAAACTGCACTGCACAGTCCCTGTTGATAAGGTTCAAAGCAGACAGAGACGCCTCAGAAGCACATGCAGTCTCTCCCTCTCTCTCTGTTACAAGGGGGAAAAAGAAGAGCTAAATTCCATGGCAGACTTTGCTTTCTCCTGCTGCTGTTATCTTTCCGTGCACACAGGCTGGAGGTAGGGGGAAGATAGAAACTGTCCTGTTTACCTTGCAGTTTCTCTCCACCCCCAGCCCCCTTTGAAATGCTTTCTCTAAGCTGCTTTTGCACTCACAATTTTTTAATGGCAAATTCTGGAGGTGTCCATCTGCTGTGTGTGTTGTTCCCTCTGCCTTGTTAAAAACATTCCCAGAAGCTAGGATGTGCCCAGATGAAGACACTCAAGGAAAGCCCTTGCCAAAAGTATTCCTCCATGTTATAGAATCATAGAATCAGTCAGGGTTGGAAGGGACCACAAGGATCATCTAGTTCCAACCCCCCTGCCATGGGCAGGGACAGCCTACCCCAGATCAGGCTGGCCACAGCCTCATCCAGCCTGGCCTCAAACACCTCCATGAATGGGGCCTCAACCACCTCTCTGGGCAACCTATCCCAGGCTCTCACCACTCTCATGTTAATATTTCCTCAACCTTATCATTATCTGGCTTTCCTCTTCCTCTATCCCTTCATAAATCCCTCTAATTTTCCCTCCCTGCTTAGCATTGGAGTACGGAGGAAACACCACTAAGTTATCACCACATTACTCATCTGGGGAATCTAGCCAAGAATACTTTGGCCTAACAGAATAGTCACAGCCATCTGTCTGTCTGTTGTGCTACAGGAGAAACAAGCACAGGGAAAAAAATCACCAAGGAACAGACACACATTTACTACAAAAGAAAGAAACCCAAGAGCCGTGAAAGTCAGAAACTGGCTACCAGAACCAGCAGTCACAGAGAACATTAAGATAGAGCTTCACTCACTTCACTGAGACATTTTAGATGAGCCTGATGAGCTAAAAGCCCTCCCTTTATTGCCTTCAAAGGGGAATTAAAATAGCTAAGAGGTTGGTGTAGGGAAGCCAGTAAAAGTTAAAGAGCTCATCAGGCTGTCCCCTCACTTCCCATCTGTCTAATAGGAGCATCAATCTGCCCAAGGTGCATTGTCCCCTGCAAGGGCACCTTAGGACAGGTCCAGCTGCTAAATGAGGTTAATTTATGCTTTCTCCTTGAGGTGGCTGGGATTCAGGTGTCAGGTGGCTACCTTGGCCTCTATGGCTGAACTAGATCTGCTTCTCCCTCTCTTAGGAACCTCCTCCCCCATAGGTGAGGGAGGTGTTTGTACCCACGGCCAAGAAAAGCTGAGCTTGCACCTTCTCTCTTTCTAAACAATGCAAAGCATCCTGGCAGCAGTTCAGCTCCTGCCCACCATGTGGACTGACAGTGCCACATGAAGTGACAGTGCCATGTGTAGATGAACCTCAGCTTACATGGTCCGACCTATGAAGAATGAGGCTTGAACTGCTTCATCCCACTATAACCTATGAGAGTAGAGGGTGAATTCCTCTTGGAGCTGTTCAGCAGAAGAGTACCTCTAAGTCTGCATCCTGAATATGTTCTCCCATGTTCTTCAACTGGGCTTCTTGTCTACTTTTCAGCTACAGAGGTGGCTGCAAAATGGGGCTGGAGGTATGGGCTGGCAGCTGGGTAGGGGCTGGACATGAGGGGGTTTGCCTTGGCAGCGAGTATTGATACGTCTATCTTTACCCTGCTGTTGCATCAACTGCCTGAGACGAGTTAGCAACTCAAAAGTGGCATTTTAAGGAGCACATGAAATGGGTTCCTCAAAACATGAATGGTAAGAAAGGTCCTTGATGTTATCAGTGTTTACTAGTGAAAGCTGGTGAGGGAAGAAAAAAGCCTGACTTCTCCCACGCTGTTAACTCCATCCAGATTGTTGCCAAGTTAACGATTTATACCAAACATGAAATGTTGCCTTTTCTATGCACTGAGGAATTAATGCTATAGCTGGAGATTATTTCCATTTTCTGTGCACTGAGGAATTATTGCTATAGATGGAGACCATTTCCATGCACAGCAAATTAGTCGCTCCAGGAGGGCACTGAAGGCTGCAGGCTGGTTTTAGCCTTGGTGCGCATCCGTAAAGCAGCGACTGAAAGCAATAGCCTGGTCCCTGCTGCTTGTACCTGGATTTGGTCCCAGCAAAGTGAAAAGTTGTCTCCCTTTCTGGGTGTTTCCCATCCAAAAGAGAGGAAACTCAGAAAAGTCTAAGAATTGAAGACCCAGGCCACCTTCTATTTGGCCTGAACTTGTGAACAGATAAGAGCTCTACTCATTTAAAAGATAAGAGGTGTTGCTGCTGCTGAGGCCTCTTCAAGTTCATGGATTTCATCCATGTGACCAAGGGTATCACATGTGCTGGATGTCATTTCATGCATTCCTTAACCAAACAGCCCCAGAGGTGTCACTGAGGATTAACTTTACATTGAAAACTGCATCAGTCTGCTCCACAGAAAGCCTCTTCAGTGAAAAGCACTGGCTGCACTTCCCAAGAGGCCAACCTTGTGATGAAGTCACAGCAACAGTGGATAAGGGAAGGACAACTGACATCATCTACCTGGACCTGAGTGAGGTGTTTGACTGTCCCACGTGACATCCTGGTCACCAAACTGGACAAACACAGACTTGATGGGCAGAGAATTGCTGGATAAGGAACTGGCTAGATGGTGGCATGCAGAGAGTGGTGATCAAGGGCACAATGTCCACCTGGAGACCAGTGACAAGCAGTGTCCCTCAGGGGGCAGTGCTGGCACCAGAGCTGTTTAACATCTTTGTCAGTGATATGGACAGAGGAATCAAGTGTAGCCTCAGCAAGTTTGCAGATGACACCAAGCTGTGGGGCACAGTTGACTTACTAGAGAGCAGGGATACCTGGACAGGCTGCAGAGGGGGGCCCAGGCCAACCTCATGACATTCAACAAAGCCAAGTGGAAGGTCCTGCACCTGGGTTGGCACTTCCCAAGCACAGATACAGTCTGGGTGGCAAATGGCTGAGAGCAGCCCTGAAAAAAAGGACCTGGGAGTCTGGGCTGATGAAAAGCTTCACAAGAGCCTGCAGTGTGAGTGCAGCCCAGACAGTAACCCTATGCTGGGCTGCAGCAAGGGCAGTGTGGGCAGCAGGGCAAGGGAGGGGATTCTGCCCCTTGGCTCTGCTCTCCTCAGACCCCACCTGCAGCACTGTGTGCAGTTCTGGAGCCCCCAACACAAGAGGGACATGGAACTGTTGGAGCCAGTCCAGAGGAGGCCATGAAGATGCTCAGAGGGCTGCAGCAGCTCTGCTATGAGGACAGGCTGAGAGAGTTGGGATTCTTCAGTCTGGAGAAGAGAAGGCTTCAAGGAGACTTTATAGTGGCCTTCCAGTGTCTGAAGGGGACCTACAGGAAGGCTGGGGAGGGACTATTGACAAGGTCTTGTAATGACAGGATGAGGAGGAATGGGTTTGAACTGGCAGAGGGGAGATTTAAACCAGGTGTTAGGAGGAAGTTCTTTGCAGTGAGGGTGGTGAGACACTGGCACAGGTTGCCCAGGGAGGTTGTGGATCACAGAATTCTTCAATGTGATCTTTCCCTCTTCACAAATACTTATGGTGCTGAGGAGATTCCCTGTGAGCCACCAAGAAACAGTGCCTGTGAGAAAAAGGGAGAGAGAGAAAAGAGACTGGAATGTTTTGGAGATGGGAAAAGAGACCAGGATGTCTCTGCAGCCTGTGCTGCCAGTTCTGCACTGCAGCAAGGGCATTTCACAGGCAGCAGAGCAGCACTCTAAAGCACCAAGGTACCTGGAAAGTGAGGCTCAAATAATTTTGTAGCTACCTCCATCACTTCCCTGGTTTAATTCATATGTGCAGGAGTTCAGATGCAAACTCCAAACTTATAATGGAGAGGTTTGGAAACACCTTTATAGCCACAATCCAGGATCTAGTTCCCCATGTGCCCATCACAGACTCTATGCTGGAAAAGAAGCATTTGGGCATTAAAAAACAGGAGCCTTGGACTTTGTCATCTGCTCTAAAGAATATCAAACAGTGAAACAGCAATAAACTTCCCAGTAGGTAAAAGCAAACCCATGCTGGTTGCCACTGTATATTCACAGCTGGCCTCACCTAGCCTGTGTTGCCTGTGGGCATGAGATCAGCGTGTTCTGCAAGTCACCTAGCTCTTGATGCTAAAAAAAACCCCTCAAGTTCCTCCCCATCAGATCTGAAGCAGACATTTCAAAGTTAAACATCTAGCCTGTTTTCAATTTTTCCTTCAAATACCAGAAGTGATTGCACCACATTATGGACTAATCGCCTGTCAAATTTAATTTCTTAAGCTGAGGCTGCTTTAGAGCCAAGTGAATGAAAAGGAAAAAACACCCTGTCCAAAGCCACTAAACTGTTATTTTTATGTCTGTGTTCTTACCTAGTAATTGGAGCTTTCCCTTAACCTTTTTGTTTAACTTTATGGCCAGCACATTACTGTCAGGCTTTGGACATTATAGGCAAGATTTGGGTTTTTCAATAGGTCTTCGTATCTCACAGTATCACAGCATCACCAAGGTTGGAAGAGACCTCATAGATCATAGAATCATAGAATCATAGAATCAACCAGGTTGGAAGAGACCTCCAAGATCATCCAGGCCAACCTATCACCCTGCCCTATCCAATCAACTAGACCATGGCACTAAGTGCCTCATCCAGGCTTTTCTTGAAGACCCCCAGGGATGGTGTCTCCACCACCTCCCTGGGCAGCCCATTCCAATGGGAAATCACTCTCTCTGTGAAGAACTTCTTCCTAATATCCAGCCTATACCTACCCTGGCACAACTTGAGACTGTGTCCAACCCTTTACCACAGAGCTCAAGGCTAGACCATGGCACCAAGTGCCACGTCCAATCTTGCCTGAACTCAATTTCATCAGAGTAATGTTAGGGACCTCTTCTGTACTTATTGCAGACTCACAGGTTGGAAAAGGCCCTCAGATTTCACCATTCCTGAACACCAAACACGGACCTTCAACATCATTTCCTACTGGCTGTCTCTGTCATAGAATCATAGAATCAGCCAGGTTGGAAGAGACCTCCAAGCTCATCCAGTCCAACCTAGCACCCAGCCCTACCCAATCACCCGGACCATGGCACTAAGTGCCTCATCCAGGCTTTGCTTCAACACCTCCAGGGATGGTGACTCCACCACCTCCCTGAGCAGCCCTTTCCAACGGCAAATAATTTGGAACAATCACTTTGTTTATATCATGGTGTGCTGGTTTGAAGCAGGCTAGAATGTTTTGGTGAGAAGAAGTAGATTACAGGCTGTAAAAGGAAAACAAGGGTGATGTCTACTTCCCTCATAGGCTTGCTGAGATGTATAGGAACAAGAAATAAAAACATAGATAACCTCTCTCACTTGGGCTGCTGGCTGAGCTGCATCTTACTCTCTAACCTCACCCTCCATTTCTCTGACTAATCCACTTTGCTTCCTAACCCCCTGGCCAAACCTCCATTCTTCCTTGGGACTGGGGTAAGGTTGGGAGGGGTAGGGGGAAGGTGAAGGGGTGGTTGGGAGCCCCTCCTGGGGACTCAGGTTTCTGGGAGGGCTGTTGTGTTTCTGTATTTCTTTTTACCTTGTATATCTCTGTCTATAACTGTATATACTGTAACTATCTGCTTGTATATTGTGCTAGCTGTAAATATAAGCCTCGTTCATATTCCCAGAGTCTAGTCTGGGTGATTTCCAAAGTGTGGAGGGTGGGGAACACCCAAACCATCACACATGGTCTACCTGAGGAACTCACAGAGATCCAAAGGTCTATTAATGCTCTTCAGTCCCAGGAAGTGACCTCACTGATTCATCTGTGTGGTGTCCACAATAAGATAACTATCACTGACATAATGAGAACTGCACTAGTTCTGGAGCCTCACTGCATCCAGTTCTGGAGTCTCCATTACAAGAAGGATGTGGATGCGCTGGAGCACGTACAGAGAAGGGCCATGAGGATGCTCAGGGGGCTGGAGCAGCTCTCCTATGAGGGCAGACTGAAAGAGTTTGGGCTGTTCAGTCTGCAGAAGAGGAGGCTCCCAGGTGACCTTCTTGTGGCCTTCCAGTATCTGAAGGGGGCCTATAAAAGAGCTGGGGAAGGACTTTTCAGGATATCAGGGAATGCTAGGACTAGGGGCAATGGATCAAAGCTGGAGATGAGCAGGTTCAGGCCTCAGTGCTAAAATATCTAAAACTTGGATTTGGACATGGCTGGGTCTCCTAACTCTGAGACTGTAAAAGGGTAGAGGGAAAAGGAGAGCTGAGCCCTTGAGGAGCTGACTGAGAGAAGAGGAGCCTAAAGCTATCTAAAGAAACTTTGATTGGAAGAGCAGAGAAGTAACATCAGAGGCTCCCAGTAATGATGCTAACCCTATTGCTGTCAATAACTGTGATATCTTCAGGACAGGGATCTGTGCAGTGCATTTAAAGTTTCCAGCTCTCCCAATAAGCCAGGCAGGTATCAGTAACATTCCTTTTATTTTATGTTAAAGCCACTTAAGAAAACACAACACAAAGCAGGGGAATTACTGGGGTGGAGAAACCACTGTCTAAAAGTAGTATTTCGGACAAATGCCAAGAGGAAAAAAAAGAGGAGGCAAACAAAAATTAAGACTGTCTGTGAACCAGCAGAAAACCTTTGAAGTAACTGTAATCATTCTTGATGTGTTATCAGAGAGACCAAGTCCAGCTCTGATCTGCTACTGTTTTTCATCTGCAGATCCCAACATGCTTTATAGCCTCCCTCTGCCTCCTTTCTTATAGGAAAGCAGAAGAGGATTTTTTTTCCCATGGTTGAACGCCTCAGGTCACACAGCCAGCCAGTGACTGGCAGAGCTACCAAGTCTCCTATTTCTCAGTTGCAGTCTAATTTATTGATTTTCCTCATGTGGGTGTAGCCTGTAGCTAATGAGAAGAAAGAACAGTGAACAAAAATTATTTCCAGCTCCCACCACCTACCAGATGTGCCCACCCTGTTTTGTTAACAGGCAATCCACCTCAAAGGCTCTCTCATTTCCACCTTGTTGGCTCAATCCTCTCTCTTTACCAATGGTTTCAAAGCCCTCTGTTGTGCTGACCATCACCACTGTGTAGCCAAGAGGTGGAACTGTTTAATGGGGAATAAGGTGTGTGTTTCTGAAATTAATAGTGCTTATAAAATCTGTAGTGATTTGTGGAAACTCTCAGCAGTAAACAAGTTAGCAGCCAACAGCCCAATTTGCAACTAAACCATGTAGATGTGGCATGAAAGGCCAAGCCAAGAGCTGCTCAACACTTTTGGGAAGGGAGAGATGCAAATGTTGCCTGCCAGTTGCCTTATCCCTTCCTCCTACCTTTTTGTCAAGGGATAGGATTTGTTGTGCAGCCAACAGCTGGATTCCCCATCTGCACCTCCTGCTCTCAGCTGTGCACTGGAGTCATGGAATCATAGAATCAACCAGGTTGGAAGAGACCTCCAAGGTCATCCAGTCCAACCTATCCCCCAGCCCTATCCAGTCAACCAGACCATGGCACTAAGTGCCTCATCCAGGCTTTGCTTCAACACCTCCAGGGATGGTGACTCCACCACGTCCCTGGGCAGCCCATTCCAATGTCAATCACTCTCTCTGGGAAGAACTTTCTCCTAACATCCAGCCTGTACTTTCCCCAGCACAACTTGAGACTGTGTCCACTTGTTCTATTGCTGGTTGCCTGGGAGAAGAGGCCACCCCCACCTGGCTACAATGTCCCTTCAGGTAGTTGTTGACAGCAATGAGGTCCATCCCTGAGCCTCCTCTTCTCCAGGCTAAACAACCCCAGCTCCCTCATTCTCTCCTCATAGGGTTTGTGTTCCAGCCCTCTCACCTCTCCTCTGCACAACGTGGGCCCTCTTGTGAGCTGTTGTGGTGAACTAAATTAGCACTTCTGTAGAGCCACTTGTCCTGTCCCATTATACTGTGCCTGAGGTATTCCCTCCACAAGTTAACAGGCTATAGGTAGAAGATGTGGTCAGCACAGAAGCAAAGCCCACCCTGCTTTCCTCTTAAGAGTTCTCACAACTCCTCTGAGAGGTCCAACCTGTGGAAGTGTCTGAGGACCAGCCAGAAGGCAGAAAACAGTAGAAAGACCTTTAAGGTAGTGGCTTAAAAGAGTTCAAGCTCCCAAATATTCAGACAATGGAAATACACACAATCAGAGAGCATCACAAAGAAAACGTTCTGGAAAAATCAAGACTTGAAAGATGGATTGATGTTGACAGTTTCTAGCAGGGATAAACCCTCCAAACCCCCTCAGTCACCTCTGCAGGACAACTGGCTCAAAAGGCTGATGTAAAAGGAAAGGGAGGGTGGAGATGCTCTTTATATGAACCCAGGCATCCCTCTTAAAAGTAAGAGAAACACCCATTGACTTCAAAGCCTGTCTTGTTTGTGTCTTCCTTTGAGAGGACAGAGCCCCAAGGAAGCACCTTTATTTAGAAGGCTCTGGAGAGACATTCTGTACCAAGCCATAGGCCAGAAATCAGGGACACAGCTTCCCTGCTAGGGCTGGCACTGCAATTAGGTGTGGCTGGATCTTGCATAGGAAGGATTGGCAGGCATAGTCCCTGGGCCATTTAAGAAGGGATTGGAAAATGTTTCTGCAAATTCATTGTCATGAATAATCTCCTGCCAGCCCCTGGAGGGCTAAGGGGAGGTGGGAAGACTCAGATGTTAAAGCTGATACCTAATAGGTCTTTTCCATCCCTGATTTCTATGATGTGCTGTACACAAAGCAAGAAGCAACAGCTAAAATCGATGCACAGCCTGAGCCAAGTGGAGAGGTTTCAATCAATCTGAGAAGCCGTTTATTGTGAGGATCCAACAAAGCAACAAAGATTATCACTGCTACACATGAAACCAGAACATGGAAAGCAAGAAAGGGACCATTTAGCTCTTCCTTTGTGGGGACTGAAAAGTGTACTATTGCTTCTGTCTTACACTTAATGGTGGCACAGCAAATGTAAACAACTTGGACAGGGGAATGGAAGGAGAGGATGATTAAGTTCCAGGTACTGATCAACTCTGAATTTAGAACAGGAATGTTTTTGTCTCTCTGAGTCTGGGAAGAAAAGGAGAGCTTAGTCCCTAAGGTAAATGGTGTTGCCCATTGACACATCCAAGAGAAACGCTAAGGAGCAGTGAGCAGACTTGGAGGGACAATCCATTTGAGAGCAGATCCTTGGGAAATTGAAGAAGGAGCAAACAAATAGCCTGCACACCTGCCTGACTTGCATGCAAGAATTGGCCATTTCTCTTTCTCTCAGCAGGGTTTTGAGAGAATGGAGGTCCAAGAGATTTGCCTCTAGTTGGGAGCAAGCAGTGGCTGCTCAGGATGCAGAGGTGGGTACTGTGCACTCCGAGTGCTCCTGCTTGTGGAAGAAAGACACTTCTGACTCCACAAAGGAGATGCTATCTTTGCTTTGTGGTTCACTCTACATACCCAGGCCTAAGCACTTCTAGCACACTTGAAGCTGGATCTAGCTTCATCATTTGGGCTGGTTTTCTTTGGGTGGTCTCTGGGTTGGGGTGAGATCAACTACTGCATTGCATTGGTAGTGACTATCTGAAGTAGCCTTGATGTCTACCAGCAACTAATTGTACTTCATAAATCATGAATTTATGAAGTATTAGGTGCATCTCACAGCTTGACTGCCACCTAGATAGTAATTAAGCTTCAGTAATTTCAGGAGCACAACACTTATCATTAAACAACATGGGAGGGAAGGAGGAGGCTGTAGAGGTCACTGTGATCTAATAGACCCTTTCAAGACCTTTTCCATCTCCGTCTTCTTCAATGTTCTGAATGCAAGAACTCAACAGAACCAGCACTTCATAGCAATGGAAAATGCACATTAGACCAGAAGTTCATAGCTGCCCAAAAGATGAAGAGAAAAAGCACAGACTTGGCTCAGTTCTGTTCCACCATGAGACACCAATTTTTTCCCCACACCTTTCCCATCTCTTGGTTTCTCTAAGTTTTTCTGTCCTGTTAGGACACACAAACTCTGCCTACTTGCTGTCATACCTATCCCAGGATCACAGGTGGTGGAGTGGTTGCACAGATAAAGGGGTACCAAACAACACTGCATGTACAGCAAAGCCTAAAGTCTAGGCTTTCTGGTGGCTATGCATCTTACCACCTCAGCCCTGCACAGCCCAATGGCCACAGCACTTGCACCTACTTTGGCTTTCAATTGCTGAAGATCAAAACAGTTTTCCACTGCTATGGGTCCCCTTTCCTGAAGTCTTCTGGCCCCGACAAGGTCTCTTTAACTCTTGCTGAAGCTGGCAGTTAGCATATTATTGGTAGCCAAGCAATCTGGTTTAAAATCTCATGTGGACATGCCTGTGGGGCAAAGTCATCTCACAGTGACTGATTTCTGCTTTGCTTTGCTGCAGACCAGGATCTCAAAGCCCTGTGCACAAACTGGTTGGGAAAGCCACGAGTGAATCTCCATTCATGACCTACCAGCTAAATGCAGTGCAACAAGAGCCATTTTTTACTGCTCTTCAGCCACGTCCTCATTTATGTCACCACATATCCATTTTGCATCCCCATTTTCATTCCAAAACCACCTCTGCTGTGACTGTAAGAAACAACCAGGTTGAACAAGCACCTGAGAACTGCAGAGAGGAGAAAACCCAAACGAAACAAAACACTCATTAATCTTCCTTTAATGTATCTTTTCCCCCGGCCCACTCCGAAAGGGGAGGTGAGCAGAGCTTTGCAAGGAGAAGGGACAATCCTAGCAGAGCAGCCTAACTATAAAAACACGAGTGCAGTTGCTAAAAGCTCCATCTATTTTCAAATGATGTGCTCTAATGGAATGTTGCTGTACATCTTTTGATGAGACAGGAGTCTATTTAAAAAGACAGGCGCTTTCCAATGTGCTTTTAAACCCCGTCTGTCAATTAGAACAACATCAAGGGTTCAGTGGCTGGGAAAAAAAAGATGACAGTAATGAAAAGCTGGGAGGGCAGCAGGAGAAAAGAAAGATAAAGGAGGGGGGGAGAAGGGGGAAAGTGGAAAAAAAAGACAGGAGGAAAAGGAAGAAAGCAGCACTGGGGGGGGGGGAATAACAAAACAGAGAGAAAGAAAAAGGAAATGAAAGTAGGGCAGAATGGAATAGGGAAGAATAAAGGTTCATGAAATAAGATTGCACTCAGTTTTTTCCCCAAAAATTATGCATTCAGTCATAGGCAAGAGTGATGCTGAGTGCAGAGAGAGCAGAGGCTGCAATGTCTCTTAAAATCTGATTCCCTGAATTACTCAGCATCTTTAAGTCAGGGGGAAGAAAACAGTGCTCAGCCCCTCCCTGGATGGATCCCACACTGAGAGCTCTCCCTGCAGCTCTGCCACAGACATGTACAAATGCAGGAGGATAATTTAATCTTTGAGGGGCACTCACACAGTAAGGTAAGGATCACTGTAGAAAAAAAAAGCCCTTGAAGAAATTTATAACTGGCATTAAGTGCAGGAGTGAGAGAGTAGTAAATAAGGCACTGGGCCACAAAGTGAAGCTGGGAAGAAACAAAACACTGGGCTGTGTTCTCCCTGAAGGAACAGTACCTGACCTGTGTACAAGGAGGTATCAGGCAAGGTTAAGATGCTTAGTGGGCTCTGTGGTAGAAGTTAGTACAGTGCACAGAGACCAGGGGCATGATATCTCTTGGCATAAGAGTGCTGCTAAGGCTGATTGTGTAATTTCATTCTAAAAAAAAACCCCAAAACATAGAAATCTCATCACTTAGCACCATTTTGATGTGCATTCCCCCAGCCTGGGTCACTAACAGGCTGAAAGCCTTCCAATTCAACACGCTGACCTCTGCTACTCGAATTAATGATGGAGGTTGATAGCAGTAATAAGCTGTCGAAGTCTGCCTGGGCAAGAGTTGCAGGGAGATGGCTCTCACACCTCGCCTTTAACCTCTAACAGCTGGCAGATGTCCCCAGTTCCCTCTGCTAGGTCACCACATCATGGTGTGATGGAGTCTGTCCTGCCCAGACTCGCTCAGGGCCGTGCAGCCTTGGTGGCTCAGCCCTCATCCTTGAGCTGAGTGGCTTTGAGCTGAGATGTCCTTCAACTGGTTGGTAAGTCCATGAGCTTGCCTCACTGGGAAGGCACAGCAGCAAATCCCAAGGCACTGTAGTAAAAACCTAGTTTGGGTTTGCTTTCTCAAGATCAAGTATCCAAACACATCCTGATGCAAGACTTAGAGGCCTAAATGCTGCTATAAATATCAGGCAGAGTATTTCAGTGTCTCAGTCCCCTCTTTTGCAGAAGACCCTGCATGGTAGGTTCTCATGATATCCATCTGAAGCGCTAGATCCCATAACCACATCACACAGGAGGTACCTGAGGCAACTGCTGTCCTGCAGGTGGAACAAGCTGTATTTCACACCTTTTGCATTGCAAAAAACAACCAACCAGAAGCACTTGCCAAGAAACTGTCCTGAATCCTCACTTCTATCATTGGGATTTAGAGACTTTTGTTTAGTTAGTTCTACAACGACGCATTGTTTACGGCCACTGTTGCAGTGAGCCTTAAAAAGTCACAACATTTAACACATCTAGCTCCTCAAGAAACTAAATAAATCTACTTCCTCCTTCTCCTTGGTTGCTTGCAAAGTCGTTGGTAAAAGCCAGGGCACTGTGTTCCCAGGTATTCAGAAAGGTAACAGCAGACCGAGACATGAGCGCGGCAAGCCGTGGGTCAGGTTGACACTAGGGGTGGGTGCACTACAGGAGACTGCAGGCATCAGGGTCAGTGCTGGTGCTTGCTGTGCTAGGAACAACCAAAAGGTGAAGATAGATGCTCTAAACCAGCATGAAAAGGAATCCTCTCTTCAGATTGGACTGAACCGGACACACACAACTCAGAATCACAGAATCAGTCAGGTTTGGAGGGACCTCAAGGATCATCTGATTCCAATCCCCCTATAATGGGCAGGGTCACTTCACACTAGGTCAGGCTGTCCATAGGCTCATCCAGCCTGGCCTTAAACACCTCCAGGGATGGGGCTTCCACCTCCTCCCTAGGCAACTGATTTCAGGGTCTCAGCACCCTCATGATGAAGAAAATCTTCCTAACATTCAGTCTGATTCTACCCATTTCCAACTTTGTTTCACTCTCTCCAGTCCTATCATTACCTGACATCATAAAAAGTCCCTCCCCAGCTTTCTTGTAGACCCCCTTAAGATGCTGAAAGGCCACAAGAAGGTCACCTCAGGGCCTTCTCCTTTCCAGACTGAACGCCCCAACTCCCTCAGTCTCTCCTTATAGGAGAGGTGCTCCAGCTCTCTGATCTTCCTCATGGCCTTTCTCTGGACACACTACAGCACATCCTTATCTCTCTTGTAGCAAGGACTCCAGAAGTCGGGTCTCACCAGGGTGGAGTAGAGGGGAAGGAAAGGAGGAGGCTCAGGGATGACCTCATTGCTGTCTGCAACTACCTGAAGGGAGGATGTAGCCAGGTGGGGTTGGTCTCTTCTGCCAGGCAACCAGCAACAGAATGAGGGAACACAGTCTCAAGTTGTGCTGGGGCAGGTCTAGGCTGGATGTTGTTAGGAAGTTGTTGGCAGAGAGAGTGATTGGCATTGGAATGGGCTGCCCAGGGAGGTGGTGGAGTCACCATCCTGGAGGTGTTTAAGAAAAGGCTGGATGAGGCATTTAGTGTTGTGGTCTAGTTGACTGGATAGGGCTGGGCTGGATGATCTTGGGTGGATAGGTTGGACAGGATGGATAGGTTGTACTGGATGATCATGGATGTCTCTTCCAACCTGGTTGGTTCTATGACTCTATGATTCCCTTTATCTGCTGGCCACACTTCTCGATGCAGCTCAGGATCTGGTTGGCTTTCTGGACAGCAAGAGTGCATTGATGGTTCCTATTGAGTTTCTCATCCATCAGAACCCCCAAGTGCCTTTCCTGGGGGCTGCTCTTGAGTCAGTCACTTAATGTGTAAAGCTGGAGGCGTTGTGTGGGTTTTCTCACATGGCATTTGAAGAAAGGCTCTTGCAATCTCTCCCTGTGTGCTCTGCCTTCATGTCAGTGCAGTTGTCTCAGTCTGCATTGAGAGAGGTAATAAAAGGAGTACACTCACTTGAAATACTTTGTAGTTTTGCAGTCTCTGCTGATGCATGGCAACTTCTTACCTTTTGCTGGTCATTTCCTTATGTATCTCAGTCCTATTTGTGCACAAAACAGGGCTTATTCACCACGTGTCTCCCAAGAAAACAGTTTGCAAGTACCAGCCATGCAAAGATGTTAATTAGTGATAAATACCAGGGCTGGGGTTTTCTGAAGTGGGCAAGGGACTCAAGAGCCCCAAAGACTCTTTAACCCAACTCCCTCACAGGCATTACTCCATATATATATATGATAAAGACACTACAGGGATACAATTAAAGGCAGAGCTGGCTGCTGCAGGAAGTTCACAGCCACAAAAAAATATGAACCATTTATCAGACCTTGACACTCTCAGGCACTCCTTGAAGTTGGCTGAAGGCTGCTGCCTCACCAGCCCTTATTTTCCAAAGTGGATGTTTTCAGTTTGGAAAAAATGAGGACAGCTCCACTGTATCAAGGCCAGTCCCCATTTATTGTCCCTGTGGCAGAAAGGCCAGCAACCCTGTCCTTTAAGGACTGGGCTCTTTCCCTTTGAATAAGGGTGCAGCCTCCTCTGTGCTGGGGAGACAGGGGACATTACACACTGCTAGTTTGGTGCAAAACACAGGATCACACCAGAGATCACCTTTGTGCTCAGCTCGGGTGGCACCAGCCTGGGGACTGTATCTAGAGGGGAAACACTCTGCATTTGAGGGTTCAGTATGAGCTGAGGTCCCCCTTTACCTGAGCTTGCCAGCCTTGCTTTCCTTCCCACAGAAACACCCAAACTGACCATGTAGCATAGAATCATAGCATCATAGAATCAGTCAGGGTTGGAAGGGACCACAAGATCAGCCAGTTCCAACCCCCCTGCCATGCCCAGGGACACCCTACCCTAGATCAGCCTGGCCAGAGCCCCATCCAGCCTGGCCTTAAACACCTCCAGGGATGGGACTTCAACCACGTCCCTGGGCAACCCATTCCAGGCTCTCACCACTCTCATACTCAACAACTTCCTCCTCACCTCCAGCCTCAACATACCCACCTCCAGCTTCACTCCATTCCCCCTAGTCCTGTCACTCCCTGAGAGCCTGAAAAGTCCCTCCCCAGCTTTTTTGCAGGCTCCCTTCAGATACTGCAAGGCCACAAGAAGGTCACCTGGGAGCCTATGTATAATATTCTCCCCTATTTGGAGAATGAATGCATTATGGACTGTGAGGTGCCCAGATATTGGGGTAAAGAGGGTCCTGTAAGTATCTCTGCCAAGTGGGTATATTTAAGCAGCCACCACTCAGATCTTCAGTCATCATTACCCGGAGAAACCAGCTGTTCTTTTGCTACTTATGATCCCTCCCCAACCCTCCCCCCCCCCATCTTAAATCTACCCTTCCTATGACTCAACCCACAGGCTTTAAAGAGTGCAGTGTATTGACATTTCTATAGTGCATTTCATACACTTCCTCTCAAAGCTTTTTACACAGCCATGAATTACATACCTGTCACCCACTGAATTCATTCACCCAAAAAAGAAGCCCTCATTACACACTCAGCAATAAGCCTCCTAACACCACACACTGTTGGGGGGGGGGGGGGGGGGGGGTGTGCACCAAAGAGAGAAAGTTACTTTAATATCTGCTCTGCTATTAAGGCAACAGAGAGCACAGGAGGGGAAGGAGTGTCTGGGTCTTTCTGCATACCTATATGTAGCATGCATTTACTTCTTAAGAGGCTGCAGCTGCAGTGAATTAAGTGAGTGGCAAGGTGCCACCACCCCAGTCTGTAGTGGAGAGGATAAGACAATAGAGAGCTTTGCATTCGTTTTGCTCCTTCTGTTCTGGGATCCCAAAGTGCTTTTTAGACGTTAATTAAGTCTTGTTTAAGAAAAGAGAAGGAAGGGAGGGAGGAAGGGAGGAAGGGAGGGAGGAAGGAAGGAAGGAAGGAAGGAAGGAAGGAAGGAAGGAAGGAAGGAAGGAAGGAAGGAAGGAAGGAAGGAAGGAAGGAAGGAAGGAAGGAAGGAAGGAAGGAAGGAAGGGAGGAAGGGAGGGAGAAAGAGAGAGGGAGAAAGAAAGAAAGAAAGAAAGAAAGAAAGAAAGAAAGAAAGAAAGAAAGAAAGAAAGAAAGAAAGAAAGAAAGAAAGAAAGAAAGAAAGAAAGAAAGAAAGAAAGAAAGAAAGAAAGAAAGAAAGAAAGAAAGAAAGAAAGAAAGAAAGAAAGAAAGAAAGAAAGAAAGAAAGAAAGAAAGAAAGAAAGAAAGAAAGAAAGAAAGAAAGAAAGAAAGAAAGAAAGAAAGAAAGAAAGAAAGAAAGAAAGAAAGAAAGAAAGAAAGAAAGAAAGAAAGAAAGAAAGAAAGAAAGAAAGAAAGAAAGAAAGAAAGAAAGAAAGAAAGAAAGAAAGAAAGAAAGAAAGAAAGAAAGAAAGAAAGAAAGAAAGAAAGAAAGAAAGAAAGAAAGAAAGAAAGAAAAGAAAGAAACCACCACAACTATGGAGCATATCCCATTTTGGAAGTAGAGGCACTGACAGGTTTGCAGACTTCCCCCAAGCTGCAGAGAGGGTTAGTGGCAGATATAAACCCTGGTGTCTTCATTTTCACCTTTCTGGTCCATCTCATAGCCTCACCTCCTTTTCATCTACTCCTATCAACCCTGATGCTTTTTAATCAGTATTCCACTGAGACAGCTTTCACTGCTGAGCAGAGGCAGCCTTAACTTTTGTCTCAGTGAGCTGAACATATGCAGAGCATCTATTTAATATCCCTGAGCTTGATTGCAGATGGAAAAAAAATCCAAACCCAAGAATACTCCCTGCAGATTCCAATGATTTTAGGATGTATTTTGCACCAGCCCTGTGACACCCACCTGTGTTGACAGTGACTGGCAGGGAGCACTTCAGAACCATAAGGGTTGAACTTCATCTGCTGCATCCTGCACTTGCCCTGGGTGTCCCCTGGAAAGATCAAACCCTGTCGTGTGTTAATTTTAAGCCAGCTTTTACCTCAACGTTAACCCTAATTCCTCCTCTCCTCCTTGCTGTGCTGCAATGACATTCTGGGTTGCAGGATGCAGCAGATTCAGATGTTGACAGTCAAACCCCTGTCTCAATTTGCTGCAATGACATTTTGGGTTGCAGGATGCAGCAGATTCAGATGTTGACAGTCAAACCCCTGTCTCAATTCTCAGTGGAAATACAGTGTCCCTGTCTGGAGAAGGAGATGAAGTTGTGGAGGGGTGACAGCATAAACCAGCTCTTAAGAGATTTATTTGGTTGAGGGCCTGAAATTGAACTGAGGTAAAGCAACAGTTTCTGTCCCAGTTTAAATTCTCCAGTCTCAGAAGGATCTGGGAGGTAAAAGGTTTGCTTGCTGAAGGCTGCTACCATCCTCACCTTTCCTATTGAAAGAGGAGACAAAGGGGCAATGGTATCTTTTTTTTCTTCCTTCACTATTGTCACCAGCAGGTGATATTTCAGGTTCTCTTCCAATAGATTAGTTTCATTGTAGAAGGGCAGGAACAGATCTACCTTCCCAAAAACAGAATCAGTCCTGAGAAATCCACTCTTGAAATATCATCAGTTCATCAATTCTAGGCCATGAAGCATTTTCTAGACTGTTCTCTCCATGGTTGGAAAGAATGAACCCATGTCAACAGCAGGTGCTGGTAAAAACTTTGGCTTTGACTGACTCCTGTTCAAGTCTTTTACCAAGTTCTGCAGGCACCAACAATGAAGGTCACTCAGATTATCAAAAGACACTGAAAAGGAACCAGAAAAGCAATCCAGTTTTGCAATCCTGGTTGATTCTATGATTCTGTGATTTGATAGGTTGGACTGGATGATCTTGGAGGTCTCCTCCAGCCTGGTTGATTCTATGATTCTGTTATTTGATAGGTTGGACTGGATGATCTTGGAGGTCTCCTCCAGCCTGGTTGATTCTATGATTCTGTTATTTGATAGGTTGGACTGGATGATCTTGAAGGTCTCTTCCAGCCTGGTTGATTCTATGCTTCTATGATTTGATAGTTTGGACTGGATGATCTTGGAGGTCTCTTCCAGCCTGGTTGATTCTAT
The DNA here is from genome assembly GCF_015220805.1 of Pogoniulus pusillus. Lineage (NCBI taxonomy): Eukaryota > Metazoa > Chordata > Aves > Piciformes > Lybiidae > Pogoniulus > Pogoniulus pusillus. The sequence continues at coordinate 17,775,353 of NC_087279.1, read as the reverse complement.
GATTCTGTGATTTGATAGTTTGGACTGGATGATCTTGGAGGTCTCATCCAACCTGGCTGATTCTATGATTTGATAGTTTGGACTGGATGATCTTGGAGGTCTCTTCCAACCTGGTTAATTCTATGATTCAATGATTTTCTGAGTGTCTGCTTGCTCAGTATGCAACCTGCCAGGAACCCTCCCAGCTCTGGCAGCTTCCAGGTGACACCACCTCTCAGCCTGTATCAAAGCACCTATGATGAGTGATTAGACAGACAATTCAGTAGACGGTTAGACAAAGAAACAGATAAATGAGGATATAAGGATCTTTATTTGCACCCCATCCAGTGTATCATTGCCTGCATTACTCATTTCCAAGGGCTTTCTGCTCACTATGCCAGGCAGATGAAGCAAGCAGAGTTCATTTGAGGGCTTGCTGTGGTATACACTGATGGAGGTTGTGTATAGCTACAATGATGAAAAACCCCTTGCAGGGAAATGTCCTGTCTCACTGGGGATGAGTCAAGCCTGGTGTTTGTAAATTCATCTGCAAACACTCTGTGGTTTAGCAGACTCTTTCTAAATTGAAGTCTTTAATTTATTAGCATTAATATAACTTAAAACCCTCCCCCTGTGCTCCTTTCCTCCAGGCTCTGGCCACAGCACTGAATGGTGCAACACATACATGTGTGCTTCCAAGGCTGGAAAGCTCTTTTGAGCATCAAATATATCAGTGACCAAATGCCATTCTTCCCTTCTGCTAAATCCAAAGGCCCCCAAGGAACAGGCAGGAGCCAAATACTGCTGACTCCCATGTAGTGTTCAAAAGCAACAGCAACCTGTCTGAAGAAATAGCCTCCCCCTGTATGGATTAACTGAAAAGCATGAATGTGGAATTGTTTTTGCCTCTCTGTACCAAACCACACTTCTCAATGGGGTTTTGGAGATTAAATGTGTTCAAAAATCTTTCAACAACTGGGAAAATAGAACAGTGTGGCCAGTAGGACGAGGGAGGTTATTCTTCCCTTGTACTCAACACTGGTCAGGCCACCCTTTGAGTGCTGTGTCCAGTTCTGGGCTCCTCAATTCAAGAGAGAAGTTGAGATATTGGAATGTGTCCAGAGAAGGGCAAAAAAGCTGGTGAGGGGCTTGGAGCACAGCCCTGTGAGGAGAGGATGAGGGAGCTGGGGGTGTGCAGCCTGCAGAAGAGGAGGCTCAGGGCAGAGCTCATTGCTGGCTACAATTACCTGAAGGGAGATTGTAGCCAGGTGGGGTTGGGCTCTTCTGCCAGGCAACCAGCAATCAAACAAGGGGACACAGTCGCAAGTTGTGCCAGGGCAGGTCTAGGCTGGATGTTAGGAGGGAGTTGTTGGCAGAGAGAGTGATTGGCATTGGAATGGGCTGCCCAGGGAGGTGGTGGAGTCACCGTCCCTGGAGGTGTTGAAGCAAAGCCTGGATGAGGCACTTAGTGCCATGGTCTGGTTAATTGGCTAGGGCTGGGTGCTAGGTTTGGACTGGATGAGCTTGGAGATCTTTTCCAACCTGCTTGATTCTACGATTCTATGAAATAACAAAGAGGACATTGCTTTAAGTCTAGCTGTGTTGTAGTTACTTTACATTTCTTTAGTAACTTCCACAGCAAAGCATTCAGCAGCCTACTGCTGAGGTTTAAAAAGCAATGTGTTGGATTATATGCCTAATACTCACTAACACAAATGAAAAATAGAGACAGGCATTTACATCTCCTACATATTCCATCTCTCCTTCCCCAGCACACACATCCACACATTCTTGCATGTACACAGAAATCCCTGTGGTCCCATAGTGGTTTCTGTAGTGGAACTGCTGAGCTGGTTATTTGGAAAGACCAAATCATCGCTGGCCACTGGCAATCAAGAAGAATGAGATCTCAAACTGGTGATGCAGGAAGAAAATGGGGGGAAAAGGAATATTTTTATTCACAGGGTGTGGATAGAATTATTCTTGTTATTACTATATTACTATATATAGTAATATACATATATGAGGGTTGGTGTGATGGTTTGGGTGTTCCCCACCCACCCACCCCCCCCCCTCCACTTTAGGAATCACCCAGAGTAGACTCAGCTGGCTCTGGAAAAATGAATGAAGCTTATATTTACAGCTAGCAGAATATACAAGCAGATAGTTACAGTACATACAGTTATAGACAGAGATATACAAGGTAAAAGGTAATACAGAAACAAAACAGCCCTCCCAGAAACCTGAGTCCCCAGGAGGGGCTCTGAACCACCCCTTGACCTTCCCCCTACCCCTCCCAACCTTACCCCAGTCCCAAGGATGAATAGAAGTTCTGCCAAAGGGTAAGAAGCAAAGTGGGCTAGTCCAAAATGGAGGGTGAGGTTAGAGAGTAAGATGTAGCTCAGCCAGCAGCCCCAGCAAGAGTGAATGCTGAGAGTGTTATCTAATGTTTTTATTTCTTGTTCCTATACATCTCAGCAAGCCTATGAGGGAAGTAGACATCACCCTTGTTTTCCTTTTACAGCCTGTAATCTACTTCTTCTCACCAAAACATTCTAGCCTGCTTCAAACTAGCACAGTTGGACTTGATGATCTCCTTGGGTCCCTTCCAACCCCTAACATCCTGTGTGATCCTGTGATATAGTAGTATAGTGTGTGTGTGTGTATATATATATATACTATTATTCTTACTATATTACTGTTAGCTGTGCCCTAAAACATACACCACAACGTATTTGACAATTAAGGTGTTCAGGGCATTCAGCCTCACACCTTATTAGAGGTTACCCCTGGGAAGAAAGACTCCTCACCCTTGATTTGGTTGGCCCCTCAGCTCAGCCATGACCAGAATGTCAGCTGATGCATTTGTGGATGATGCCACCAGGGCATTCACAGTTCCACAGTATCACCAAGGTTGGAAGAGACCTCACAGATCATCAAGTCCAACCCTTTACCACAGAGCTCAAGGCTAGACCATGGCACCAAGTGCCACGTCCAGTCCTGCCTTGAACAGCCCCAGGGACGGCGACTCCACCACCTCCCCGGGCAGCCCATTCCAGTGTCCAATGACTCTCTCAGTGAAGAACTTTCACCTCACTTCAAGCCTAAATCTCCCCTGGCACAGCTTGAGGCTGTGTCCTCTTGTTCTGGTGCTGGCCACCTGAGAGAAGAGAGCAACCTCCTCCTGACCACAACCACCCCTCAGGTAGTTGTAGACAGCAATAAGGTCACCCCTGAGCCTCCTCTTCTCCAGGCTAACCAATCCCAGCTCCCTCAGCCTCTCCTCATAGGGCTGTGCTCAAGGCCTCTCCCCAGCCTCGTTGCCCTTCTCTGGACACGCTCAAGCATCTCAATGTCCCTCCTAAACTGGGGGGCCCAGAACTGAACACAGCACTCAAGGTGTGGTCTAACCAGTGCAGAGTACAGGGGCAGAATGACCTCCCTGCTCCTGCTGACCACACCATTCCTGATGCAGGCCAGGATGCCACTGGCTCTCTTGGCCACCTGGGCACACTGTTGGCTCATGTTCAGGTGGGTATCAATCAGCACCCCCAGATCCCTCTCTGTCTGGCTGCTCTCCAGCCACATTCCTCACAGCCACCTGCAAGCCCGCTGCATGTCGAGTGCGCTAGAGAGAAGGCTGCTGAGTGAGGAATGGTGTGGTGCAGGTGAGGGCAGAGGGGGCTGAAAATTGTAGGACATTTAAACCTGATTCCAGTTCACAGCCATGTCAAACCACAGGAAATGAAAGCAGAAAGTGGAGATTTATGAAAAAAGTAGCAGGAGTCATTATTATGTGTGCAGTATTGATTGAAGAAGATCGTGTTGCCCCCAAATCGAAATGGCTTTTATGTGTTTGGGCCCATCCTGACAAAAATACTTTCTTCTCTGTTGACGAGGCCATGTTGCCATGGAGATGCAGGGCTGGATGCTTGGCAGAAGCACGTTTCGATAAGGCAGGTCTAATGGATATATTTTCACAACGTTCACAGTTCCTTTCTGCTCATTTTCTCCTGAGCAGACTCGTCCACTCCTTCCATTTTGCCACTCGATGAAAAAATATCTTCTTAATCTTTTAATTTATCTTAGATTTCCCTCCCTCTGGCACCAAAGCCTGGCAATTAAACTACTTATCTGAGGTGCTCCACACCGAGGCCAAGTGCTTGCTTTTCATTATCAGGTTGGGTGGCTCCTTTTCATCCTCCCTTCTCCATGCCTGAACCTCTTTGCTGCTTGCTGTGTGTTACAGATGCTGTGACATAAGCAGCTTATAGTTTCATGTCCTTGCTAGTGGAAGAGGTTCATCAACCTCATGAATGATTATAAAGATGTAAAGAGTGAGTGCCAAGAGGAGGGAACCATTCTTGGAGATGCCCAACAAGACAAGGGGCAGTGGGTGGAAGTTGAGGCATAGGTAGTTCCATGGAAACATGAGGAGGAGTTTTTTCCGTGAGGGTGACCGAATACTGGAACAGGCTGCCCAGGGGGTTGTGGAATCTCCTACTCTAGAGATATTCAAGACCCACCTGGATGCATTCCTGTGTGATCTGGTCTAGGTGATCCTGCTCTGGCAGGGGGCTTGGACTGGATGCTCTTTTGAGGTCTCTTCCAACCCCTAACAGTCCTTGATTCTTGATTCCTTGACCTTTTGAAGCGCTTGGACCACAAAGCAGTATGTTGGCTGTACACGTCCTGCTGACTTGGTGCCAGACAGGTGCTAATGCAGTGTCACCTGCAATACAGACAGAGTTCAGTTAGATGTTTTTAATTTGGGGGGGGCCTTCATTTTCTTTTTTAGAGTAAGCAAAGGCAGGTTTCTTTCAAACAAACACAAATGCAAGAGCAATTCCCCTGCATTCATAGGTACACAAACACAGATGTTCCCACACGCAGGTATTTCACAGCCATCTCCACTTGAACATCTTTTACTGGTTCTTTCCATCTGAGTATCTTTCAACTGACTTCTGGATGCTGTTTGAGTTTTGTTCTTCTGACTAGAAGGATGCTTGCAGAAACATCTTATTTGAATGGAAAGAACAGGTTGAAAGGATATATTTAGGAACTGAAGGGGCATATATATTCATGCCACAAAATGCATTTCTGCCACGTGGCTTCTGTGACCAATTAAATTTAGTCAATTCCTTTTGGATTGGGGATACTCTTAATGAACTCCTTCTGAAGAAAAGAGCAGACCAAGAAGTATTTGCATCAGCAAACAATTTCAAACACCCAATTAGCTGGAGAAATCAACACTGCAAGGAGAGAAAATTCACAAACAGAAAGGGAGCAAAATTCATCCAATAAATTATTCATCATGATTTATTTGTCCAGTTTCCTTTAGATCTGGTTGAAGTTTTTACTAATTAGTTCTGAAGCCATCTACCCTCTAGGTCAGATTTGGCTGAGAAGTGGAGGAAAGCCATTATCTCCAACAGTGATGTGAAGGCAGCTCCTAGGAGTGGGTAACTTCAAGCTTGCGTCACCAAGTGACTCTTAGGAGTCTCTCTTGTTCCAGCTGACAATAACACAGCCTGATTTTCAATAGCAGCAGTCATCAAAGAGTGCATTCATCTCTTTCCCCCTGAGTCAGAGCTGAGGCATGCTGTTGGGTCAATATTTTGGCAGTGTCATTGTTTCGTGTGTTCAGTGAGTGCCCGAAAGATTGCAGGCACCAGGGCTGTCACTCAGACATGTTCCAAAGCTTGGGGTGTTGCTTTGTCCTTTTGCACATGTTAGTGGCCTTGGAAAAAGAAAAGAAGAGATGAGATTGAGTATCATAGGATTCCTTGCTTCTTTGGCTTTGCCTCTGTCTGGGCTGTATGTCACATAACAGAGCTTTGGCCCAGGACGTGGGCTGTAAGATGTGAGGCAAATCCGGTAAGGGAATAATCATCCAATAAGCAAATTCATTTCATCTCCTCATGCTTCAATTTTTCCCATCCACAAGACACTGGTAATGCTACTTCCCCTGCTCTAAGATCTTTGGATGAAGGGGGCTGTGTATGCAAAAAAAACCCCAGCATTAACTCTTTATAAAAGCTAATCCTCTTTGTCTGCTTTAACCACAGAAGCATGCAAAGCTCTGCGTTAGATGTGCCTCTGCAGTGCAGAGGAGCTGTAATTGGGAGCTTGGAAAGGTACAGGGGAGCAGGGACAAAGGCAGCCGGAAGCATGGAACAGCTTCAGTAGGAGGAGACATCAGGTAGGATCCTGTGGATCAAAGAACAGACTCTGAGGGAGGGATGTGATGAGGTCTGTAGGTGGTGGAGAGGCAGTGGAGCAGGAGCACTTTTTCACCACATTGTGCAACATAAGAACGATTTGGTAATGCTTTTAAATGTGTAGAATGCAGTTCTTTCCACACCACTGCTCCTGGCACTGGGGTTGCCCCCAGGAGCTTGTTATTGCTACAGATGGAACTGATATTTAGTATTATCCTTGACCCGTCTACTGACTCTGAGAAGAACCTCCATCCATCCATCCATCCATCCATCCATCCATCCATCCATCCATCCACCATCTCTATGATAAAGGTAAAATTTTGCAAGGTTTGGAAAGCGTGCACCACAAGTTTGCATCCACATGTATATGTCTGTAAATGCCTCTGTGGGAATATAGTATATTCTATAGTATATAGAGTATCCTGGATGCTAGGAGGAAGTTCTTCACAGAAACAGTGATTTGCCATTGGAATGGGCTGCCCAGGGAGGTGGTGGAGTCACCGTCCCTGGAGGTGTTCAGGAAAAGCCTGGATGAGGCACTTAGTGCCATGGTCTAGATGACTGGATAGGGCTGGGGGATAGGCTGGACTGGATGATCTTGGAGGTCTCTTCCAACCTGGTTGCTTCTATGATTCTATGATAGTAGCAGCTCTCCTACAGAGACAGACTGAGAGAGTTGAGACTGTTCATTCTGGAGAAGAGAAGGCTCTAATGAGACCTTATTGTAGCCTTCCAACATCTGAAGGGGGCCTACAGGAAAGCTGGGAAGGGCCCTCTTAGGTTATCAGGCAGTGACAGGACTGGGAGGGGAATGGAGCAAAACTAGAAGTGAGTAGATTTAGATTGGATGGTAGGAAGCAATTCTTCACCATGAGGGTGGTGAGACACTGGAAGAGATTGCCCAGGGCGGTATTGGAAGCCTCATTTCTGGAGGTCTCTAAGGCCAGGCTGAATGTGGCTTGGAGCAACCTGTAATAGCGTGAGATGTCCCTGCCCATGGCAGGAGAGTTGGAACTGGATGATCCTTGAGGTCCCTTCCAGCCCTGACAATTCCATGATTGTGTGATAATACCCAGCCTGAGCAGGGCATCCTATTAATGGGTCACAGAGAGCAGCGGATGAACGCACAGCTCCCTTCGGTTACTTTGCCCAGTCAATTACACAGGATGGGAGCTGGGAAAGGAGAATGTGTGAGTACACTGATGCCTTCCTTGTAGATTTTCTCTGTGGACTTTTCACATGCTCACGCTTCATTGATAAAATGAGTCCCAGGAAGGTTTATTCATTTTACTGCTTATTGTTTTCTCTAACAGGTGCAATCACTATAATTAGGTCTATACAACAGCATTTTCTTGTTACTAGAATTCCTTCTGTCTTTCAGATGCTCCTGGCTATAGCATTACACTGACTGCTGCTGCTAAGAGGATGAGCGAAAATTAGTTGTTTTCTTTCCTTCTTTTTCCTTCATTCATCTGTATTAAGCCAAGAAAAATATAGCTTCCACCTTGCATGCATGCATTTGCTCCTCATCTTTCTTGCCCTCAACCAAAAGTGTTTCTAAATGTCCCTGGTACAGGCATATCACTTGAAAACACAGCACAGATCAGCACTGGGGACAGATGTAAGCACAGCAGCGGAGTTTGGCTGATGTAAGGTGAGCAGGAAAAGACTAAGGATGCCTTTGGAGAGCTGCTTGCTGCTTGTTTGGAGGCAAGGCAGCTGGGCACTTGCACCACTGACTCTCCTGAGTGATAGAAAGGGCCAAGGGGAGCATAATAGTGGGAGTAACATGCATGGGTCTTGCAAGAGGGATATCAGGGGAAAAAATACATCCAGCAGTTCATCAGGGGTCCACTACATCTTTGGTGATTTAGAGGCTGTATTTCTTTCCTTCCAATTTAGTGCACACAGATATATAGCCTATCAGACAAGTGGTGTGAAACCAGGCAGGGCTTGATTCAAATATTCAGGAATGTGTGGCTGCATCTGGGTCAACTGGCAAAAAAAATATACTTTAAAGCCCCAGCAAACCAATCCCTTCCCTCTCAGGAAACAGGGAGCTTGCCTAGAAAACAAGGGAAAGCACATCTCTGCTGGCACTGTGCAAGAAGTGGAATATTTCCCCTGTCATGTTCTTACCTCATTATATGATGTGCCAAAAGAAAAACAAAATTCAAATCATGCTTTGGAGGGGGGTGGGGGTCTTTCTGAGACTGATGGGGTTGTGTGCTGGCAGTGGCCTCAAGGCCTGATTGATTTGAGGCTACAGAGAGAGATGTTGTATTGCAAAAATGAAGGTCTCAAGATAACAACTGAGGGGGGTATGTGCTGCTTTCAGTCAATCAAGCCTAAACTCAGCCATGTAGTAATCAAGCTCAATTCAACCAGCTTCTGCATTATTATTGTTATTATTTATCATTTGAATTACTAGAGCACCTTGAGGAGGCAACTGAAATGAGAGCATAGAGGGCTGGTGCAGTACAAAGATATAATGAGAGCATAGCAGACTGGTAAGCATGTAGGCTGCAGAGATGAGGCCAGTAACAAGCAGGAGAGCAATGGGGTTGCAATTAGGCATTTGCAAGGTTAATCCATCAGCCATGTGGGGAGGATCTCGCTCCTGCATCTTGGGCAGGCTGCTCAGCATTCAGCATACTCAAGGTTCGCTCCGTAGGTGGCAGAGACAGAGATGGCAGTGCAAAATTCAGTATAGATCATCTCCTGCATGGGGGACATCACCTTTGACAAGTCCAGACTGCAGTGAAGCACACCAAATATTGCTGGCCCCAGGCTCAGTGCAAGCTCATAGGCTAAACAACCTCTGCTACCCAGGAACACAGGATGTTAGGGGTTAGAAGGGACCCATGGAGGTCATCCAGTCCAACCCCCCTGTCAGAACAGGACCACACAATCTAGCACAGATCACAGAGGAACACATCCAGACAGGCCTTGAAAGTCCCCAGAGAAGGAGACTCCACAACCTCTCAGGGGACCTGTTCCAGTGCTCTGTGACCCTTACAGTAAAGAAGTTCCCCCTTGTGTTGAGGCAGAACCTCTTTTGCTGCACCTTACACCCATTGCTGCTTGTCCTATCCCAGGGAGCAAGTGAGCAGAGCCTGTCCCCCTGCTCCTGGCCAGCCCTCACATACTTATAAGCATTTATTAAATCTCCTCTCACTCTTCTCTTCTCCAGACTAAAAAGTCCCAGGTCACTCAGCCTCTCCTCATAACCCATGCCCTCCAGTCCCCTAATCATTCTCATAGCCCTCTGCTGGACCCTCTCCAGCAGATCCCTGTCCCTCTTAATCTGGGGAGCCCAAAACTGAACACAATATTCAAGATGAGGTCTCACCAGGGCAGAGTAGAGGGGAAGGAGAACTTCCCTTGACCTGCTATACACACTCCTTCTAATAGACCCCAAGATCCCATTGGCCTTCTTGACCACAAGGGCACACTGCTGTGCCATGGTTAATTTCTTATCCACCAGGACCCCCAGGTCCCTCTCCACAGGGCTGCTCTCCAGCAGATCACTTCCCAGCCTGTACTGGTGCAGTTTATTATTCCTTCCCAGGTGCAGGACTCTGCACTCATCCTTGAACCTCATTTGGTTTCTCTCTGCCCAGCTCTCCAGCTTGATGTCCTCTGCAAACTTACTGATGCTGGACTCAATCCCCTGGTCCAGATCATCAGTAAAGCTATTGAGTAGGACTGGGCCCAGCACTGATCCTTGGGGCACACCACTAGTGCCAGCTGCCAACTGGCTGTGGCACCATTCACCACCACTCTCTGGGCCCAACCTTCCAGCCAGTTCTTGTCCCATATCAGAGTGAATCTGCCCAAGCCAGGAGCTGCCAGTGGAGTCCTTCCCCTCTGCCTCACTGCTGGGCTCTCACTGACTCATCTGTAAGAAACATGCCAGACATGTTTCTTTTTTTTTTTTCCTTTGCTTAAAAAAAAAGTAATTTATTTTCTAATTACAAAAGAATATAGGATGAAAATAAATAAATAAATTTTAAAAAGCAATGATGACTACCAGCTGGTGAATCACCACTTAGCAGGAGCAGGCAAAGAGAGGACTCAGTCAATCACAGGGTAAGTGATAAGACACCAGAGTGAACCACCCATAAAAAAAAAGGCAGCTCTTTACACAAAGAGCTAAATTATTCTTATTGGGACTTCTCCTCCTTCTTTTCCCCTTTCTGTTTTTTATTCTGAGCCAGACAGCAAGTCATTCCACTGAGACCCTCTTTGAAATGATTAACATTTCCATTTTAACTTTTGGTTTTGATTGTGGCCCTGCCATTAATCTTTCTGTCCTTTTTTGTGTGTGTGTGCCCTGCTCTTCACCTCATCTTCTACCTTTCTAATTCTCTCAGCCCATCTCCTGCACCCACAAAAGCAACCAGAAGCCCTTCTGCTACTGGGAGCCTTGTATGGATCAGGAGAAGGTAGGAGGGGATATGCCAACACAGCATCACTTAACACTCCATGTGATGGTTTGGGTGTTACCTGCCCCTCCACACTTAAGTCAAATCACTCAGACTGGACTCAGCCAAGCTGGAAAATAAAGAATGAAGCTTTATATTTACAGCTTAACACAACATCCAAGCAGGTCTTTACAATACATACAGAAATAGATGAGTTTAAAAGGTAATACAGAAGCACAACAGCCCTCCCAGAAACCAGAGGCCCCAGGAGGGGCTCCCAACCACCCTCCCACCTTCTTCCCACCCCTCTACCTTATGCCAGACTTTGTCTTGCATTCAAGGTGAGTTTGGAGGGTAGGCCAGGGAGGTTAGGAAGCAGAAGGATTAGACAGGCAGCAAGTTAGAGAGAAAAGTGCAGCCCAAAAAGCCCAGAGAGAGACTCCATTATCTATGTTTGTGTTCTTGTTCTTATCCATCTCAGCAAGCCTATGAATGCAGTAGCCATCACCATTGTTTCCTTTTCACAGCCTATCATCTAATTCTTCTCACCAAAATATCCCAGCTAGGCTCAAACCAGCACACCCCAGCACCACTGTGACCCATCAACAGAGGCACTGTGCCTCCAAAGAGACATCTAACCAAAATAACCTCCCTGCAGTTGTTTGTGTGGATGTTTGGGGTCAGTTTAAACATCCCAAGTAAAGAAATAATCCTGAAATGCACCTGGTTGGCAATCCCTTCTTGACTGATATGGGAGCTGGTGTTGTTACCTGTCCTGCACCTAGGTCAGGGCAATCCCAAACACCAGTATAGGCTGGGCAGTGACTGATTGAGAGCAGCCCTAGGGAGAGGAACTTAGGGGTGCTGGTGAATGAGAAGCTCAACATGAGCCAGCAGTGTGCACTTGCAGCTCAGAGAGCCAACCAAATCCTGGGCTGCAGCAAGAGAAGTGTGGCCAACAGGGTAAAGGAGATGATTCTTCCCTTCTACTCCATTCTGGTGAGACCTCACCTGGAGTGCTGCATCCAGTTCTGGAGCTTCTATTACAAGAAAGACCTGGACATGCTGGATCATATCCAGAGAAGGATCATAAGGGTGATGAGAGAGCTGGAGCACCTCTCCTATGAGAACAAACTGAGAGAATTGAGGCTGTTCAGTCCAGAGAAGGGGAGGCTCCAATGTGACCTTATTGTGGCCTCTCAGTATCTGAGGGGGGCTACAAGAAAGCTGGGAGGGGACTTTTTGGATGTCAGGTAGTGACAGGATTTGGAGGGGGGAATGAAGCAAAAGTAGAAATGGGTAGGTTCAGATTGGATGTTAGGAAGTTTTCACCATGAGAGTGATGAGACAACTGGAACAGGTTGCCCGGGGAGGTAGTGGAAACTCCATCCCTGGAGGTCTTTAAGGCCAGGCTGGATGTAGCTCTGAGCAACCTGTGTGAGGTGACCCTGCCTGTGGCAGGGGAGTTGGAACTTGAGTTCCCTTCCAGCCCTGACAATTCTATGATTCTCTATTTCCATTGGCTGCCTCAGTCCACGAGAAGGTTGTTGAATGATGTAGTTCTATCTTTTTCAGAAGCCACACAGGCAAAAGGGAGGTGTTTTGGTCAGTATCTAAAGTGCTCTTTAGCAGAATGGAGAGCTTTAGCTTTGAGCAGTGTGGGTACACTGTGGGTGGCTTAGGAATATGAGTACTCCTTGTCAATAGAAACCAAATCTTGCACTCAAAGTGAAAACAAATTAAAATTAATTAATCAGTAGAAAATACTTCATTTGAACTGGGGAAAGCAGATGCAACCAACAAGCCTAGGTGGACAAACAAGATAATCAAATCAATACCCACATTTTTCTTACTGGCTCACAGCCACAGGCTCCAAAGTGAGAGCAGGCGTGTGGATCTGCTTCTCTCCTATTAGGCATCAGCTAGCTCCATAATTAACTGGAATTCAGAGTTGCTGGGGGAGTGATTGCCCTGTCCCTGTTTGTGTCTTGTCTGTGCAAAAGGGGCAGCTCGCTCCCATTGCTGGTGTCTTCTAAATCCTGTCTTCCTTTTAGAACCATTGAATCAGTCGGGGTTGGAAGGGATCACAAGGATTATCTAGTTCAAATCTCCCTGCCATGGGTAGAGACATCTTACCCTAGATCAGGCTGGCCACAGCCTCAGCCACCCCAGCCTTAAACACCTCCAGCCATGGGGCCTCAACCACCTCCCTCTGCAACCCATCCCAGGCTCTCACCACTCTCATGCTCAACAACTTCCTCCTCACATCCAACCTGAACCTACCCATCTCCAGCTCTGCTCCATTCCCCCTAGTCCTGTCACTCCCTGATATCCTGAAAAGTCCTTCCCCATCTTTTCTGTAGCCCCCCTTCAGATACTGGAGGGCCACAATAAGATCACCTGGGAGCCTCCTCTTCTCCAGCCTGGACAGCCCCACAAACCTCCCTTCTTCCACATGAACCAGAGCTGGCTGCAAAATGTAAATGCTAGGGGGGGTGGTAGATACTGCAGGGATCAACCCAGCGCATTGCTGTACCAGCTAATCAGTGTCATTGTCAACTGGAATAGCTGCAAATGAGGAGGGCCAGGTGTAGGACTCAGTTAATAGTATTCTAAGTGTAAGTAGATTATCAAGTCCTAACACAGGGCCATTGGGTTGTTTTTTTTTTTCCTTGGGTGTTTTTTGTTTGTTTGTTTGTTTGTTTTCACCTGGTTTAAAAGGCTGCTTAGCATTTGCAGGTGGTAGTCGTTGTGTTTGTCTGCTGGAATTGTGTGTGCCCTCTCTGGGTATTACCCTCAGTGCCAGGCTGGGGCATGGCCTCTGTGGATGCCTCTATAAACAGAATGGCTAGAGAAGATGCCTATAACATCTAGAAAGGTAGAAGTGATCCCATTATCATCCACCCAGCTTCACACTGGGTCCTGTGGACTGGAAGCAGTGATGATTTTAATCAGTCAAAGATGCTCTGTGAAATTTGGGCTCTAACACCAAAAACCTGGCATCAGGAAGCCAGGAGTCTCCCTGTCTCTTACTAGATATGGTGCAAGAGCATCTCAGCTGAAGGAAAGAAAGCATCTGGTCAAAGGAAAGAAGTCAGAGAGTTATGGTCAATGGGATGGAGTCTAGTTGAAGGCCTGTCACAGGAGTCAGTACTGGGACCAGTTCTGTTCAACGCATTCATCAATGACCTGGATGAGGGCACAGAGAGCACTGTCAGCAAGTTTGCTGATGATGACACCAAACTGGGTGGAGTGGCTGCCACACCAGAAGGCAGTGCTGCCATTCAGCCAGACTTGGACAGGCTGAGGGTTGGGCAGGAAGAAGTTTAATTAAATTCAACAAGGAGAAGTGTGGAGTCTTGCACCTGGGAATGAACAACCCCAGGGATCAGCTTTGGTTGGGGACTGACCTGTTGGAAGGCAGCGAAGGGGGAAAGGATCTGAGGGTCCTAGCTGATGGGAGGTTGACCACGAGCCAGGAATGTGCTCCTGTGGCCAGGAAGGCCAATGGCTTTCGGGAAGTATTAGAAGGGCTGTGGTTAGTAGGCTGAGAGAGGTTCTCCTGCCCCTCTACTCTGCCCTAATGAGGCCACATCTGGAGTACTGTGTCCAGTTCTGGGCCACCCAGTTCAAGAGAGACAGAGAACTGCTTGAGAGACTCCAGTGCAGAGTCACAAAGAGGATGAAGGGAATGGAATATCTCTGTTACAAGGAGAGCCTGAGGGAGCTGGGGCTTGGAGCTTGGAGAGAAGGAGACTGAGGGGAGACCTCATCAATGTTTATAAATATATAAAGGGTGAGTGTCAGGAGGCTGGAGCCAGGCTCTGCTGGGTGATGCCCAATGCCAGGACAAGGGGCAATGGGTGGAAGCTGAGGCAGAGGAAGTTTCATGTAAACATGCAGAGGAATTTTTTTCCCTGTGAGGGTGACAGAGCACTGGCACAGGCTGCCCAGGGTGAATGTGTGGAGTCTCTCTGGAGATATTCAAAACCCACCTGGACACATTCCTGTGTGGTCTGCTCTAGGTGATGCTGCTCTAGCAAGGAGGTTGAACGAGATGAGCTTTTGAGGTCCCTTCCAGCCCCTGACATTCTGTGATTCTATGATTCCAAAGAGAGCAGAACTTCTGTTTTCTTTACTTAAGTTTTAAATTATGATTTGATATTTACTCTTCTGCAAGAAGTAGCTAACTTAGTCCTAGACCTGGCTAGACAATGAGAAAAAAAGGCTCATAAATATTAATTTAAAACTCTTTTTTTTCCCCTCAAATGAATTCCAGTGCAATGCTTGGTAGGTTTTGCTTCCCACAAACACACAAGTGAATAAGTTTTGCTAGGAGGAGCAGTAAGGAAAAAAGGACAAAACTTCAGAGAAATGCAGAGCATCTTTGCCACCCCTTCCCCCTGAAGTGCTTCACTTTGAAGTTATGAGCAGCTTCAGTACTGATCAGATTGGATCACAAAGATTTTGTGTTGTTCTTCAGGGACAGAGAAATAAGTTACATCACTGACGTACTCCAGCCAAATGGGGCACACTGCAAATCTGAAGTAGCATCACAGGCTCACAGGATATTAGGGGTTAGAAGGGACCCAAGGAAATCATCCAGTCCAACCCCCCTGCCAGAGCAGGACAATCCTATCTAACACAGATCACATAGGAACACATCCAGACAGGCCCTGAAAGTCCCCAGAGAAGGAGACTCCACAACCTCTCTGGGGAGCCTGTTCCAGTGCTCTGGGACCCTTACAGGAAAGAAGTTCCCTCTTGTGTTGAGGCAGAACCTCTTTTGCTGCAACTTCACCCATTGCTCCTTGTCCTATCCCAGGGAGCAGTGAGCAGAGCCTTTCCCCTGCTCCTGATACTTAGAAACATTTATCAAATCCCCTCTCAGTCTTCTCTTCTCCAAACTAAACAGCCCCAGGTTCCTCAGCCTCTCCTCATAACCCATGCCCTCCAGTCCCCTAATCATTCTCATAGCCCTCTGCTGGACCCTCTCCAGCAGCTCCCTGTCCCTAAGTCAACATAGTGGCATGGAAATTCACTGAAGAAAAGTGTGGGGACACACACACACCCCCCCCACACACAAATCAGAAGCAGAACAGAAATAGATCTCCCTTGATCTACATTAATTACTAATGAATTGCTAATGAAAATTTATCACAGGATCACAGGATGTCAGGGGTTGGAAAGGACCCAAGGAGTTCATCGAGTCCAACCCCCCTGCCAGAGCAGGACACAGATCACAGAGGAACACATCCAGGCAGGCCTTATCTCTCCTCTGTCCTCCATAACATTTTTTGTCCTGCCCTTTCTTAATTCTGTCTCTTATTAGCTACACTTCAAGCTTTTTGTTTAGGCATCAGAAATGTGTACTTCACCTACAGCACCTTGTAACTCCTGAGATGAATGTGGATCTGTTTCAGAGGCTGGGAAAAAATATAAACCATTGCTCTGAGATTCAGAATCTGTTGCCACTCCAAATGCCTGTGAAAAGTTGAGTCCCAATGCTGAAGGTTGCATGTGGGTGCCTCTGTGTGTGTGTGTTTGCTTTCACACCTCAATGTGCGTCTCCATGCCTCTGTTTCTTCCTTGCCCCCCCCCCTTTCTCCACCCAAGGTCTAATTAAAACAAGAATACACCAGGCTGCCTTTTGCTCTGTTTCATCTCCTCATATTTTTTTATGTTAAATCCACCAAGGAGATCTCCTGAAGGCTTTGAAGTCTTGGGGTGTGTGAATAAAGATGTCACAACGGTAGACACGAGGCTTCTTAATGAGGACAGAAGGTTTGATGTCAGAACACTTCAGTGCCCAAAGGAAAGAGATGCTCTCCAACAAGCTCTCCCTTTCTCTCTCTCTCTTTCTTTCTCTTTTTCATATTCTTGCTGCAGGGGCCTACTTATTTTCCTCCTCTTCTGTATTTTGTATTCTCTCCCCACCTTTCAAGGAGGAAAGGGATAAATTAGAGGAAATGCAGGGGAAATGCCCAGTTTTACAAACCCTATCATTGTTTCTTTACCTCATTTCATCTTTAGACCATCTGAGACACTAGCCCCATTCAGACTCCTACTGTCTCCTTCCCAGTGTGGCCCAAGGTAACAGACCCTTTCTCTACCTTCCTCTCCTTTCCAGACAGAAATTTCTGTCTCAGGATCGAGAGGAGTTTTTGCTTGAAAGAATCCCTGCAAAATCAAAGGTTAATTTAATATATCTGAGGGGAACATATGATCCCTAAGTATGAAATTCATTATCACAAGCTTGGGCAGTGACAGCAGATCCAAGCACTCCTTGGAACTTCAATATGTTAGAGCAGATCTATGTCTGCTTTGGGTCTGCCTGTTGGGCTCTGCTGTTCTCCTCTCATATCTGAGAAGTCACGGGGCAAATAGAAACCAAAGAAACTTAGCCCATCATTCCCCACCCCACACAACCAGCAGAACAGGATGACACGAAGGCAGGACTGGACATCCTCTTGGAAATGTCTGGTTTATGGTGGAGAAAAGCCTCCAAGATTCCTGGGAAGCCTCCCCTTGGAGATGCGCTGTCCTCTGAGGAAACTGAGTGCTACTAACCTCCTGGGCAGGATCTGGCTTACACAATGACCTGTTTCTAGTAAGCAAAGTCCTTTCAAAGTTGAGATCCCTTCTTCGTGTGCTGTCCTTAGATCTGGTCACAGCATCCCAGACAAAGAACCCTCTGGATTGATCACCATTTGTCTCCTAACATAATGGGCTTCATTATGGGCTCCCTCTATATCCTTCTCTCTGATGGACTAGTTGAGAATCTTCTTTCTCATAACTTCCAGACCTTGCCAGGCTGGATGGGTGGGCAGAGGCCAATGGGATGAGATTTAACAAGGCCAAGTGAAGGGTTCTACATTTTGGCCACAACAACCTCAAGTAGCGCTACAAGCTGGGGACAGAGTGGCTGGAGAGCAGCCAGGAAGAAAGGGATCTGGGGGTGCTGGTAGAGAGTAGCTGAAGATGAGCCAGCAGTGTGCCCAGATGGGTAGGAGAGCCAATGGCATCCTGGCCTGACTCAGGAACAGTGTGGCCAGTAGGATGAGGGAGGTTATTCTTCTCCTATACTCAACACTGGTCAGGCCACACCTTGAGTACTGTGTCCAGTTCTGGGCTCCTCAATTCAAGAGAGATGTTGAGGTGCTGGAGCATGTCCAGAGAAGGACAATGAAGCTGGTGAGGGGCCTGGAACACAAGCCCTGTGAGGAGAGGCTGAGGAAGCTGGAGGAGTGCAGCCTGCAGAAGAGGAGGCTCAGGGGTAACCTCATTGCTGTCTACAAATACCTGAAGGGAGATTGTAGCCAGGTAGAGTTTAGTCTCTTCTGCCAGGAAACCAGCAACAGGACAAGAGGACACAGTGTGAAGTTGTGGCAGGGGAGGTCTAGGCTGGATGTTAGGAGGAAGTTGTTGGCAGAGAGAGTGATTGGCATTGGAATGGGCTGCCCAGGGAGGTGGTGGAGTCACCATCCCTGGAGGTGTTGAAGCAAAGCCTGGCTGAGGCACTTAGTGCCATGGTCTGGTTGATTGGACAGAGCTGGGTGCTAGGTTGGACTGGATAATCCTGGAGGTCTCTTCCAGCTTGCTTGATTCAATGATTCTTTGCAGAATCTTATTCCACATCTTCCCTCCACTCTACTCAGCACACTTCAGTGCAGAAGTCTAGCACATGCAACACAATCCTCACAGGGAATGTCAGCAGCAGGGGATGTTGTTTGGGTGCTCTTCATGTGTGTACAGGTTCCTACTCTCATCCCCTGGGCACCTGA
The DNA here is from genome assembly GCF_015220805.1 of Pogoniulus pusillus. NCBI lineage: Eukaryota > Metazoa > Chordata > Aves > Piciformes > Lybiidae > Pogoniulus > Pogoniulus pusillus. The sequence goes on along the minus strand of NC_087279.1, from coordinate 17,756,942 downwards.
AAGAAAGGGCTGGAACCTTGAAGCCTCCATGACTGATGTTTGTGTCTGTGAGAGATAAGAGGAGCTACCTTTTGGTTTATAGCAGAGAAAAGGAAATTTGGGATAATGCTGTAAGTATAGCCCAGTGGCTGCAAAAACCAGTTTAGTTCTGAATGATCCTATCTATGTATTTTTTCATTAAGCTCAAGCATAGCTGGATTCTGCTGCAAACCTCCAAATTTCAAGCTCAGCATGAGTCAGTCCCAAAGTACTGAAATATTTAAGGGCTTTTTTTTTTCTTCAGGAGCTGGATTTATTGGCATGAAACGAGCTGTATCATTTTTCATCTAAGAAAACCCTTGTATTTGGAGTTGGTAGTGATGATGATGATTGTTTGAAATGAAGCTCTTTGCACTGACTGACCACATCTGCTCAGTTCCATCCTATCCAAATAAGACAGAATCTTCCTTCCCCATCAGGACTCCTCGAAGCCTGTTGCCTTTATAGTCATCTTGGGTGATGCTGACACATTTTAATAGGGATGTGGGAATGTGCTCACCTCCTCAGTTTGTACTTGGATTTAGTCATCTGTAGGCCTGTGGACTTGCAGTTCCACTGCTGAGAGATGACTAGAAGAGGAAAGCAAAGTGGCAGACCACACCCTGAATGCAAAGGAGAGTTCACAACAGTTGGGTTGGATGTCCCAGGCTGCAAAATACCTGGCACAGGTGCAGGACATGTGGGCTCATAGCAAGGGAAAAAGTGAGCACTTTTGCTTTGGAATTCTGTTCAGGAAGGAAAGTGAGTAATCAGTCCTTTCCTTCCTCCTCAAAGAAAAACACAGCACTTGGGAGGTTTTTTTGTTTGGTTTCTCTGTTTTCAATGCTTCTTTCAACAAAACAAAGTGCATAAATTCATGTGGTTTACTTAAATGGTGTATACCACCCAGAGAAGTGGAGGTTTGTGCTGGAAAATGGAGGAGCATGAGGCTAGCTGTGACCCTTAATGTTTACTGCACAAACCTGCTGCAGCAATCGGAGATGCCCACTGTTCACCTGCCAGAGGGTGCAACTCCTAAGAGAGAGGTTTGGCCAGGGTGGTTCTGCCTACACTGTCATCTCCATGCCACGGAGTGATTTACCATCACTCCCTGCACTGACAGAAGAAGCTAACACAGCAGCAGTGAGTGCTTATCCCAGACAGAGGGGCAGGGAGACAGCTGGGTTGGTAGCTGTTATGGCAAGCTCTGCCAGAGGCTGCCTGTCAAAATTATGCCCCTCTCTGCCTGTTGAGCTCAGCACTAATTGTTATGACCTGGCTTTAGACCAGAGCTTGGACTCTGCTGTGCAAATTCAGCAGACTATCCAGTTATTTGCTCGGGGGCTGGCATTTCTGAAGTGTTAACTAATCTGTTGAGAGTATGCTAAGAGCCCAGGTTACCATGTAGTTTTATCTATTTGCCAGCTCCTTTGCAGGCTAAAGCATCTCAAACAGTCGATCTGTCAATGCAGCAAAATCCCAGGGAAGCACAGGGCCAGATTCCATTTTCCTAGAGACAATCAAAGTTGGTCTCTGGACCTGATCAACCTTCAGATCAGAGAGCACTTCTTTAAGCTACTTAGATTCCTGCTACTAATATAATGAATGCAGTGTTTCCACTGTTGGACATTGAATTAAGTCCTGCTCTAGGTTTAAGGTCATCTCCTCAGCGAGACTGCTTGAAATCATCTGACTTTGTGCCTCTGACCTTTGTCTGTCCACATTAATTCACAGAAGCTGCTGAAAGAGCTCAGAATCTGATTTCCATGAGTCACTGCTGGGAGCTGGATGGGTAATGAAAAAACTCTTCAGTTTTGGTTTGATGTCCAGATCTCCCTGAATAAATCACTGCTCAGGTCCAATCAGATTGGTGTCCAGAAAATTCCCTGCCTATTACTTTGATCCTTTGAATCTCTAAACTCCCCAGCACCAGGAGCCACTGTGCTGGCAAAGGCCCAATTACGGCCATGGTCTGTGATTCTGCGTCATCAACCCTCACTCTTCCACAGCATGCCAGCCTGCTTCCTTTGCTTTCCCATGGGCCTCTGAACAGCTTGGCATCCCTTTTCAGAAGTACCCTGTATGCCAGCAAACTCTGTCCCTATCTTGTAGTAAAGCCACTTTCAGTGTTTCCAGCCCACCCCATCTAAACCCAAGCTCTTCAGTCATACACGTGCCTGGCTTGAGGAACCTGAGCTATAGCCAGTGACTGCAGGAGCATGTCTGCCAATGTAGAGCACAAATGGCTCATGAAAATGATTGATTGACACTAATTAGAGATGGGTTTGGATGCATCCTTCTGTCACCAAAGCCTCTGGGATGAAAGTTGTCTGTCCAGTGGCATGAATAGGAGGGAATGCAGGACATTTGGTAGATGTTTATATGTATCTGAGAGCTGGCCAGGAGCGGGGGGACAGGCTCTGCTCACTTGCTCCCTGGGATAGGACAAGCAGCAATGGGTGTAAGGTGCAGCAAAAGAGGTTCTGCCTCAACACAAGGGGGAACTTCTTTATTGTAAGGGTCACAGAGCACTGGAACAGGCTCCCCTGAGAGGTTGTGGAGTCTCCTTCTCTGGGGACTTTCAAGGCCTGTCTGGATGTGCTCCTCTGTGATCTGTGTTAGGTAGGATTGTCCTGCTGTGGCAGGGGGATTGGGCTCAATGATCTCCTTGGGTTCCTCCCAACCCCTAACATCCTCTGATCCTATGACTGTTGTCAAAGGGAGCTTCCTACTGCACATGCCACAGCCTTATGCTGCATCTTGGACCCAGAACTAGGGAAGAAAGGAGTCCATGACATATACCACTTAGCCTTTCTCTTGCCTGGATCTCTGGCCACAAAAATGCCATCAAACTACAGCAGTTTGATTTGCTGAACATCAAGGACCCCTTTCATATCAACCAAAAAAAACCAACCAACAACCAGCCAAACAAAAACCCACCACCAAACGAACCAAAGACTTTCTCCAGTTCATTCTGGAAAGTATTTTCTTGGCTGGTTGTGTGATTCTTTGGTTTACTCTGTTGTTTTTAAAGATCTGTCAGGTAGCCACAGAGGAAAAAGGATTTCCATGTGACCAGTTGAGGGCTGTGCAGAAAGAATAGTAAACAGTTGTACTAAGCAGCCTGCCAGCTTTTCATAGCAAGGGAGTTAGCTGCCCGAGATGGTCTCTCCACCCTTGTCAATAATATCCCCAGGGATGCTGGATGCTTTTCAAATTAAAGGCTCCCTGTCAGTGGACATTTAGTTTAGGAAATCCCATTTGGCATGGCTGTACCTCAGCATCCTCTTGCTGTGCTTTCCTCCCCTTCTGAAGTGTTGCACTGGCAAGAAATGGAAGAGACACTTCTCTTGACCTGGTCTGTAGAGCTGCACGATTGCAATGCGTCAGTGTGGGCGAAAGGAGAAAGCTGTCAGAGATATGGATGGGCAGTCAGAAGTCAAGGTCCCCTGGGGGGACAACCAGTGACCTCTGTTATTGAAACAGACAGAAATGCAAGGGGCCCTGATTGCATCATTTATAATTAATCAGCAAAACTGACATAAAACAAGAAAGGATCCAAAAGAAAGGCGGAAAGCAAGTTACAGCTGACCATGCTGCTACCTCCCTTTTCCCCTCTGTATTCTAGATTGCTCTAGGCAAGATAGCCCAGGGCCAAGAACCTCCTATCATGTCTTATCTTTGCCATAGCTGCTGGACTAGTATCTGGGGGTTTCAACCTACTGTTTGCTTCCAAAATGGAATGACTGTACACACAGGGATGAGATCTCAGATCAAAGAATTTCATAAGGTCCAGCTACACACCAAGAGATGGATTGCAAAGGTGATTAAATCATCTAAGAATCCTTCTCTCCTCTAATGCTTCTCTGTACATTTCTGATGCTGGGGTTGCACATGTAACCTTTGCCATCTGCAATGTGGACACAAAGAAGAGCATGCAGCTCAAACTGCATGGAAACAGACATTTAGACATCAGACCAAAGGACACTCACTGTGTATCTGAGGACCACTGTGATGCCTAAGGGACTTTGAATGTGCCTATGATTAGAACTCTCTGGTCTCCCCAGAGCCTGTGAGAATAGGTGAAGGAGAAATACCAGGCTTTGAAGTAAGCAGAGCAAGCCACAGTGGCACCCCATATATGCACAGAACTGGGTTGAAGCCAGTTGCATTTACTCTATGGATGAATGCTTTCAAAACAGCTGTAGACCTGGGAATGGTGGGGATGTGTCCTTGAGCAATATTTCAACAGCCATGGGTTAGTCAATGTCCTTTGGAATTCTGACCAGATGTGCCAAATTCTTCTAGCAAGAGTTTCTTTCAGATGGCCAAGCAATCTGGCAAAAATGGGATGTGTATTCAGCAAAATTCAGCATCCCTGCAGAAATTACCTCTGTCTGAAGTATCCACAGCAGCACAGCAAGCCAGATCAGCTGTGTCTGGGTAATATGAACCCAAAGTTCAGATGAGGTTTGTTCACAGAACTGGGGCAGGAGGGGTGAGTCAAATGTGGCTTTCACCACAATTTAGAAAAACAAAAACCAGCTCTGTAGAATTTTGATCAACCTCCTTGTGAAAAGTTCCCTCTGTGTGACACAAGAAGGCCTGAGTGATTTACACTCTGGTGTGACCTCAAAGCAAGCATCATGCTGACATTGGCATCTTTGTAAGAATCACAGGATCACAGCTCACAAGATGTTAGGGGTTGGAAGGGACCCAAGGAGATCATCCAGTCCAACCCCCCTGCCACAGCAGGACAATCCTATCTAACACAGATCACAGAGGAACACATCCAGACAGGCCTTGAAAGTCTCCTGAGAAGGAGACTCCACAACCTCTCTGGGAAGCCTGTTCCAGTGCTCTGTGACTCTTACAATAAAGAAGTTCCCCCTTGTGTTGAGGCAGAATCTCTTGTGCTGCAACTTACACCCATTGCTGCTTGTCCTATCCCAGGGAGCAAGTGAGCAGAGCCTGTCCCCCCTGCTCCTGATCCCCATCCCTCAGATATTTAGAAACATTTATCAAATCCCATCTAAGTCTTCTCTTTTCCAGCCTAAACAGCCCCAGGTCCCTCAGCCTCTCCTCCTAAGCCATGATCTCCAGTCCCATAATCATCCTTGCAGCCCTCCACTGGACTCTCTCCAGCAGATCTCCGTCCCTCTTCAGCTGGGGAGCCCAAAACAGAACACAGTATTCAAGATGAGGTCTCACCAGGGCAGAGTAGACTTGAAACAAGAAACCTTGCAGAGAGAGAGCAGGTCACTTCAGGCAGCTCCATCAAGCGCTGCAGTGCATGGGCTTGATGTCAGAAAGGAGGCCACAGCCATGAAATACCTGTTTGATGCTGGGCTGCATTGCTACTTGTGCCTTCAGCTCCTCACCTGGAAACAGTCTTCTAAAGCAAATACACTCTTTGTCACTCCAAGCACATCTGCTCCCACCAGCATGACCAGTTTCCCATTCTTTTCCTGGCTCTGTTTCGCAGATCTCGTGCCAGAGGCTGGCCCAGCTGAGATTTCTCTTTCCAGTTCTGCAGAGTGAGTTCTGAGCTTTCAGCTTTTTTGTTATTACAGCATTTCCAGGAGCAGAATATTTGCAATACTTTTGCTTGTTTTAAAACCTGGCTAAGTTCAGAATTGATGGGCAGTGACCTGTGAAGTTCCAAGCAGCAATAGTTCTTGGAGGATGTTCCACTTGTGGCAGCCACTGATTCCTCTGATGTATAGAACAAGACTTTCACTGCTTCCACAGAGCAACTGCACACACTGCCAGCTCCTGATCTTGATTAACATCTCTATCAGCCTGCTGAAAATACCTTTGGCTGCAGTGTCAGTGCAAGATGTGGGCCAGGTGCCATACCTTGCACCTGACAGTTTCTGCTTCAAACACAGTGAATAAATTCTTCAAAGCCTCACTGTCTCTCTTTCTCCTCCTCTCTTTCTGACCTGTGTGGATCAAGCTAGGAAGTTTCCTGCTATGTTTTGGTTTTTTTTGCTTGCTTTCCTCTAAAACTTCACTGCCACTTCTGGAAGTCTGGTTCAGGCTTGCTACACTGGTTCAGGCTTGCTACAGTGCATCATCATTCCCCTGAAATCTAACAGTGGGCTGGTCTTGCCAGAATCTCTTGTAGCTTGGCCTTTTCTCTCTCTGAGAATGAAATAAGCAATATTCTGTATTCTTCCTTTTCTGGTGAGCAGAGCTTCTGATGCTTGGCCTAGGGTTAACCACAGGTTAACCAAGTCATGAAAAGATATTCTGGGAAAATGCAGAAGATTTCTCACTTGGTTGGACTGAGCAATCTTCCTGCCTAAAATTCAGTGCCACAGAGCAGCCAAACAAATCTCTCTTTCACTGTCGCTCTCTTCTGTTGTGGGTCAGCAACATGATGTACTTCTCCTTCTTTGCAACTTCAGGGCATAGCAGAGAGCTGTGACTTGCTCTGGCCCTTTCAGAAAGTCAGCTCACTTTTCCCTTTGCTCCAGCTCTGGGTTAGGGAAAGCCAACCAGCCAGGCCCACCTGCTGTGGCTTTTCAGCCCAGACTGTGTGTGCCTTCTCAGAGAGGGCAAAAGAGAATTTCTTTCCCCACCATTCTTGTTTCAGTAGTGATTGGTGCAGACAGAGTTCTATTGGCTGTTTCTGGCACAGAAAGGAGAAAATGACTCCTCCACTGGGTGCCTGTATCCCAAAGGGAGTCACTGAATCTTGAGATGGTCCATATACAAATGCCACTCATGTCTCTAGCCCACCTGTGCCCCAGAGGGAGTCACTGAATCTTGAGATGGTCCATATACAAATGCCACTCATGTCTCTAGCCCACCTGTATCCCAGAGGGAGTCACTGAATCTTGAGATGGTCCATATACAAATGCCACTCATGTCTCTAGCCCACCTGTGCCCCAGAGGGAGTCACTGAATCTTGAGATGGTCCATATACAAATGCCACTCATGTCTCTAGTCCTCCTGTGCCCCAGAGGGAGTCACTGAATCTTGAGATGGTCCATATACAAATGCCACTCATGTCTCTAGCTCACCTGTACCCCAGAGGGAGTCACTGAATCTTGAGATGGTCCATATACAAATGCCACTCATGTCTCTAGTCCACTCTCTGAGACATTCAACTCCTCTCCTGAGGGACATTCCCCTCAGGAACATTGCTCACCCTGCACAAGCCAGTTTTAAACAATATTTGACAGGGTATCCACTTCTACTCAACTCCATTTTCTGAAGTCCACTTACCAGCTTCCCAGTTTCCCCACTTGCTGGGCTGTTCTGATTTCTACTGCCCTGATCTGCATCCTGCTCCTCCCCATTCCTTCCCACCTCCCTTGCTCCCATCCTCAGGGAGAAGCACTCATTCATACCTAGCTGAGGAGCCTGCAAGGTTTCCTTCAACTTTTAGGAATGACTTTTCAGAATGTTTTTTATTCCCCAAATCAGCTCATGTCACATTCAGGAGGGTGATGTCACTTGCTGCCTTTCACAGCCAGCAGCTATGTTTTACTTAAAGCCAGTGGACAGCAAGGGAGCCTTAATAGGGGTGTGCACAGCACTCTCTGAAATTAGCTGGTGCTTGGATGTTCCACTTCTGCAGCCCACCATGATAATGGAAGAGCAGCCACAATGAGTGTCCTGGCTCCAGATTCAGAGCTATGGGTCCTTCTTTACACCTTCAGGAGCTGCAAACTATGCCAGATGAGGGGAAGTTCAGGAATCTCTTAAGGTGTGCTTGTCTGGTTTGGGCAAGCACATTTATCTTTGCACCACTGAGCACTACATGCCATAGCACCCAGTGCTGGAGCCCCCATTACAAGAAGGATGTGGAGGTGCTGCAGCGTGTCCAGAGAAGGGCCATGAGGATGCTCAGAGGGTGGGAGCAGCTCTGCTGTGAGGACAGACTGAAAGAGTTGGGGCTGTTCAGTCTGGAGAAGAGGAGGCTCCCAGGTGACCTTCTTGTGGCCTTCCAGGATCTGAAGGGGGGCTACAAAAAAGCTGAGGAGGGACTTTTCAGGATCTCAGGGAATGACAAGACTGGGGGGAATGGAGCAATGCTGGAGGTGGGGAGATTCAGACTGGAAGTGAGGAGGAAGTTGTTGAACATGAGAGTGGTGAGAGCCTGGAATGGGTTGCCCAGGGAGGTGGTTGAGGCCCCATGGCTGGAGGTGTTTAAGGCCAGGCTGGATGAGGCTGTGGGCAGCCTGATCTAGGGTAGGGTGTCCCTGGGCACGGCAGGGGGATTGGCACTGGCTGATCCTTGTGGTCCCTTCCAACCCTGACTGATTCTATGATTCTATAGCCAAGAAGCACCTTGGAGTGATCGCAGGAGCTATTTACTCACTTCCAAGGTGTGAGGAGGAGAAAAAATCCTTTAACTATATTGTAGCCATATTTGGGGCAATATCTCCAAGTCCCAGTTGGAAGATTGATGCTCCCAGGGGTTTAAGCAAAGGGCATGTAGAAGAGAAGAAAAAGAAAGAGGTAATAACACTCTGAATTATGAATTTCTGCCTTCTGATACCCTAATAGCCCAGAGAACTGCTGTGTTCCCTGAGCCCTTGGCACACAGCACAGCTAACCCAACCAGCCTGCGGGGCTTGTATTCACTGGGGCAAGGTTCTGTCCTGGTCTAGAAAACGCTACAGAGAGATGCTCCTTTCCCAAATGACTTCTTTTTAGCTGGCCCTTATAATCTGCTAGGAGCTGATCCTTTCTATCACTTCTTCTAAATTGCCTTCTGCTCATCAGCTGTTCCTTAAGAGATGCACAGCCTCATCTTCGTGTCCTGTCCTGACCTGCTGGGGGCTCTGAGGCACTGCCAAGCAGCTGCTGCCTTGCGCTGCAGACAGAGCTTCTTTCTCAGGGAGGTGGGGGGGTGATATCTGTAGACTTAAGGTTTCAAAGTGCTTCCTAAACTTCTCAGATAAAAGCCACGAGAGAAATGTAAAATATTAGAGGTATTTTAAGAAAGTATGTGGGTGTGTAGACACAATTAATTTTCCTTTTTATAGGCCTACATGGAATATCTCCATCTCCAAGGAAGATGCCTGGATCTATGGAGTGTTGGCATCCCAGAGGAGGACACCACTCTGCTCGTATTAGCAGGAAATGTCAGGGAAATTAAGAGTGCAAGAACACTGCTGTGGTCAGGCTGTGTCAACCAGATAAATAACCCTGCACGGGAGACACAGCAGGCTCAGAAACACTCCATCCTTCCTGGCCTGAAACAGCTCTCTCTCCCTTGTTAAATGCACATGGTAGCAGATGTAAGGGATTTTTTTTTGTCATGTTAGTCCCCAAAGATCAGAGAGGAGCTGATGCTACTTGGAAGTACGCTGGGTAGGATTAAACAGCAGAGGGTATGCGTGCTCGCACACACCCAGGCAGTGCCTGCTCTCTCACTGTGCATTGTTATTGACACACTGCACCTTAATGGCTGTAATGTCAATGGGCACTTTGGGACCTTTATTCCTGGATTATTAATGCATTAGGCCACCGTTTTTATGGGTTATTGTGTCAAGAGGGGAGGGAGTGGATGGCTACAGTATACAGGCAGAATGAGGAGATCTTTTGATCAGGGCTGTGGTATACACTGTGAGTGCTGCACCTTAGAAACCTCCTTTGCTGCTCTATCTTACCTGCTCTCAACAAGTGGCATCTGGCTGCAGCTTAGAGGACAGCATGGAAAAAATGAAGCCATCAGAGAGGAAAGGGACTGTCCAGGGAAAGGAAGAGGTCCTTGTGGCTGTAACAATCACACACTGCTGTCCCAGGCTGTGGGGAGATTATTTCCTGGCACTAGCTGCTGATGCTCTGAAACATGAAGATTAATGGGCTCTTTATTCCACTGTTAGTAACTGCAGGTGCTGCTTCTATCTGTATAAATGTGTGCTGCTCTCCTGGCTGTGAGCTCAGCCCAGGACAGATCCTCCTGTGGGACTTCAGGGCAAAAAACTTTCTCACGCTGACTTTCTGCCCTAGAGCAAATGTCACAGCACAGGCCTGGCTGTGAGGGGTGTCCCCAAAAGCCTGTGAAGGTGATGGTGTCCTAGTCTGAGCCTAGCTGGGATATTTTGGTGAGAAGAATTAGATGATAGGCTGTGAAAAGGAAACAGTGATGATGGCTACTTCACTCATAGGCTTGCTGAGATGTAGGAGAACAAGAACACAAACAAGAACACAAGAACCCACCCCCCACACTTAAGAAAATCACCCAGACTGGGCTCAGTCGATCTGAAAATTGAATGAAGCTTTCTATGTACAGCTTGGCACAATATCCAAGCAGATATTTGCAACATCTACAGCTATAGACAGAAACATCCAAGTTAAAAAGTAATACAGAAACACAGCAGCCCTCCCAGAAACCTGAGTCCCCAGGAGGTGCTCCCAACCACCCTTCCACCTTCTCCCCACCCCTCTACCTTACCCCAGACTTTGCCTTACGTACAAGGTAAGTTTGGAGGGTCAGCCAGGGAGGTTAGGAAGCAGATGGATTAGTCATGCAGCAAGTTAGGTTAGAGAGAAGTTCATGCAGTCCCAGAGACAGAGAGCAACTCCTTCATCTATGTTTGTGTTCTTCTTATCCATCTCAGCAAGCCTATGAGTGCAGTAGCCATCACCATTGTTTCCTTTTCACAGCCCATCATCTAATTCTTCTCACCAAAACATCCCAGCTAGGCTCAAACTAGCACAGATGGAAACTGCAAGTGTCTGATGCTATTCAGGGTCTAGGTTGTCACTTTTAATGGCCCTCTTTGGAAATATCACTTTTTCCAGAAGACAGGCTCTGCTCACTTGCTCCCTGGGGTAGTGCAAGGAGCAATGGTTGTAAGTTGCAGCAAAAGAGGCTCTGCCTCAACACAAGGGGGAACTTCTTTGCTGTAAGGGTCCCAGAGCACTGGAACAGGCTTCCCAGAGAGGTTGTGGAGTCTCCTTCTCTGGAGACTTTCAAGACCTGCCTGGGTTGTGTTCCTCTGTGATCTGTGTTAGATAATATTGTCCTGCTGTGGCAGGGGGGTTGGACTGGATGATCTCCTTGGGTCCCTTCCAACCCCTAACATCCTGTGAGCTGTGATGTAACCAGACTCCACTGATCTCTGGGTAAATGGAGTATGTGCACTTGCAGAAGCCCCATTTGACAGGACCTAGAGGTTACACCTCTAGATGAAGTGGAAAGGGCACTATAGTACATTCAAACACCCCAAGTGAAACCCTGACTATTGTGCTGGTGGAGCAAGGGAAGGAGGGAGAAGTGTGGCAGGAACAGGGACACAGGCAACCCTATCTAGTTGGAAATGTCCTCTGTGCTGTTTTAGCAATGCAGGCACTTCCAGGTTAGGCATCTTGGAGCAGCAAGTGAAGGGCTTTTAGCAAGAGCTCTGGGTTAATTTCTGTCAGCAATTGCCATCTTTCTTGTAATCAGCACAGCTTAATTAAGTGGAGATCTGGAGAAATTATCCTCACAACCAAACTAGGTGTTGGGCAACAGAAAAAATAATCAGCCAGTAGTAGACACAGAACCCTTATCACAGTCTTGCTTTCTAGGCATTAGCCCTAATATAGGGGCTGCAGTGGCATGAAGCAAGAAAAGAGAGGCACAGAGGACCTAAACCCAGGGTAATGTTTGCTCTCCAAAAAGCTGGAGGACAACAGAGGGCAACAGAAGTGAAGTTTCTAACGTTCAGACTGACATCATTGCACAGCCCATGTCTTTCATTTTCTCAGCTTCTCATTCATAGAATCATTGATGGCAGACCCATAGAATGTTAGAGCTCGGAAGGGATCTGAAAAGATCATCCAGTCCAACCCCCACTGCTAGAGTAGGTCACACAGGAACACGTAAGATCATAGAATGGTTTGAGATAGAATAGAATAGAACAAGAAAGAGACTTCAAAGATCATCCAGTTCCAACACCATGCCATAGGTAGGGACACCTCCCACTAGAATAGGACACTCAGGGCCTCATCCAGCCTGGTCCTGAACCCCTCCAAGGGAGGTTGTGGAGCACAGAAGCACAGGATATGATCAAAGATCAAAGATCAAAGATCACATTCTGTGCTTCTGTGCTCCACAACCTCCCTGGGCAACCTGTGCCAACATCTCACCAACCTCACTGCAAAACAACTTCTTCCTAACATCCAGTTTCAATCTCCCCTCTGCCAGTTCAAACTCATTCCTCCTCCTCCTGTCACGACAAGACCTTGTAAATAGTCCTTCCCCAGCCCTCCTGTAGGTCCCCTTCAGATACTGGAAAGCTGCTACAGGGTCTCCTCAAAGCCTTCTCTTCATCCAGGTGGGTTTGACACAGCCTCCAGAGAAGGAGCCCACAACCTCTCCGGGCAGCCCCTTCCAACTTTCTCAGCAAGGAATTTTTTTTCCTAACATCCAATCTATCAAGTTGATGTCTGAAGGAGGCAAAGAAATCCTCTGATCTTCTTGACAATGCTGAATAGAGGTTGACTTTTCATCATGTCATATCTGGGCCAGGGGAAGGCCCCAGCTTTTATTGTGTGACGACACGGAAATTACTGAGTAATTACAGGATTATGCAGCACCCTGTAAATTAAATGTTACCTCTTTACCTTTTATAGAACAAAAAAAATAACCATGTAATTACCTGGTGAATTAAGCTGTTAAGGTCTCCTGGTAATTATACATGGAGTCAAAAGCTCTGAGTTCTTCTGGTAGTTACGAGGCAAGAATTATCTTTCATTTTTTAAACATATGTTGCAGTTGGATCCCAAAGCATGCAAATTTCCATTTTAATAACACTATGGCCTGCCCAAATGAGAAGAGGCATATGCCTCCCATCTGAGTGTGCAAATAGAGTGAGCATGTATATGTAAAAGAGATTGGACATATGCAAAAGTGACCCGGGTTCAGAGCGGAAAAATTATATGGATTGAAATGGAATAGCAACAGAGGTAAAACATGATTAGTTGGATGATAACATCTAACATGATGTTTAGGTCCTAGCACTGGAATTTGTTTTCACAGGAAGCAAGTCAACGTGATGCTATTTTTAGCAGGCACGTGATTGTAGTCTGGAAACAGACAATCAGAGAACCAACCAGGCTGGAAGAGACCTCCAAGATCATCCAGTCCAACCTATCAAATCACAGAATCCTAGAATCAACCAGGCTGGAAGAGACCTCTAAGATCATCCAGTCCAACCTATCAAATCACAGAATCCTAGAATCAACCAGGCTGGAAGAGACCTCCAAGATCATCCAGTCCAAACTATCAAATCACAGAATCCTAGAATCAACCAGGCTGGAAGAGACCTCTAAGATCATCCAGTCCAACCTATCAAATCATAGAATCATCGAATCAACCAGGCTGGAAGAGACCTCTAAGATCATCCAGTCCAACCTATCAAATCATAGAATCATAGAATCAACCAGGCTGGAAGACACCTCCAATATATCAAATCCAACCTATAAAATTATACAATCATAGAATCAACTAGGCTGGAAGAGACCTCTAAGATCATCATCAGGGGGATTGGACTCAATGACCTCCTTATGTCCCTTCCAACCCCTAATATCCTATGATCCTATGATCCTGTATGATCCAGTCCAACCTATAAAATCATAGAATAATAGAATCAACCAGGCTGGAAGAGACCTCCAGGATCATCCAGTTCAACCTATCAAATCACAGAATCCTAGAATCAACCAGGCTGGAAGAGACCTCCAAGATCATCCAGTCCAACCTATCAAATCAAAGAATCATAGAATCAACCAGGCTGGAAGAGACCTCCAAGATCATCCAGTCCAACCTATCAAATCATAGAATCATAGAATCAACCAGGCTGGAAGAGAACTCTAAGATCATCCAGTCCAATGTAGCACCCAGCCCTAGCCAGTCAACCAAACCATGGCACCAAGTGCCTCATCCAGGCTTTTCTTGAACACCTCCAGGGACGGTGCCTCCACCACCTCCCTGGGCAGCCCATTCCAATGCCAATCACTCTCTCTGTGAAGAACTTCCTCTTTACATCCAGCCTATACTTCCCTCATCTTGGAGATCTCTTCCAACCTGGTTGATTCTATGATCCTATGATTTTCCCAGGTCCCTAAACCATGTGAGGTGTTTTTTGCTTCATCATTTTAGATCCCTAAATCTAAAAAAGAATGCAAGTTACAATGTGCCTAATACCACCTGAGAGGTGCTGTGCATTCAGCTCTCAGGCTTCACAGAGGTGTTACGTGTGCGCTTAGGAGCTAATTTTATACCTTGCTTTGAAATATGTAGTGTGTTTCAGAAGTGCTGGCTTTAGCAATAGTGGAAGAAAACACAGAAGCAGGGTAGAGAGCTGGGTTTGTTTTTTTTTTCTTTTAATGAAGCTTAACACTGACATTTTAGCTATTAACATTGTGTCTGCAGTCTCTCTCACGGAGCTGCTTCACTTCCGACGCATCCCCAGTCCAAACAGTAATTTCTCCAGGTGCAAAGTGAAATAATTATTTCCTAATCTTTCTCTTTTGCAGGTTTTTTTTTTCTCCTCATTTTGGTCTCACTGTGATCAGCAATTCTCTGCAGCACAGTGTTTTGTGGTGTTTAAATCCTGCAGTAATGCTGCATGCTGAAGGCAGTAACGTGCATCTACTTCAAAGAGTCATTTCTGCTCCCCGGTAAGCAGGTAGTCCTTGCTGTAGAGATGCAGGAGTGCTTTGGCACAAACCAGCTTTTTCTACATGTGTTTGCTGCATGACTTTTCCCCCTTGTGTCCATCGGGTTCTCCACTTTGTAGCTGCTATCTGGTGAATATTAAAAAGCACCTTTTCAGATTAGATCAGAAAGAGGGAGGGGGACTCATGCTCCATCTCATTCCTAGTCTGTTGTGCAGCATCCCTTCATCCTGACACGGATTACTGCTAGCATTGTGCTCACCCAGTTCCTCTGCCTTAATAGCCTTAGGTCTCATTCCAAGTGAGATCAAAGAGAGGAAAGTACCAAAGGGCTTACATTCAATTAACAGGATAGGGGCAGGCTTTATGCGTGCTCAGCAGAAGCTCCGATTGCAACAAACTGCTGACTGCATATCAGGTACTGTCACTATCAGCATGTGTAGCACCAGCTCTTTCCCTGCCATGCTGGAAGGTGGTCTGGAATGGCAAATGTCATTTCTGTGCACTTCCTGGCAGTGCTGAGATGGAGAAAGCTAGAGAAGTCTCTGTCTCTTCACAGGGATGCTCAGGAGGAGGACTCTACCTCCCACTCTGCTCTTTTTTTTCTCTCAGAGCTGCAGCCTGGAAACTCTGTCAGCCTTTGACCGATATGTTGGACAACTTGAATTTTTAATGATGAGTGATTTCCCACGGCTCTCTTACACGGATATGGGAGTTAGAGGCTTAGCCTGAGGCAGTCTGAAGTCCTAGGGCAAAAGCTGAGACTTTTGACTCTCTACATTCAGAACGTATCACAATGAGATGAAGCCCCTCTTGTTTTTCAGAATAAACTACCCACTTTCCCCCTTCCCCAGCTATTTGTGCCACTGGGAAGAACTGAAAAGCTGTCTGACAGCTAGCTTGTGGTTAAGAGGCACCTGGGACTAACCACTGCCACGGAAGACAGCACTGGGAAGACCAAAGACTTGACTCACTATGGTAGCATTGCATTATAACTTTTCCATTTCTCCTCATGGAAGGCAGAAGGAAGAGTTGCAAAAGCTAGGAAATGGATTGTAAATGCATGGGGGAAAAAAATGAGAACAGAAAAGAAGTGGGGCATGGGCCATAAGGATTTTACCTTTTTAAGCACTGATGAAATGAAAGACCACATCCCATCCACTACTCACTCAGGACTCCTTGCTATTAACTGCAGCTATGTCAGAACCTCACATTTCCCAGGGTTTGGCTTATGAAGTTTGGGAAAGACATGAGCCCCTGGCAACGTTACTGCTGCAATTTGTTAGTGTTACTTTTTAGAGGTCTGTGACAGGGTGAATCCCTATTTGTATTAAACTGCTCTCTCCACTGAGCTGACTGCTGAGACATCCTACAGACTGAGCTGTCTGAACTTAGGTGACCTGGCTACATCTACACGCAGCCCTGTTCTGCATTCCCCTCTGTTTACTTCTAATGCAGACCTTGCAGAGTGGGAAGTTACACACACACGTCTAAAATCTGTTCCTAGGGACTCAGTACCTGCTTTTTGCCAGGAATATTCTCAACTGCTTTAACCTTTCAAAATTTTCTCCATTACTATGGGAGATGACCACTCCACACGCATTGCTCACAGGTTAACAGCGCTTTAAAGAGCGCAGCTGGTCAGCAGAATCAGAAAAACCACTGAAAAGGTCAAAGCATGCAAGCACTGCAGAGGTTTCCCCTCCAAATGAGAGCAGCCTGTGACCTTCCCTTAACCCTTGCCTTAAAAGATTGCAAATTAAGTTGAGCGACTTAGCCTGAGCTCTAAAAATCTAAACAGATCGAAAGACAAAACTAAATCAAACAGCTTTCCATCAATGTCAGGCAGTGTTCTCCAAGACTTCTAGATAGTTCTATCTGGAAGCCTTGCTTACCCACCCAGATATTTTTCAATGAAGCCCCATTAGCTTCACCAGGGCTGACTGACATGTGTGCATTTGTACCATAGTGCAGTCATCCCCTGGAACAAAGCCGTATCTGACCAGGGAATCTTTTCTACAAGATGGTTTTTAATCTCCCTGACTTACACCAGACTTACAGGTGTAATGTATGGTGTTTGCATAGCAGTCAAAGCAAGGGTTCCAGCCCTGTAAATCCATCACCTGCTTGCCACCAGCCAATTGTCTGCACACTGATGCTTCTGTCAAAGCTTCAGCAGGGCAATATCCAGTCTCCTAGGCCCTAGAGACCAAGTGTTCAGCAATGATCAAATGTAATCACAAAGCAGAAGAACCCTGCAGCAAAGCATCTCATGACACTCCTGATTTCAGAGCTTCTCAACCTCCTTCATACTATCACGCTGGAGTAAAACCAAAGGTGGGAACCAGTGATCTTCAGGGACATCTGCATCTGTGCATGCAGTTCTCTGTTGGTGCTCAACTTCTGAGCAATCACCTTTGCCTGAAAGCCCCAGAGACAGCAGTACCTACCTGTGGCAAAGGGTTGAGATCTCTCAGTGAAATCATGAGGATTCTGTGCCAGTCTGTTATTACAAAGAGAGGAGCCCCTAATTGTACTGTGTCCAGTTCTGGGCTTTGTGAATCAAGAGAAAGGCTGAGATAATGGAACATGTTCAGAGAATGGCAGTGAAGCTGATGAGGGGCCTGGAGCACAGCCCTGTGAGGAGAGGCTGAGGGAGCTGGGGTTGCTTAGCCTGGACAAGAGGAGGCTCAGGGCAGACCTCATTGCTGGCTACAACTACCTGAAGGGAGGCTGTAGCCAGGTGGGGGTTGGTCTCTTCTGCCAGGCAACCAGCAACAGAACAAGGGGACACAGTCGCAAGTTGTGCCAGGGCAGGCCTAGGCTGGATGTTAGGAAGAAGTTGTTGGCAGAGAGAGTGATTGGCATTGGAATGGGCTGCCCAGGGAGGTGGTGGAGTCACTGTCCCTGGAGGTGTTGAAGCAAAGCCTGGATGAGGCACTCAGTGCCATGTTCTAGTTGATTGGCCAGGGCTGGGTGCTAGGTTGGACTGGATGATCTTGGAGGTCTCTTCCAACCTGATTGATTCTATAATTCTATGAAAAGAACATGGATTTGCACAACAATTTCTGCTCATTTTACTGGTGCTCTTTAAAGTAATTTTTATATATATATATATATATATATCCTTTTTCATAGTGATTAGATGTTGTGCTGAGGGATCTGGTTTAGTCAAGGACTTTTCAGTGTGAAAGGTCTTTTCCAATCTAAGAAATTCTGTGATTCTGTATATACCTTTTTTTTATATATTTCCTTGTTTACCTACCTGACCCTTTTTTATTCCACAGTTAACAAATGTAAAAGCAAAACCTTTTACCAAACTGCAAACTCAAAATTCCTTTTTTCTCACCCACATAAATCTCTATCCCATTAAGAGAAGCTAAAGCAAAGACACATTCACAGAAACACCCCAGAAAACAAGTTCTTAACTGAAGAAAGAACTAATTTCTTCATGGATTCAGTTGATATTAAGACAGGGCAATAGTGCTGAGGAAATTATGTGCCCTGTGAGCAGCTCAGATTTGTTTGATGCCATGGTCAAGCAATGGCTGCTCAGTATCTGATTTACTGGCCAAGAGGACACTCTGCTTTCTGAGTCCCCATGGAGATGGCCTGATTTCCATAGCAACTGGATTCTCTCTCTTGCCTTTCACTTGAACAGGTAGAAATACATTTGAAAATGCTAGATTGCACTGAGTATTATTATATTTTTGGATGCTGTACACTTTCTGGACCATGTTGAGTCACAGGCACCTTACTTATATTTTTGTGCCCACCTTTAGAACCAGTGGTGACATTATCTTCCATTTGCTCTTAAGATTTGTTATGATGTGAACATCAAGTTTTCTCTTTTGCTTCCTTTCTTCTCTTGTTCCAATTCCCTACTGAACAACCTGCAATGTTAAGGTGATGACTACTGAAGAAAGCTCTTGGGAGAAAGGGAGCATGGATAATATCAACTAACAACAATGTCCAAAGTGTGTAGGACATATGCCTAGAGAGGGAGGTTGGTTCAATCTCTGCCAAAGAGATGGGTTAAAAATTCATGCTATAATTCAGTGTGTCAGGTAGGGGATCATGTTAACAGTAAGTATATATACTAAGTGTCACCTGTTTGTTGTGGCTGTTAACAGTTTCAGGTTTGGATTTTATAGGCTGACTTGAATTGTCCCCCCTTTGGGTCTGTCCTTCCTCAAGTACATCTCTTCTGCTTCTCCTTTTTAGACTACAGCTGAATGATTAGAAAGAATAAAACCAATCCATGAGATGGTTTAACTGAGGAGTTTATTACAGCCATTGTAAAGAGATTCCTAGGGGATAAAAGAACAAATCATCTTCCCAAGGATCTATTGAGGACATATACAGGACAAAAAGACATGGAAACAAGCTTTGGGATAGTAGTGTCATCATACATCAGTATGATTCTTTAAGGAAGGGAGCGTCATGGACATGTTTGGGAATTACAGGGTCTGGAAGGGCAGGGCATGTATCTTAAATTGCATTTGTGAGAGACCAGAGAGTTGGTGTGCTCTGGAAAGCACTAGGTTTGTGGGAGCCTGAACTGCCTCAATGACTGGTACAAAAGCATCTGCGAGGCAATGGGAGATGGCACAGTCAAAGGAAAGGCAGTGGGGAGTGACAAATGCAGGTCCTGTGTCTGCTGGTGTCCTGGTGTTCTGGATATCCCAAATTCCTCTCGCTCCGTAGTTTGAACGGGAGAGGAAAGGCACAAAAAACCTGTTCCCACCTCCCGCCCTGCAGCCTTGAAGGAGGGGAGGAAAGGTCCTTCAGGCACGGGTATGACCTGTGCAGATGCCTGTGCTGAAATGGAGCTGCTGATTGGCTGTGTTTTTCGTGCCTAGGAAATGGTAAATCAACACTTTGTCTAGGGGAGAAGGCATAAATCAGGGGGTTCTTCCTGCCTTGGAGTTCTCTGCCTTGATAGTTCCTGCAGAGAGAGTACCCTAGCACTGCGAAGGTCAAGCCCCTGCCAGGACTGGACCATCCCTGCTTTGGATGGCTCTCCCACTTAGCACTCTTTAGTGCAAGCTCAACAGGCCTAACGAGCCTTGGATATCCTTTTGAAAGAGAGAGAGCCAGCGAGCACCTGGACCACCCTCTCTCTCAGACCCTGTTCAGTAACTAACTGCTGACTGCCTGCTGGACCAGGGCACCCTAGCAATTTTGGCTCTCCCCTTCTTGTTGTGAGAGCAGCCTCATTCCACAACCATCCCACTCGGGAAGAAGTGCTAGGGACACTTCTGAGTTTGGCACTCTGCGACTTGTCCTGGACTTCTGTGGTGTGGATCTCTATTGGATATCGATAACGTCACAGGCTGCCCCTGCAGAGAGAATCCAGGCTTGCTCACTCTGTGAGCAAGCTTTTCTCTTAACCTCTGCTCAGCCTGATTGATAGTGGGGGAAAGCTGTGTTTATAGCTTAGCCTTTTCCATTTCCTGACTTCTAAAATAGCCAGATTTACCTATAGCATCCTTTGTAAGACATTCTTGATCAAAATGAGTCTGTTAACTAAACTACATCAATTTCTATATCTGCTCTTGGGGGCAGGGTTTCAGGAAAATAAAATAATTCTATTTTTTATATATTTCCTGACTCAGCCACATTAATTCCCTGACCCCACCAACAGCTGATACAGATGGACTTTGTGAAAGGTATTCCTGGCAAGTGAAGCAATTTGGGAATCCAGGAAGGAAAGCAAAACCCACGAGGAGCAGAGAAAATGAGCAGTGCTGTTAGAGGTGCCTCCTTTTTAGCCAGGAATCATAGGAACATGATGGCCTCCCCTGGGATGAATTTCACAAATGCCACTCTCACACAGCATTTTGTCCTATGCCCCAAACCTTTCAGTGCTTTAGTGCTCCCTATCCCAGAGCACACATTGCCCTCTTTCCCCTGAATTGGCAATTAAATAGTCAGCTCTGGTAGTCTGAGATGCCACGAGAGCATTCTGAGGTCCTGACAGCACTTTGCCAATTCACTAACCTCCATTATGTTCTGAACCATGAGAGGTTACACCCAAAATCAGCCTAAAAAATTGGCTGACACCCCTGTAACCTCCAATCTGACCTTACATCCGAGTTTACAGTTTTGAATCTCACTGTGAGCTGTTGGCTGTCATCCACTCTCCCCTGCAGTTCCTGCATGGCCATTTGGTTGCCATCATCTCCCCTCTGTTGTGCAGTCCCACTTGCCAGCTGACCCTCACCTATCACCCAGACATACAACACAAGGGTTTTCCCAGCTCTCCAGCATGAAAGCATCCTTTTCCCCTTCCCTCCTCTCCCCTTCTTCAGCTCCTCTCCCCTTCTTCAGCTCCTCTCCCCCTCCCTAGCTAATGCTGAAGCCACAGGAGAAAGCATAGCAAATTGAAATAAATGAGAGAAGATAAGAGAAAGAAAGGGGGAGTTTGGAAGGAGAGTCAAGGAGCAAGTTCCCAGGGCCCCATCCCTTGGACTGCCTCAGGGACTGTGCCACAAGAAGAGGAGGGTGGTGACAAGGCCAGAGCTGGAGCAAAGCTTGGTCTTTGGCAGTGGTGGGAGCTTTATTGCCTGTGACCTTCAGAGCACTTAGCATTGATGAGGAAAATTCAGACTATTGCATTAGAGGGGCTGTGGGGGTGGGAAGGGCAGAGCAATGCAGGGTCAAGGGGCTGCTGCCTGTGCCTGCCTACTACCAGGAAAGGGATCACAAAGGTGAAAGTGCAGGATTTGGTGCTATAACCACAGCATCCATAGCTCCCTGTGGGCACCTAAGGAAACCTGTCCTTTGGGCTTTTTGGAGAGATGCCCACAGAGGGCAAATCTCTAACATTTGTCAACAAATCTTAGAGAGAAGAAGCATTTGGACAAGAAAGAGGGACAGGAGGATCCCAGGCACCTTGCTGTGTCTCCTGTAGGCAGGTTACTTCTGATTTAATGATGGACTCATGCTATTTTACTTCCCTTGTCTCTCTTGAAAATGCAAACATCTCTGGGAAGTGGGAGAGGCAGCTTCCCCTTCCCGTTTGCTAGAGGAGTAGATGGCCCCACAGATGATTTCTCCTTGCTTCTCTCTGTCAGTAAAAGATACCTAGCCTAGCTCTGAGAATACCATCTCTTGGCAAAGATGCCCCTGAAAAGTAGCAGGGAAATTCCCAGTGCTGTGCTTTTGTCCTTCTATATCCTTGGCTTATTTCACTTCTCTAATTCTACCAACAATGGCAGGGTGCAGCTGGGTTTAGTTACTTAGAAGATACACGTGGTGCTCAGATGCTGCTGCCAACAGCCTGACCCCAGGAGAAACCCTAGCGAAACGATGCAGACTCCTGCCCTTCACCATGTCCCACAGCGACTCTCAGAGCTCTGTTCTCTACTCATGGGACAGTGTCCGCCTCACACAGGGCTGGCACAGGGATGGCAAAGCAATCCTTCAGGTCAGATCAGTGATCAAACCCCAAGTTCACCACAGGGCTGTGACATGTGTACATGTGGGTGTGGTGGAGAGGATAAAAAGTCTTTGCTGCCCTCCTTTTCCTGATAGCTCTGTTTCCCCTATTCCCAACTAATCCCACTGCTTCCCGGGTGAGACCAGCAGGGAGGAGGCCCATTAATAGCAACTCTGCTGAGATGTCTCTTTAAAGGAAGTGTCAGGAATAAAGATTTACCTGCAGATTTAGGAAGACAATTATTGTACGTTAATTAAATCTGAAATGACACTTAAGAGCATATCCATTGCCTTAACAGCGACTCTCTGTAATAGTAATAATACTTAGCACTTACATAGCTCTCTCCATCTACACTGCACTTCACAAACATTAGCTAATGAATCCTCACAACCACCACGTGAAGATAAAGAGGCTGCTGGCATGATGGGTAGGGGGAAGAGGGGATGTATCAGGGGAGTAACCTCTTTTTGGACTGCTGCTGCTGCTGCTGCTTTTTTTTTGCAGGCTGCTGTGGTTTTCATTCTCCCTTCTTTCTGACAATGGTCCCTTAACTGTGCTTCACTCGAGCACCATAGAATGGGCAAGCTGCGTGGTGAAGGATGCTGGCAGTACAGCAAGGCATTGTCCATGGTCACCACTGGAGTGGCTGCTGATGCTCCATTGGCTCCTAGTGCTGATCTGAGAGTCCCATGCCACAGCAGCAAGTTCATTGCATCCCAAAACTGCCTTCTCTCCCAAACCCATTACCTCAGGGCTCAAGCAGGGAACTTAAGTATGGGTTTTCATGAAGCTGGAGTGTTTTGAATGTGACCATATTCTGTTTTGGACATAAACACCTGCAAATTGCAGGGCTGAAATAGTCTGTATTTTTGCAAATCACTTCTGTTGAAGCCATGCCTTGTCTGTGACTCTCACGGGAGAAGCTATGAAGCATCTCTTGAACCTATTTTACTTCCCCTGAATGGGATTTTGGAGATGAAAGCACAGGTCTCCTGGCCAAGGTACCTCTCTAGGAGTAACCTGTCTCTTGGCAGATGTGCTTGCTCCACTGTCATTGAGCTCCTTCCATTATTACCTCCCCTTGCACCTACCAATTGACCCAGAGGGGGTCATAGATGCTACACTGTGCTTCCTAACATTTACATTTTCCTCACTGCAGCTGCCTATAATTGTACAATGTCTTTGCTGGAAGAGTAAGGAGAGAGCTAAGGAAGAAGCTTTGCTCTTTCCATGAGAAGAAGAAATGGACCTAACTCTCTAGAAATCCCAGCACCATACTCTGGCAGCACTCTCCTTTCCTCATGTCCCACAGCAGATCTGGGTCTGCCTCTTTCCAGTTGTTTACATGGAGCCATCAAAAGGGCACTAGGTCCATGTCCATCCCTTCTTTCATATCTGTCCAACCCTAACCAGGAGAGCATGGGGAGGGGGAGGAGAAGACAGGAGCAATGGGTTAGAGCTGTTAGGAAAGTGATTATTCATCCCTTTTCAGGGAGGGGTTTCCTGCACAATCTGCTTCCAGACTCTTTTTCTTCCCAAGCTTAAAAAGGTAATAAATATTCAATACATACTTGCTTAGATTAACAGCTATGCTCCAACAGCTTCAGCACCAACAAAGCCAATGCCTGTGTGCATCAGCTAAGCAGTTGTCAAACTGTATTGCTTGTAACATTTAGGGTTGGTTTGGAAGGAGGTCTTAAGGCTACACTCTACAAAACACTCTGTATTGGCCAAGGCGAGGGGAAAAGACAATGTGACCTAGAAAATTCTGTCATCTTCAAAGTTCTCTGATCCTGCTGTTATTTATTTAGCACTGTAAGCCCACCAGATCCATTTCCAAGTCATCAAGGCTTGTTTTTGTCTTACAGAAAGGTCTTGAGCAAGCCTCCAAGTTTGAACACACAAACATTTTCAGACATAACCCTGTCAGCACCAGTGATTTCAGCTCTGCTCCTTACTAACTCACTGGTGGGCTTCTTGGGGTTGCATTTAGATAGAAAATGCCACACAATGCTCTCTGCATCCTGGTGCAACATCAAAAGCCTCCGATGTTAAATAGGCTCTAGACCTTTCTGCAGAGATCACAGTTACCTTGGCTTTATGCATTGAAGAGCCTTTGATAAGCCAGTGGGGAAAAGTCAATTTAGTGTGTGAGAACTCACTTGTTCAGCCCTAAAGGTACATACTGATGGAAGCCAGCCTCAAGTAATGTATTTATTCATTCCTCAGTCTTTCTAGTCTCAAAAATTGTCTCTGCTTTTGACTCTGTTTTGCAAATGCAGCTCCTGAACTCAGGGGTTGTGGCAGTTACCAGCAGTTCTGGCACCCTCCTTGAGCCACAGACATGTGACAAGGTCCAGTGTTTGCAGGAGGTTGTAGCCAGGTTGGGGTTGGTCTCTTCTCCAAGACAACCAGCAATAGAACAAGGGGACATAGTCTCAAGTTGTGCCAGGGGAAGTATAGGCTGGATGTTAGGAGGAAGTTCTTCACAGAGAGTGATTGGCATTGGAATGGGCTGCCCAGGAAGGTGGTGGAGTCACCGTCCCTGGAAGTGTTCAAGAAAAGACTGGATGAGGCACTTGGTGGTATGGTCTAGTTGACTGAATAGGGCTGGGTGCTAGGTTGGACTGGATGACCTTGGAGGTTTCTTCCAACCTGGCTGATTCTGTGATTCTATGATTCTTAGTTTTTTTAATTCCTTGCAAGCAGCTTCCATGCATGGCATGACACTGTGGGACCCCTGCCTTGTGCACAGACAATTGCATGATGCACACTCACTTATTTACACAGTACAGGGAGAAAAAGCTCACTGGATCCAGCTCAGCCACAGCTCATCCTTCAATCCCCACAACATTTCTTCAGCCCTGTGCCAGGGCTGGCTGGAAGCAACCATTCTCCTACCAACCTCCTCACACCCACATGGTCTGGAGCTGGGATCCGTTCTCCTTCTTCACGAGTTAACAAATTGGCAGTTCCCTGAGAGCAGATAATTTCTTCTTAATGGTAGCCATTTCTCAGCACATACTTTGGCTGCCAGCTTTTGAAGGTAATTGCGTTGTTATTTAGGAAAGTCAAAGGTGCATTCTTCCAGAGAGGCTCTGGCTGTGAGCAGGCATCCAGAGGGCTGGCCAGGAGATGGCTTTGCATGCTCTTGTTACAGCAAGGTGTCACTGCAGGCAGCCAGAAGACAGGGATGGATGTGCATCTCCTTCCCTACTTCTCTCTCTTTTCCTCCCCAGAGAAGAAGCAGTAAGAAGCTCTTTGCTGCAAAGTAAAGATGGGTGTTCCAGTGCTGAAAATACACTAAAAGATGCTCCTTTTTCTGGTGAGAAAGTGATGTCACAAATGACCTTATTAAGAACAGGTAAAATGCTTGTTTACTTAAAGTGCTTGTTCAAAGAGAGCAAGGAAAGAAGTCTGGCTCTGGGATATTTTTCTTTCTGCTTTCTCTTTCCTCCTAAATGAGATTGAAATACAGTTTCACATTTGCAAGGCCCAATGCCCTTTCTGCCAAGACATCCATTGACAGTCCAATCAACAGACATGTTCTGGTTACAGGAATCAGGCATCAGTCAAATGCTTGAAAGCCAGATCCAGCAAATGCAGCAGATAATAGTATTGAAAACAGCCAGTGGGGGAGATGGAGAAGTAATTGGAGTATAGGTATAAGCAGGATGAATCGGCACACTGCTGACATGAAGAAGGGAGGAGGCAGAGGGCAGAGCTAATGAGAGGGGTAATTCTAATGATAGAAGTAGTTCAATGTGTCAGGCTTTTGTTTTTCAGAGGCTGAGAGAAGGATTTATTTGTGTAGAGGCAACTCTGCCCATGGGATTTGTACACCACCTATGCTGTGAGTCCCTGCCAGCTTCCAGACCTGGTTCAGCCTAGGGTTTTGCAGGGCAGATGTGTAACAAAAGGCTGTGTGGCATCAGTGGGGAAGACTGTGGGGCTGGACAGGCCATGAAAGTGCTGGAATGGATGTGGTGGGGGGATCAGAGTAGGGTTAGCAGACTTAGCAGCATGGGGCAAAGGGCCTTTTTGGTAGCCCCAGTCAGACTGGGCTGCGAGCACTCAGCAGGACTCATTACCTAGAGCAAAGCAGCACTGGTCTCCATGTGCTCAGGAACTGCATCACTAAACACAGTCATTTCAATCTCAGCAAGCCCTAAAATTTGCTGATTTCATCCCAAATGTAAAAATCTAGAGAAGACAGGAGTGAAAATGAACAGAATAGAATTTGATTGTATGGACTATGTCTCCTAATTTATTCCAGAGCCCTTGCTAGTAAAATACCCAGCCTCTGATTAGAGTGGTGAGCACAAGAGAATTACTCACTTCCTAGGGGTAACTGGAACAGTAAATTACCTGAATTTCTTGTAAATCTGTAATCCTCTTTTGGGACTCAGCACTATGGAAATGGCAGAAAGGGGCTGTTGATCTCATACACTGTGGTATGTACTCCCTCATACTGAGCCTAGGGTGGGTTCACCCTTCATATATCACCCTGCCCTGTCTAGGTTAGGTTTGCATCTCTTTAAATTCATCTTTGTCCTACTGCCCCAAGCACTTGGCTCTGTTTTCTCACCTGGCCCAGGAGGGGCTATTTTCAGGGGCTTTTATGTTACAGGCTGTGCTGCATGAAAGGCAGCAAGGAGAAGGGGGCAACGGGGCTGGCAGGGGAAGAATTAAGCACTCTAAAGACAGCACAAAATATTCCAAAGGAATTTGGATCCAACTGGAGCAAGTGATAAATGAGAGCAACACGACAGTGGCAGGGCAATCAAATATTTATAGAACCTCACCCATTAGCATTGCAGCAGAAAGGAAGCAATGAAGTCAGGGTGCTTCCAGACCAGTGAGGGGCACAGGTGCCAGTCAGCTTCCCCAGAACCTTCAGGCATGTGTGTGTGTCTTCTGTCTCATCCTGGAGAGGGTAGGGAGAGAAGAGGAGGTGGTGGAAGAGGTAAAAGGAGATTTGGTTTATGCAGAAGTGCATTTCAGAACAAACTCCTCTAATCTCTTTGGGTGGATGGATGCATTTGCATCCTGGTGAAGAGGTACTTGTACCCAAACAAGGGCAGAGCTGAGTGGGGGTGTGTAGGTATATACATATGTGTGTGTACACACTGGGAAAGGGCATCAGGTTTTTCAATTCTCTGGAAAAGCAGTTGCTACAATCAGTGAAATGCCAGAAAAGGTTAAACCACAACACCCAAGAAACCTGAAGGAGAGAGACAGAGTGGAATCAGAAAGCCTATTTTTAGGATCACATGACATGATTTGATTAATATTTTAGGAGGCAGCTATCATATGTGAAGAAACTGAAGGATTATTAGTAGCATCCTAATGTGCCTGCTTTCAAGCTTTTAACAAGGGAATCCCATCCAAATTTCTCCCTCCTCAGCTTTGATTAATCCCATAAGCCAAGGGTACAGAGAGGTGACACGTGGCTGCACTGAAAGGTGCAAAGGGCTGTGGAAAAATGTATTAATTTGATTCCATCACTTAAATGGAAATGCCACAGTGCAGACTCTGCTGAGGCACAAGGCAGTAGCACACTGCAGACGTGTGTAGACAGAGTGGTGTCTATCTGGGACCATCGCCGTGATGCTACCAGGCAGGAGCAGAGCAATGCAACAGCAGGTTGGTGAGGAAGAAGACTACTTTAGAATCACAGAATCAGTCAGGGTTGGAAGGGACCACAAGGATCATCTATTTCCAACCTCCCTGCCGTGGGTAGGGACACCCTACCCTACATCAGCCTGCCCACAGCCTCATCCAGCCTGGTCTTAAACACCTCCAGCCATGGGGCCTCAACCATCTCCCTGGGCAACCCATTCCAGCCTCTCACCACTCTCATGCTCAACAACTTCCTCCTCACATCCAGTCTGAATCTCCCCACCTCCAGCTTTGCTCCATTCCCCCTAGTCCTGTCACTCCCTGACAGCCTAAAAAGTCCCTCTCCAGGGAAGCCCCCTTGAGATACTGAAAGGCCACAAGAAGGTCACCTGGGAGCCTCGTCCTCTCCAGACTGAACATTCCCAACTCTTTCAGTCAGTCCTCATAGCAGAGCTGCTCCAGCCCTCTGAGCATCCTCCTGGCCCTTCTCTGGACACACTCCAGCACATCCACATCCCTCTTGTAATAAGAGCTCCAGAGCTGGATGCAGTACTCCAGGTGGGGTCTCAGCAGAGCAGAGTAGAGGGGGAGAATCACCTCCCTCACCCTGCTGGCCACACTTCTCCTGATGCAGCCCAGGCTCTGCTTGGCTTTCTGGGCTACAAGTGCACACTGCTGGCTCATGTTGAGCTTCTCATCTGCCAGACTTTGGTCTCCCTGTGGTTAAATACAAGCACAGGAAGGATTACAGTGTAACACCTCTTTGACCTGCTGATGAGGTCTATGTGCCTGGTCACCTAAATGTGCATCCTCCTTCCCTTCTCAGAGTTCCCAGGGCCATTTTCATTTCCTTTGGCTGTTTGGGCTTTATGTATAATCTACACATAAGTGCCAATGCTTAACCGCCTGCTGGATCTGGGACTCATCTGATGGTCCAGCTGATGCTATTCACTGCTAGCAGCTGAATTCCTGAATTCAGGAGGAACCTGAGAAGGTAACCGAGCTCTTTCTTCTTCATTCACTGGTCTCCTGACAAAGTTCCATTCATCTGGCCTGGGAGCAGTAGGGATGCTGTGTGTCAAAAGCAACCAGTCAGCTAGGGAGATGAGGAAGGGCCTGGCACTCACCAACAGCCCATTTGCTGAGAATTGATGATCCAAAGCTGCATGGGGAATGTGTATGAATGGAGGAAAAGACAGGCAGTAATTGGGATCGGTGGGTGAAGTGTCAGCAAACAGAGGAAAGGGATACTTTGGTGACAGTGATAAATGCTCGTAGCTTTTGGTCTCATCTGGAGGAGCAAATTGGAGCAAAGGCTTTGTAAGAGAAGGAAGAAATAAAAAGACAGTGGTCCAGTGGATAGGCCAGTGGGAAAGGGCTCAGAAAACAAAAATTCAGCTGAGTAGTTTTAAGGGGACGATCAGAGGCGAGTAGCAAGGGTCATTCCCCAAGGCAGAGAGGGTCACAATTTTTCACAGTCCCAGGAATAAAGGTGGATGAGCAGGGAACTGGAAGTCTGGCAAGCAGATCTACCATAGAGACATGTGGAAGCATTTCTTGCTGGCAGAGGACGTGGTTTGGTAAACATGAGCAACCCATGCTGCCAAGAGTGGCCTTGAGCCCATCTTGGAGGCAGGAGCCAAGGCCATGAGACAAACCCCCACCTCCAGCTGCAAGAGGGCAGGACCTGCTGGTCTGAGGAGACTGACCCTACAAATGTTTGTTTAAGCCTTAAGCCTATCTGTGCCTTCCATATGTACCACTCTTAACTAAGCTAGCTTAACTAACCTCTTCCAAGTTTGGCATAACAGGCACTGCATCACCACAGTAAAGCAAGCACGACTTTGACCACAGTGGTACTGCACTGGCCAGTGACTCTGGCCACCTTCCCACTGACAGAGACTGCCCACCCCTGCACTCTTCAACCCACCTTAGTCCTCTGCTGGTGGAAACCTTTGTGGCTCACTGCTGTCTGGACATCTGCCTCACGTTGCAGCACCTGAAGAGCAACTTCTCCTCTATGATTTCACTGCTCCAAATCCAACTCTGACTATTCACAGGTTGCCTCACCCTGTCCAGCCAGGTCCAAACACAATTCCACCTTCCCCTCACAGACTACCTTGCAGCAGCCAGGCATCTTACTTGATAAGCACATGAAGTTATCAGCCTCTCATCCCTGGAGCCTGGGGGTCTGTGCTCTGCACCATGTCTGCAGCTGTAGAATGCTTGGGAGCAGGTGTGGAGCTGTCTTGCTTGAGCAGCACAGATGTGAAAGCTCTGTGTCTTTGAGGGGATACAGAAGCCCGGGGCAGGGGAGGGCACATCTGGGCATCTGGGGCTGAGGGACAAAGTAGCCCTGCAAGAATGGGCTCTTGGCAAGCACTGGCATGCTGACCACTCAGGGCTGGTTTATTTTTGTCAGCCAGCCCAGCAGATGTGTCTTGGGGAGGAACTCGCCTACAAACCAAGTATGTGCAATAACAAGATGCCATTTCCAGAGTCATTTCTCTGACCCTCACCAGCATTTCAAAACGCATCTCAAATGCAATTGGCGCCTCTGTGCTGCCAATTTTAGAAACGTTTTACTTGGGAGGAAGGGCTTGAGCACAGAGGTGATTATCCCTCCCCTCCTGGCAGCTTCAGGAGTTGTGTGACTTGCAGAGAATGTCAGAGATGAACAGCATGTAAAAGAGCTTCAGCAGACGCTCTGCTCTTTCCCAGAGCACCACAACTTGCCTCTGTCCTGCTCGCTTAAACTGCAGAGGATCTTTGTCTCCTACAAGAGAAAAGATCCTGGCTGAGGTAGCTCAGACATCCATCTAACATGCCTGGAGACAGTGGCACCGGTGACAGGGAGAGGGACAGATTCTTCTGTCAGCAGCACAGGCTGGGAGCCAGCAGAGTCAAGGGGAGTTGGATGTTTACTTCTGTTGCACTGCCTCCCGTAGACACTGATGGATGTTATGAATTTTTAAAATAGAGATTCACATTAGTTTCCTTTAACTCACTTTAGATTTTCTGCTTAGCTTTATTAAGTGTCTTTTAAGATCAGTTTAGCCTCTGTGGCTCTGACTGCAGCAGCCCTGCCTCCCAGCCTGTCTAGCAGCAGGAATAAAACCGAGGCTGGGGGTGCTTGCAGGGAAGAGGAAGGGCCCTGGAGTTGGAAAGGTGCATCATAGAATGGGTTAGGTTGGAAGGGAACTCAAAGATCATCTAGGTCCAACCTCTTGCCATAGGCAGAGATACCTCCCACTAAAGCAGGGGAGCTTAGAATCATAGAATCAGTCAGAGTTGGAAGGGATCACGAGGATCATCCAGTTCCAGCCCCTCTGTCATGGGCAAGGACACCCTCCCCTAGATCAGGCTGGCCACAGCCTCATGCAGCCTGGCCTTAAACACCTTAAACATCCAGTGAAGTGAGAGCAGCTTGGAGGGGCAGGGAGATGAAGGAGAGTAGTGCATGGAGATGTCAGCCAAGCTTCAGGGCTAGTTTAAGGCAATGATGGCAGACCCTTTGTATTGTGAGGCATCATGGAAAGATAAAGAGACAGAGATAGTTCTGGTTCCTCAAAGAGAGGCAGAGGAATGTTAATGCAAAGGGGGTCTTTTCTGTGACATGGCTAAGCACTTTCAGGCTGATATCCTGCACAACAGTGTCAGGAGTAGATCCAGTGCAGTGAACCCAGAATCCTCACGATTCTTTTAAGGCCTGATTCAGCTTTCCCTGAAGTCAGTGAGACGTCACCTAAGTGCTCTTGGATCAGCCTCTGAATGTCTTGTTGTGCTATCCATAAGGTGCAGAAAAACTGTCCACATAGAATCAGCCAGATTGGAAGAGAACTCCAAGCTCATCCAGGCCAACCTAGCACCCAGCCCTATCCAGTCAACCAGACCATGGCACTAAGTGCCTCATCCAGGCTTTGCTTCAACACCTCCAAGGATGGTGACTCCACCACCTCCCTGGGCAGCCCATTCCAATGCCAATCACTCTCTCTGGCAACAACTTCTTCCTAACATCCAGCCTGTACCCTCCTTGGCACAACTTGAGACTGCATCCCCTTGTGCTGTTGCTGTTTGCCTGGCAGAAGAGACCAACCCCCACATCTCCCCTGCTCCATTCTAAACTCTGCCTGCCACCTGCCATTTCAGTTTTCATGACACAATTATGATTTTCAATGATAACACTGCATTTTGTTGGCTAAGGAGCCTCCAGAGACCCTGTCTGAAAGAAAAGCGTCCCCATCTCCTCTTCTTCATGCCTGCAGGTGTATCTGTGTCATAGCAAGCCCTTCCTAAGCATCTCTTCAAAGACACTCACAGCTTCATCTCCTCTCATCTAGATGCACTTTTGACACCACTAAATAATTATGCAGTTACATAGTAAAGTGATGGTGGGAGATATGTAAGTGCAACTCTCTATTCCCATGGCTGGAAGCACAATAATCCTGCCTGTTGAGTGAGGCAGCAGAGCTCTCCCTGGCTGCCTGGAAAGAGAAGCAAGGGGAAAGCAGGTCCAGTATGGACAGAAGAGTAACATTGATTCATGGGAGGCAGAACTCTGAGGTAGAGCTTTATTCCAATGCAGTTTTTCTCTAGAGATGACAGCACACAGCTGCAGGACTAGGATCAGGAGAGATGCTATAAGCAGCCAAAGGGGAGCAAGTGCTGTGAGGTGGGGATGTGCCCTCAGGGACATCACTCTCTCCCCCTCTCAGCATTTAACTTTTTTACCATTGATTGTAACAGGAGGGATGAGATGGAAACTCCTGTAATTCCGTGTCCTTGCAGTTGTGGCCTGGGGGAAGCTGATGCTGTCTAATCTAATAAGGATGTGGTGCAGCCTGGATCATCTGGGCTCTCCTCTGACCCTTTGGGATTCTTTTCTAAATGAAAAGTGCAGAAAGGAATTAAAAGTACTCAAAAAACCCACCCAAAAAAAAAACCCCATCCACAACCAACCTACCAAGCAAAAACCCCACAACAAACACAACCCTTGCCCCTCCAATGGAAAACAACTACAAAGCCACTCACCTGCTTTTTCTGCTTTCATTTCAACAGAGACTGACTTTTTACATCAGGGATCTCATTCCACCTTGCAGGCAGATTGGCCAGCACCATGTGAGAGAATTAAGCTGCTGCCTTTTCATTGGGGTAGGCTCTGCCCTGCGTAGGGCAAGGTAGCATCTGGTGCAGGGGTGGCAGCAATGGGACAAGGCAGCATCTGGTACAGGGGTGGCAGCAGTGGGGATCAGCAGGGAAGGCTAACAGCATATTTGCCCTCTCCATGCTGCAGCCATGCAATGGTCAGTTCAGAAACTTAAAGAAACCCTTCCAAGCCATCGTGGGCTCCTGCCGTTCCTGACACCACATCACATAGGGTTGCGACAGTGATGGGACATTTAATCATTTTGAGCTAAGCCAGGAATGGCACACACCTTTCACTAAGCTTAGCAAGCAGCAGAATTGGCCAAAGCTGAGGGTGTCCCAAGAGCCACAGTGGGGTGCAACCACATCAGCCTTCACCCTGCCTTACACCTCCTGCGGTGCAGAGAGATTCCTCAGAGCCCACAGGTCTCTTGGGGTAGGATGAGAGCAGAGCACTGACTGCAAATGTGGACTGACATGCCAGACAGCAATGACAGGTGGCAAGTGGGATATATTACATCCCAAGATGATGCATCTTCCCATTCAAATCAACTCACTAGCACAGATAGCCCCAGGTCTGCAGAGAGCACTGTTTAGCTAGGGGATTTTATTCAGATGGCATCTGAAACTCTTTTTTTCCCCCTTGAATTTAATTTTAATTAATTGGGCTGCCAAGGGTGAGCTGAAATGGCCTCTGCTTTTAATTTTTTTCCCCCCAGAGTGGATGTCCTTAAACTTCTTCCCATAATGATATGGTTGCAGCTTGCAAAAAGCCAGTGTGGATTTATTACTCTGCCTCTTCCCTTGTCCCTTCTAATCCTAGAGAGAACATTGCAATGACTGCTGGTTAGAAAATTAGTTAAGTGAACTGTATACTGTATTCTCTTTCTGTATGGCTCCTTATTAGGGAGGAAAGATAATATAGTTTCCTCTCTCCCCTCCACTCAGCCTGCATTTCATCTAGAGCTCATGCAGGGAGAATTTCAACTGACTACTGCAGCCTGCTTGCAAAATGTCACATATCTCAAAGCCCTAAGGATAACTCTCAACTTTTGGTGCAAAGCTCAGCAAGTAGTGTCATATGTGTGGAGAAAGATGGTGGCAAGATTTGCTACTGATGCACCAGAAACAACCTGTGAGAGTTGCTTCTGCAACAAGCAGCAGCCTGTCAGCTGCAGCCAGTGTCTCAGGTGCTTGCATACAGCTCTGCAATTTCTCTTTGGGCCCATATGGTTTGCTCCTGGCAAAGCTGGCAGCTCGTGGCTTGGACAGATTCACTCTGATATGGGTCAAGAAGTGGCTGGAGGGCCAGGCCCAGAGAGTAATGGTGAATGCTGCCACATCCAGTTGGCAGCTGGCACTAGTGGTGTGCCCCAAGGATCAGTGCTGGGCCCAGCCCTGTGCAATATCATTATTAATGATCTGGACCAGGGGATTGAGTCCAGCATCAGTAAGTTTGCAGATGACACCAAGCTAGGAGCAGGTGTGGAGCTGTTGGAGGGTAGGAGAGCCCTGCAGAGGGACTTGGACAGGCTGGATGGGTGGGCAGAGGCCAATGGGATGAGATTGAACAAAACCAAGTGCAGGGTTCTGCACTTTGGCCATAACAACGCCAAGCAGCACTGAAGGCTGGGGACAGAGTGGCTGGAGAGCAGCCAGGCAGAGAGGGACCTGGGGGTACTGGTAGATAATAGCTGAACAGAGCCAGCAGTGTGCCCAGGTGGCCAGGAGAGCCAATGGCATCCTGGCCTGGCTCAGGAACAGTGTAGCCAGTCAGACAAGGGAGGTTATTCTGCCCCTGCACTCAGCACTGGTCATTCTTCACAAGAGAGTGATTGGCATTGGAATGGGCTACTCAGGGAGGTGGTGGAGTCACTGTCCCTGGAGGTGTTCAAAAAAAGACTGTCACTTAGTGCCATGGTCTGGTTGATTGGACAGGGCTGGGTGCTAGGTTGGACTGGATGATCTTGGAGGTCTCTTCCAACCTGCTTGACTATGATTCTATGACTCATCCAACTGAATGTGCTTGATTTGGCAGGTCCAAAAGCAGAGTAGTGCTGCAGCAGCGAGATGACCTGTTTAGATAGCCCACATATTCACAAAACCCTGAAGAAAAGATCATTTCCACAGCTGCAGCTTGGCAGCATGATTTATTAACACCACAGGACTGCCCACCACGGAAATCTCCTTCCCCAGGTGGTCAGTGCACGGTGTTCAGAGATCAAAAACATGAGAGGACTGCAAATGGAGGCACGTAGAAGGTAGCTGACCTCTTTAGCAAAGTGTGGCTGAGACACCTATAGCCTGGCTAAAAGCAGTGTCTGAACTCAACTGAATCTGCAGTGGGTAGAAAGCCAGAAATGTCCTTGTAAAACATTATTGCCATACAGTTAATAGTGGATTGTGCTTGTCTGGTTAAAGGAAGACATTTTCCCAAATTGAGTCAATTTACTTCACAGAGGCTATTTTAAAAGAATATCTGACAAAGGGATAGATGAGTCTGTTATGAAAATAAACTCCCAGTGAACTGAAAGGACATCCCCAAGGAAGGCCAACTTGATAAGAATGGAAAGCTATTAAAAGGAGATAGTCTTTGTACTCCAAATCCAAATACATCTCATGCAGGAGCAGAGCTTTCTGAAGCAAATCCCTGTGACAGATGAAGGATTTAGGCTCAGCCAGGGTGTCTGTTTAATGAATTCCCTGTATTTACCCCACCGAGGAAGAAGGACCCAAACACTTCTGTTCAGAAACACTTTTCTCCACGTGGATTAATGCAGCCACAAGTGACAGAGCACTAATTTTGCCTTGTGTCCCTCCTTCACAGCTCATCTGTCCTACCTTTTAAAGGAATGAGTGAGGGAGCCAAAAAACCCTCCAATACTTCTGAATGCTCTGCCTCTTTTAGGCTCCCTGACTCTGTGCCAGCCACGAGCACCATTACATATTTGAGGTGCATATGGAATTCTGTGACTGAATCAGGAAAGCCTTGAACTTGAAGTGAGGAAGATAGCTCAAAATTAATTTTTGTGCTCTTTCCTGTGCCAGGTCAAATCCTATTCCTGCAGGGACCTTTCTGTTTGGAGATCCAGTCCCTTTATGCTTCACTCCTGTGCTAAGCCTGGCCTGTTGACAGGAGCTTTATGAGCCAGTGGAAAAAGAGGTCTCAGTGGAATAACAGCTACACTAGGGGGGGAAAAAAAGAAGTTAGAGATCAGTCCAAGAGGAGTGGGGTGTCAGCCACCTTTCAGAGGGTAACAAGCTGAAATCCCATGTGCAATTTGGTTTTCAGTCTTTTCTTCCTTTGATTTTTGTTTTGAAAGTGGATATTGAAGCACTGCATGTGGAGCACTTCACAGCTGACTTCTGCTCACAATAAATACCCGGCCTGATGGCTAACCCCCAAGCAGTTTGCAAGGAACAAGAGTCAGAGTCATTTTTTAGGTTTGATTTAATGAACTGATTCACTTGACAGGTGAAAGATGTGTGCTTTTATCTTACAATAAAACTGAAGCCCTTTTGTGCCTCTGTCTCTAGAAGCAGCCATGAGAGGATGGTCACTGTTTGTACCCTACCTTGCTCCCTGGGCAAGGCTTGGCCTGGCTGTGCCAGCTACAAGCAGGTGTGGAGCTGTTGGAGGGTAGGAGAGCCCTGCAGAGGGACCTTGACAGGCTGGATGGGTGGGACAGAGGCCAATGGGATGAGATTGAACAAGGCCAAGTGCAGGGTTCTGCACTTTGGCCACAACAGCCCCAAGCAGCACTGCAGGCTGGGGACAGAGTGGCTGAGAACAGCCAGGAAGAAAGGGACCTGGGGGTACTGGTAGAGAGTAGCTGAAGAAGAGGCAGCAGTGTGCTCAGGTGGCAAGGAAAGCCAATGGCATCCTGGCCTGCATCAGGAGCAGTGTGGCCAGTAGGATAAGGGAGGTTATTCTGCCCCTGTACTCAACACTGGTCAGGCCACACCTTGAGTGCTGTGTCCAGTTCTGGGCTCCTCAATTCAAGAGAGATGTTGAGGTGCTGGAAGGTATCCAGAGGAGGGTGATGAAGCTGATGAGGGGCCTGGAGCACAGCCCTGGGAGGAGAGGCTGAGGGAGCTGGGGGTGTGCAGCCTGCAGAAGAGGAGGCTCAGCGCAGACCTCATTGCTGGCTACAACTACCTGAAGGGAGGCTGTAGCCAGGTGGGGGTTGGTCTCTTCTGCCAGGCAACCAGCAACAGAACAAGGGGACACAGTCTCAAGTTGTGCCAGGGCAGGTCTAGGCTGGATGTTGTTAGGAAGTTGTTGTCAGAGAGAGTGATTGACATTGGAATGGGCTGCCCAGGGAGGTGGTGGAGTTGCTGTCCCTGGAGGTGTTGAAGCCAAGCTTGGATGAGGCACTTAGTGCCATAGTCTCTTCCAGCCTGATTGATTCTATGATTCTCAGAGTCTGAGGTGGACTGACAGTCATAACAATTGCTGAAGTCCCAAATGAAGGAGTCTCCAGCAGTGTGCAGCCCAGACTTCCACACCAGCTTCTGCCACAAAGAGATGCTCTCCAGCTCACCGCCCTGCAAACAGAGGAGCATGGTGTCCCACCATACATGGCTTCCTCATAAGTGGCAGAAAAGTACTATGATCTTGCTGCTTGCTGGCTACCAAATTCCTGCTGTCCAGAGACCACACCTCTGGTCTCTCCTGGAAGCAGACAAGCTGCTCCAGATGTGTTAGGCTTCCCTTTGCTCTTATGTCCTATAAGCTCTCTGTGGATCCATCTGATAGATCTCTCTGTCTCAGCTGGCTTCAAAATGCCTATTTTTGGCACCTGAGTATCTCCCCAGGAATCAACAGTGAATAAATGAATCTCCCTTTAGGATTCACAGAGGCAAAAGACATTGGGGAACCTATTGGGCTAAGTCCAAATCCAGATCAGATTTACCTTAAGAGCAAATCTAAGCTGTCTGTCATCATCCTTGACCTTGCTTCCCTTCCCCTGGCACTTGGCTATCCTCTTTCCCCATCTAAACCACACAAGAGATGCCACGACTAGGTGTTAGCAACCACCCAAGTGAGGAGTTACTTTTAATCCAATCTGACTTTCTGAATTCTCCTGCTGTTCTCCTGAGCCACCAGCTATGGAAATTTTTCATCTCTGATAAAGCAGATTAGCTACTGGAAATGTCAGAGAGAGGCTACAGATGGCTGCACTGTGGGGAAATATTTCCATGCTAGCCCTGGAAGCTGCTGAACATTGAGCCCCGAGAGAGATGCTCCACAGTCCATTGCTTAAAGTGACTTGGCCTGTGAAGCTGTTAATGCAGGAACACCCCAAAGTGCTCTGCTCAGTGAAGTTCACTAACAGCAGCGAGTCAAACCTACAGACAGCTTTGTGGAGGGGAGGCGTGGGGGGGAGGGGGGGGGTTGCTTTTCCCCACTTCCATTTCTTTCTTCTTTAATTTTGGTAATGGATCGGAGTCAAATGAACAACATCTGGCAATTAGCACATCCTTTGCCTGGCTGGGATCTGCCACTAAGTTCTGAGTGTTTGCCTTTATGTTTAAATGGGTGGCTGTCAGAGAGAATTAAATGGTGCCTAAAGAAGCACACAGACATTGTAATTAAAGGCACGCCAACCTTGACAGGTAGCTGGGAGTGGAGCTTAGAAT
The DNA here is from genome assembly GCF_015220805.1 of Pogoniulus pusillus. Lineage (NCBI taxonomy): Eukaryota > Metazoa > Chordata > Aves > Piciformes > Lybiidae > Pogoniulus > Pogoniulus pusillus. The sequence continues at coordinate 17,718,442 of NC_087279.1, read as the reverse complement.
TGCAACTTTCCATGGAAAAGAGAGTCGTTGGCACACACGTGTGCTCTTACATTCCATGTGTTTCCCCAGCTGATCTATCCCCAGGTGCTTTTTATACACCCGTGCTTCCAATTAATTGTCTCTTTGTCTGCTCCATTTCAGCAGCCATCCAGCCCAGTACTGCTAAAAGAAATACACTTCATATCTAGGGATAAAAGTGGAATCCATTAGCTGTGCTTGCATGTGCATCCATGGGCCTTTTTTAAACTGTTTAATGGAAAACAAAAGAGGGAGCACAAACTTGGTGGTGCATGGAAGGTCCTGAAACCATGTAGACTATAATCCACGTGCCTTTCTAGCTAGGAATTAAATGCCTGGTGCTCTGGGCACTTTCCTGCCAGGCTAGATTATTATAGTCATCTTCATCTCCCAGCTCCATGATTTCTCATTCTGCTCCTTCTAATTAAAACAGAGTCAAATCCTCCACCTTTCAGTATTGGCCCATCCAACTCACAAGCTCAGCTGACTCTTTTAGGGAATAAAGGGAGCATGGAAACTAGGCTCATCTGTTCTCTGCTCTGCTTTGATCCCAGTGATGAATGGAGGACAAGTATCACATTAACAGCATCTATCTTGGCCTCACACCTCTGTTCAGATGATTTCAGGCTCTGAGGATACCAGTCCAGCATCTCTCCTGTCATCAGCTTAGGGCTGTAACAGAAGGGCATGTGAGGTGGCAGGCAATGGTTCTCTTTCCGTTTTAGGGCTGGTGCTAGCTTCACAGAGATCAGCAGAGCTGCATTGCTGATGGAAAGGGTTGTGCTGTCATGGAGTTTCTGTGCTATCACACAACTGCAAGTTAGGATATTAAATCAGGCTGCACTGGCTCAGAGCATGCAGCCTTCCCACATCTTGCCTTCTAAATCTATGCCTGTCATGGTCTTCAGTTACTCTCAGCAGTTTTACCTGCTGGCTGTAGGTTTAAGTTGGACACCATTTTTACCAGGTTTAACAGTCACACTGACCCCCCCACACACACATCTAGGGTGGCTTCAGCAAGGAAATGCTGACAGTCTGAGGCTTAAACTGTCAAGCAAAGATTTAAACAAACTCAGTCCACTGATCCTTGCATTACCTTCACAAGAACTTGTCTTACTGAGTCAGGCTCCTGAGACCAGTCTCTCCCAACCTCATGGATATGCTTCCAGTTGCCTACATAACTAGAGTTGTTTCCTGCCCATCCTGGAAACCTAGAGTAAACTTGGTGAAACTTAGCATCTGAGGGAAAAAGGAAACAGAAAGAAGTTAGGAGAGGAGGGAAGAGTAACACAGACATAGTAAAGCAATGCTAGGGCAAGTGATCACCTGAAGATGGCTACACAGTGCCCTGGTTGCAAACACTATCAATGCTCTAGCACTGAACAGCCTCATCTGAGAAAAGCAAGGAATCATCCACTGCCCTTGTGAACCCAGCCCAGACACTTGTGCCTTCTCCCTGCTTTGAGGAGGAGATGGGATGTCCCACAGTCCAAGCTCACCTGTCACCCCAGTGTGACAGGACGAACCCTCCTGACCTGGTGTAGTCAGGAGGCTGTGACAGAAGGCTTTGCTGCTTGTAGTGGGTTGAGATGGTGAGGCTGAGATCTCAAATCCAGGCTATTCAGTGGGACTGTGTTAGGGAATAAGCTCTCTCACTATCTTCTTGCTGAAAAAAAATGACAGTAAATATAACATGACTGAAGTACATCTAGGGGGACAAAATACCAGGGGGATGGTACTTCACAGTATCACAGTATCACCAAGGTTGGAAGAGACCTCACAGATCATCAAGTCCAACCCTTTACCACAGAGCTCAAGGCTAGACCATGGCACCAAGTGCCACGTCCAATCTTGCCTTGAACAGCTCCAGGGACGGCAACTCCACCACCTCCCCGGGCAGCCCATTCCAGTGTCCAAGCCCATTCCAGTGTCCCATACTTGTTGCTTCTTCCCCCCCTACTCCCTACCTTTCTCACTCAACTTCCAATTTCCATCTCTTTCTTTTCACCCCCTCCTTCCCCTGCTGTCCTCCCCAGTCCCTCTCCCGTCTCTGATGGATGGAACCATTAGTGGAATCACTGTAAATAATGTGTAAAGTTAGAAGTTACAACAAGGTATCTCATTAAAGCTGCTTCACTCATCTTACTTCCCAATTAATGTTTAAGGCTTCGCTGGAATGTGGTGACAATATGTCACAGCATATCACTGTGGCACGCGACAGGAAGTTAATAACCCACTGGCCCTTAAAGGAGCCTTTAATGTCAGCTGCAGAGGAGTAAATAACATCGAGTATCTTTCCCCACCACCACCTACCCCCTCCTTCTTTTTCTTTTTTTTTTTTTTTCTTCTTTTAATTCACTGCAGGAATGAAAGTTTTGTGCTGAATTAACTCATAAAGCCATCTTTCATAAAGCAGAGGCAGAGCACAAAAGGTGCCACCCGAGTACTGTGTTCAGTTCTGGGCCCCCCAGTTTAGGAGGGACATTGAGATGCTTGAGCGTGTCCAGAGAAGGGCAACGAGGCTGGGGAGAGGCCTTGAGCACAGCCCTACGAGGAGAGGCTGAGGGAGCTGGGATTGGTTAGCCTGGAGAAGAGGAGGCTCAGGGGTGACCTTATTGCTGTCTACAACTACCTGAGGGGTGGTTGTGGCCAGGAGGAGGTTGCTCTCTTCTCTCAGGTGGCCAGCACCAAAACGAGAGGACACAGCCTCAGGCTGCACCAGGGGAGATTTAGGCTTGAGGTGAGGAGAAAGTTCTTCACTGAGAGAGTCATTGGACACTGGAATGGGCTGCCCGGGGAGGTGGTGGAGTCGCCATCCCTGGAGCTGTTCAAGGCAGGATTGGACGTGGCACTTGGTGCCATGGTCTAGCCTTGAGGTCTGTGGTGAGAGGTTGGACTTGATGATCTATGAGGTCTCTTCCAACCTTGGTGATACTGTGATACTGTGATACTGTGAGGGACTCTAGGATTTTCAGCAACGTGACAAAGTTGCTCCACAGCCACATCCCTACCCCAAAAAGTTAGGGACTCATGAAGTGTTCAGCACTCCTTCTGCCTTCACTTCCAGGTTCTTTCCCTCTTGCACAAAAGGCATTCCCTAATCTATCTTTTCTTCTTAATTGCTACACCCTTCCCATACCTGCAAGCCCATAAAGACAACTTCACATCATCAGCATAGTCCAAAGTTTCCTTTACTGGCTAACAGTTTCATCTGCCAGTATTGAAACTTTCTTCCTTTGACACTGCTGCTTTCCAGGGGGCAACTCATCTTTGCTTTCCATTCCTCTAAGCTCCTGTTCACTTTGAACACAGTTGCTGCTCTTTACTGCCCTGTTGCCACACTACAGGGTTTGAGGCCTTCTGGACATAATCACCACAGAATCCAAACCAGGAATGATCCCACATAGGTCCACTGGAGTCAAGGAAAATGCTCCAGCTCATCCCAGAGCTCCTAGAACTGGGTCTGAGCTGCTGATTTCAGAAAAGGTGATGTGGCGTCAGCGTCACTGGACTGATCCTCCCTGGGAATGTAAAGGTTCACTATTCACACTGTGATATATCAAAAACTATCCATTCTTGGAAAAAAAAAACACTTTGTAGATGTATTTCTCCCATGAGGAGAAGGAAGAACAAAAGCCAGGCATGTAGAACATTAATTCTTTCAAAACTGCAGAAAAAGTGTCTAGGGTTTGGGGAATGGATCCCACAAACCCTCTGCTCAGCTCAGCCACACACCAAAATCTGTCATATCACTAAAATCATGCATGGATTTCTCATGGACTTCATTTCCTCTCATAGAGTGGGTCTAAAAATGTTTGCTCTCTGCTCTTGGGTTATTGCTTTAGTGTTTAGAAAGGTCTTTCAAATTTCAGGCTAAAGAGTCAAGTGTTGTGACTGTATAAATACTTGTTCTACTTATTGTCCAAGGGACTTTATAAATATGTCCTTAGACTTCTGTTCTAATAGGAAAATTCAGGATGAATATCAAGAGCAGGTTCCCAGCAATGAGATTAAATGTTCTTGCAAAAACATCCCAAATTAAAAGTCAATGTTGGTTCTTTCAAGGCATTTCAGATTGTATGAGCTCCAAACATTGGGAAGGCACTGCTATCCTCCAAACAAATAGGGACAGCCAACCAAGCTGTACTGCATCTTCATGTCATCCTGAGTGGGTCACAAAACACAGTGTGCAGCACTGAAGGTGGAGGAAGTTCAAGAGACAGTCACAGGTAGAAGAGGGTCATGGATCCCAAAGTGCTGCACACAGCAGCAGGATCGTCATGTAGCTGACTCTTAAAGCAGACAAAATTTAGATTGTGCAATGCTGGAAACATAATTCACCATCTTAGAATCATAGAATCAGTCAGGGTTGGAAGGGACCACAAGGATCAGCCCGTTCCAACCTCCCTGCCACAGGCAGGGACACCCTACCCTAGAGCAGGCTGCCCACAGCCTCAGCCAGCCTGGCCTTAAACACCTCCAGGCAGAGGGCCTCAACCACCTCCCTGGGCAACCCATTCCAGGCTCTCACCACCTTCATGCTGAACAACTTCCTCCTCACCTCCAGGCTGAACCTACCCATCTCCGGCTTGCCTTCATTCCCCCTAGTCCTGTCACTCCCTGATATCCTATCTCAGACTGGAAACCAAAAACTGAAAAGAAGTAAATGGAGTTAAGTGCCTTGTGAGACTCTCCAGTATGGTGGCAAGGGGTAAAAAAGCCCTGTCTGCTGAGGAGCATGGGCAGGCTGAGGTCTGCCACAAGTCAAAGGTCTAGAACGGCATCTAAAAGCCCTGTCTGGATCTAGACCTTTGTCCCCTCCACCTTGTGTGGCTCCTGCCTAAAGGTGACCAGTTCAACCACCTGGTGCTGCCTTCTCACACTGCTGGGACTTCAACAGATCCCAAGTTACAGTATCACAGTGTTATCAGGGTTGGAAGAGACCTCATAGATCATCAAGTGGTTGGCCCTTTACCACAGAGCTCAAGGCTAGACCATGGCACCAAGTGCCACGTCCAATCCTGCCTTGAACAGCTCAGGAACGGCGACTCCACCACCTCCCCGGGCAGCCCATTCCAGTGTCCAATGACTCCCTCAGTGAAGAACTTTCTCCTCACCTCCAGCCTAAATCTCCCCTGGCACAGCCTGACGCTGTGTCCTCTCGTTCACGCTGTGCTTTGAGATCCTCAACCAAAGGCACTGCAGAAATGCAAATGCTCTCAGTTCCTCCCCGCTCTTGCCTAGCTCAAATACATTATTGATTTGCTCATTTACCAGGGGCCACTTGTCAAAAGTATAACAGCATTAGCAGCACTTGACGTAATAGGGGAATGGAGAGGTCTGTGATTAAGTTTAGACAGCCTTGTTTGACTTAGTTAATTGGTTAAATATATTCAGTTACATGTGATGCTTCAGAATTTCGGCTCCAATAATGTATAATATTAATTTTAATTAAAGCTCAACAGAGATGGCCAAATATTTCTATTTTCTGAATATTTTCCTTAATCATATAATTCAGATTCTGCTATTACAGGCATTCTGGTAGCAGCTAAGACCTGGAACATTTTGTCTGACCATAAAAAGTTGAAAGAAGAACTAGAGAAGCTAACATTGAGGAGAAGTGAATGTGTTCAAATCTTCCTAAGCTGAAGTAGAAACGAGGTGGAACAAGGGAAAATTCCCCTCTGCCTCAAGATAGGATTAACTTACATTTTTCCTGACAGATGTTTTGCTGCCATTTTCCCAAAAATCTAAGATTATTGTGAAAGCCATAACTGCAAAAAGCTGCATCTCCTCCTATGTTTGCCAAGGAGCCTTCACGTGGACTGCCCACTCTAGGCGACCCCTGATCGTTAGTTACTTCTTTCCATTCTGATGATCTGCATCAACAACAAAGGGCAAATAGCATCCCATAGGTTGCTTTAGCCAAGGGTCTGCAAAGGTGGAGACTCTTCCCTTTGATCCCTGAGTTGATGACTCTTACCATTGATTCTGAGAGACAGAACTCTCCAAGTTTCCTGTTTAATGACACTCCCCCAGGACACTGAGCTCCATCTCCTTCCTTTGTTGTTATTCTGGGGAAGGAATATTTGTCCAGAGACATTTCAAGTGGCCAAGAAACTTCCCTTAGCTCTTACTTGGAGAGGCTTCAGTCTGGCTTGCCCAACTGCTGTCATCCTTGGGCCATAAAGATCTCCATCCAGAGCACATGAAGAATGTGCAAGCCCCAGCAACACTACCAAACTGGTTTAACTGGAGCAGACTCGCCTGACCTCTACAACACAGCAAGGCATCCAGCAGGTGCTCAAAAGAGGGAAGTGCTACCTCTAATGAGCCATTTTGACATAATTACAAGAGTTGGTATTGCCTTCTGAATGACAGCAATTGAAAGTGCAACTACAGCCATGGCACATTAAAAATAGCCTACTCCTCCCGTGAAGCAGCAGCTGCATTTGAGGACTTTTCCCAATGCAGAGCACTCAGGACCACCCCACTCAGTTTTCCTGCCTGCTGCCCATCCTTCAGCTTTGCATTTCCATTATTTTTCCTTCTCTCTCTTTAAATGCAATCTCAAAGAAGAAAGATGGGAGGCAACTCTTTTGCTACCTACCAGCCACAGCCTGGAATTCTTTCCATTACATACACAGGTGGTCAATTAAATAAATATGTGATCCTCTTTTTCTTTTGCAGTGTTGGCATCTACTTCTTCAAGCCTTTAATTATCTCTGCAGGTGGAACCAGGATTGGGAGGGGGTGCAAACAGCATCTACTCTTTCAGTTTGTCTGTCCCTGAGAGCATTCAGCTCAGGTATTTTGATCCTAGTAATAAAAACAAAACCCAAAAAGCTAAATTACAGCTCCTTTTACACAGTTTTCTTAATGCTTTCTGCTGCAAGACTATTAAGGTTCTCATCTCCTAACTTCCTCACGACTTTATATATGGCTAAGAACATATATAAGCATTTTGTTAAACAAGAGCCCCAGCTTGCTTCAGCATCCATGCCTGATCTTAAAGGTGAATTCATAAGTCTTTGGATTATCTATACATGGTAAATTATATCCCTGACATGGCTGATCAACTTCAGGAATGACTTCTGCTGGCTTACTTCTGACTGTATCTAATGCACCTGCACTGACTTTTCATCACCTATGTTTCATCACCGATTGTACTTCTGCCCTTTACAAACAGCACTAAGAGTATCTAATGCACCCTGCACTGACTTTTCATCACCTATGTTTCATCACCAACTGTACTTCTGTCCCTTAGAAACAACACAGAGGGGTGCCTGTTGTGGAAGGTGAGGTGGTCAATTTCTTCCCAGTCTTCAGACAGGAATGCTCCAAGTCTAAATCATAGAATCATAGAATCAGTCAGGGTTGTAAGGGACCACAATGGCTCATTCCAGCTTTGGGGTGAATTGCCCTTCCTGCTCGGATCTTCCACTAAGCCATATTGAACATCAGAAGGGTGGATGAATGGACAGCCTCCAAGATCAAACAGAGGAGACAAGAACTAGAACTTGTGCATTGTGTTAAGGATCCATGGAAATCTGATGGCTGGGCAGCGAGAGGGTCAGCAGAGTCACACTCTTCATGGCTTTGAACAAGTCGGGGGGTGGGATAATGCATAAAAGGCTACAAGAAGGTTGGGAGCCACAGTGCAGCAGCCCAGAGGAAGAAGCCTGACATGTCACTCCTGTTGGAGATGTCAGAGAAACTGGAGTTATGCTCTCAGGGGAGTCAGCCATGAGGCTGGAATGGAGAGAGATATAATTATGGAATAATGCATGTTCTTTTCCCACCACTCCCCCCCCCCCCCCCTTTCTAAATTAGCTGTCATGTCACTAAAAACGTTCCTGTGTTCCACAATCAGTCCACTTAACTGTAACAAAGCAGTGCAGATCTATCAAACTCACAATGAGCTCCGCTAATGACCGCTGAAATTACTGAATCAGTCCTGCTTCCCAACACCCTGGCCTTACCTCGGCACCTCTCATCAGTCAATCATCCCTCTGCTTGTGGCCCTGCTCAAGGGAAAGGATCACACTGAGGGGCAAGTCCAGCTGCCTGGCCCATCGTTGCTTCACCACACAAAGCACTGAGCTTGTTAGGTTTATGCCCTACTACTTCATCAGCAATGGTGTGGTCAGCAGGAGCAGGGAGGTCATTCTGCCCCTGTACTCTGCACTGGTTAGACCACACCTTGAGTACTGTGTTCAGTTCTGGGCCCCCCAGTTTAGGAGGGACATTGAGATGCTTGAGCGTGTCCAGAGAAGGGCAACGAGGCTGGGGAGAGGCCTTGAGCACAGCCCTATGAGGAGAGGCTGAGGGAGCTGGGGTTGTTTAGCCTGGAGAAGAGGAGGCTCAGGGGTGACCTTATTGCTGTCTACAACTACCTGAGGGGTGGTTGTGGCCAGGAGGAGGTTGCTCTCTTCTCTCAGGTGGCCAGCACCACAACAAGAGGACGCAGCCTCAGGCTGCACCAGGGGAGATTTAGGCTGGAGGTGAGGAGAAAGTTCTTCACTGAGAGAGTCATTGGACACTGGAATGGGCTGCCCGGGGAGGTGGTGGAGTCGCCGTCCCTGGAGCTGTTCAAGGCAGGACTGGATGTGGCACTTGGTGCCATGGTCTAGCCTTGAGCTCTGTGGTAAAGGGTTGGACTTGATGATCTGTGAGGTCTCTTCCAACCCTGATGATACTGTGATACTGTGATACTGCAAGGGAGCTGCTGGATGCTGGGGAGGGCTGGAGGCAGTCACTGGAGGCACTGAAGGGAAAGCAGCAGAACCAAGAGCCAACAACAAAATACCAGCAGAGTACATTGTTCCTGCTCCCTGATTATGCCTTTAACTGCATTGCTAAGCACATAATGCTTTGTATTTCTTCTCTTTTTTTCCTGGGTGGTGGTAACCGCGGCTCGGAAGCGCAATCTCGCTGCTGTTCACATACAATGTGGCTTCTATTCTCTTTCCCGGCTTTAATTACGCGTCCGCCGCTGCTCCTTCTCCAAAGCTGGCGGACTCGGAGATTCATAATTTCAGCCTGACACCATAGTAACCACTTAGTTTGATTCAAGACTCTAATGTCATCACTGGCTGGTCTTGAATAGAGCAGGGAGAGAGGGTGTAATTTGAAGGCAGCATCGCATAGAAACTGCAATTATTTCTCGCTTTCGGAGGGAAATGTAAACAAAAGGTCACCGCTGGTCAGTGCTCTTCATTTCCATCCTTGCACACTGACGAGCTGACTCTTTTATTCATTATTTATTTCCTCACCCACTCACATGCCTCCACACCAAGGCGAAGCAGCCAGTGCCAGCTATGGCCCCTCTGTAGGGGTATGGCTACACTCTGAGGAGAAATCCTCTGGTATTTGAATATAGCTCCTGGCAGCTTTGAAAACCACTCTGGTGTCCCATGAAGAGACCAGAGGGGATTGTCCCTGCTGGGCCTTGCAGCTGCTGCTAACCTCCACAGTCAGATGCTACAGCTGCCATCAAACACATCCGTGGCTTCTGCTGTCCTTGTGAGAAAGGGATTTGATTCAAATTCTTGCCTTTCTTTTTGCTTTCTGCCATGCAGAACTCTCTCAGAGTTTCTTGCATCATTCCCTTCTCTTGTCTGGAGATCAGACTCCACAACACCAGAAAGGACCCCTCGGCCCCCAAGAACCATCCTATCCTCTGCCAGCTCACAGAGATGCTTCATGGTTGTACAGGCTCATACTGAAAGAGCTGTCCAGAGAAGGGCGACAAAGCTGGTGAGGGGCCTGGAACACAAACCCTGTGAGGAGAGGCTGAGGGAGCTGGGGGTGTTTAGCCTGGAGAAGAGGAGGCTCAGGGCAGACCTCATTGCTGTCTACAACTACCTGAAGGGAGGTTATAGACAGGTGGGGTTGGTCTCTTCTGCCAGGCAACCACCAATAGAACAAGGGGACACAGTCTCATGTTGTGCCAGGGGAGATCTAGGCTGGATGTTGTTAGGAAGTTGTTGTCAGAGAGAGTGATTGGCATTGGAATGGGCTGCCCAGGGAGGTGGTGGAGTCACTGTCCCTTGAGGTGTTCAATCAAAGCCTGGATGAGGCATTTAGTGCCATGGTCTGGTTGACTGGACAGGGCTAGGTGCTAGGTTGGCCTGGATGCTCTTGGAGGTCTCTTCCAACCTGGTTGATTCTATGATTCAATGATTCTGATGGGCAGCAGCACCACAGGCCAAGACACTATCCCACAGTCCATGGTTTACCTCATGTCTGGACACAGCCATTCTCTGCTGGCACTGGGAAAGGCAGAGGCACGAGACACGAGTATCAGCAAGACGGATGAACGTGTGCACACAGCGAAATGCAATTCAGTCAGCAGCACTGGCTGCAAATCCCGCTGCACTAAATGAAGCTCTCCTGCCTTCCCCCAATGGCTCTGTGATAGAAAGGAGTTAAGTGAAAATAAATGCTCATATCAAATCACAGGTATTGATTTTCTGAGCTAGTAAATGAAGGCGCTTTATCTCCGATGGGAGATTGAATGTCTGTGCGCCACGCTTTGCTCCATTTTCATAAAAAGGAAGGCATGGTGGAATTATTTTACCTGGCTCCTCATAAAGTGTGGAGAGAGCAGATTCTCATGTCAATGACAAGAGGTATCAATCAGGAGAAACGCTGCGGCGGCGATGGAGCCATTGAGGATTGACAATGGAATGATGAGCCTGGGAAGCCACTCTTGGACATCAGCTTGTCCTTCAGCAAACCTGGCGGTGTCTTTCACAGGCTTCTGTAGTCCCTTTCCTTTACCAGGTAGTGGGGACAGGAGATAGGAACATCTTCTCCACGGTCTTAACTTTGCTAGTTATTAAGCTTACATCTAAATCATTTAATTCTACCGGCTGGTTTAAGATGAGAATGAGGATTTGACTGCTACTTATGCCCGGTTTGAGCTCTAATGAGTTCTGAGCAGGATGTGATATTGAAATTATAGGTACATTACATTTAATAATCTGCAGAAAACCTTAAAGGGAGCTGTCCATGGCCTTGAGGAGTAGTTCAGAAGATGAAAGCTGACTGATGCAAAGTAATTCATGTAGATGGGGGCGGGGGGGGGGAAGTCACTCTCGCAAAGGTCCTTTTGGAAACACAACCTCTTTTTGACCAGGTTCATCTACACAAGCATGCCTTGAAGTGAAAAGGCTGAATTTTCACATCTGAGATCTACAGATCTGAGTCCAAACCTTCCATCTTACCTGACGGTTACCCATCTCATCAGGCAATTTTCTGGCACTAGCAATCCATCTCTGCAGCTCTCCACCCATTTCACTATGCAGTCAGCCCTGCTGCTATTTTTCAAAGAGGAAGAGATCAAATACATAAAAATAGATGCAAAGAAACAAATAATTAAAAAAGCAGGCCCCATGCCATTGCATCAGAATGTGGATCCTTCTGGTACAAAACTCTGCTTCTAACTACAGTTTCACTCCCTGTTTTCATGGTCTAGCACAGCAAGACAGATCAGAGAGGATCCGACTTAAAACACCAAAGGGGAGAAATAAATTGAAAGGTGGATAGATTTCAGCCAGGATTGGCTTTTGCATGGATGGTGCATGATTAGGAGACACTCAAGTATCTGATTTCAACCCTTTCTACCTTTTATACCCCCCACAATATTAAGGGGAGAGCCAAGCCCTGAATTACAGTTTCCAGAGGCACGATCACTGTTCTTAAACTTTGAGGCTACTCTGTGTTAATATAAAGAGACTCGAGATGCTGTTCAGATGAGGTTCAAACACATCCTTACCATGCTGACATGGCCTGAGGCTATTGTCTTGTCCACCTCTGGCCTGACAGTTTCTACTGGAGTCTGAACAAGTTGAACATAAAATGATCCATTTGGTGAAGAAAAACTCCTTTGTCCCAGCACTGATATGCAATGAAAGAACAAACTGACTTTTGAGACTAATTTCCACTGCAGGGAACTTATGAAGAGGAGATGATATATGGAGGATAATAAGAGGAATTTGGCTCTTGTTTATTAATGGCTGAATCTGAGAGGTGGGAAGTGGCAGTCTGTGTCTTAAGAAGTGACAGTGTTCATTTTGTTAGGGAGAAACCCACAGTGTATGAGAAGCAGAGCAGAGACTGCCCCATCAGCCCTTATTTCATCAGGCCTTGCAGGGGAATGCAGTCTCTGTGTCAGGCTCCCAGAGTCGTCTTTGCTGTGGAGTTGCAAAGCAGCACAGTGGTGATAAGAGAAAGAATTTTGTGACAGCAGCCTTTGAAATTTACTGTATCTTGGTTATTGTGCAGCCCTTGAGAAGATGGTATGTGAGCATCTTCCAGGATCTCAGATTTGCTCGGGGAGGTGGGCACTTGAAATAAATGAATGGATCAAGACTCTCTTCTGTAGATCTCGATTGAAGCAGCTGAGTCACTTTTGTCAGAGCCGGGGGGCAAAGAGGTGAAATTCCCTTTTTATTCTCAGTGGGAGGGTTGAACACAAAGCATTATCCTTCTGTTTTGGCAGGATTTTCCTTCTCATGATGACAATCATTTTACACCATGGAGATTTGTTAGTCTCTCTTTGCACCTGCTTGTGGGCTTGGGTGGGTTTCTTTTCATAGCAGAGGAAGAGGAGAGGTTGCTTTTCAATATCATCCCCCCAACCCACATGTCTGAGGCATGTTTTTTCAATAATCTTCTTCCTGCAACAAGTCGAAACGTCGCCCTTACAACCTCTCCACAGAGTGTGAACATCAATCCTCTCATATTAAGCTGAAGCTAAAATGCTCATAGACAAACTGTTAAAAAGAAGAAAGCATCCACGCTGTGGTGGGAAAGGTAAAATGCAGTAATTGTCCAAACCTTTCAAGAAAGAATGTCTCAGTAGGGAGGGGAGGACCTTTTTCCTTTCTGTGGCAAATTGCCAGTAGGCTCCAGGAAACCTCACTTCACAAATATATATTTATTTTTAGGCACAAAATCACCTTTATTGCCCTTGATTCCTGCAAATTTGTTCCAAAGACAGCAAAGAGAAGCAAATATCTTTCCCTGCCCAGCTTCCTGCACGTACTTTCCCCATCTCACACTGCTGCTCTCTTTTGAGTGCTTTCTGAATCTGATTTATCTGCAGTCTCCCAAAGGAAAAAGAGGTACTTGCTGTCATGTCTACAGAGCAAAAAGGAGGAGAACTGGAGCATGTGTAGACATATAGGGTGGATTAGTCTGATTAAATGCAAGCTTCTGAGTTTAAGCTAGTCACCCAAAGCTCTTTTCTTATGGTAGACAGACATCTCATCAATATACAGTCAATGGAGCCAGAGGTGTAATTCATCTCATTTCGAAGTAAAGGCCTAAAGTAGGTCACATGAATCACACCCTCAAGATCCTATTTCTCCCCATTGACTGCAGAAGGATCCCAGCATGACTAAATCAGTTGTAGATACTGAAACCAGTGTTGACTGAAGTGACTTCTGTCCATTGCACAACATCACTCCATGCCCTTGAATGCTTGTTTGAGCAGCAGTTCTTCCCTGATGGCTCTATGGTTTTGCAGATGTTATTCACTCCAGCAAAGTAGGGCAGCTTTAACTATGGGAAGAGGGCTAAAGGTGGAGTTCTCACTGAGGGATCCTGAAGCAACCTTGGAGAGCACTGCAGGCAAGATAGAGTGATGGAGAGAAGAAAGAGCCCCTAATGACATTTTTATCCTGATCTTGAATGCATTCACCAAACCTTCCTGTGTTGGACAGCATAGCTTTATGGAACAGTCTTCTGAAAGCATCTTATGGCAGTCAAAGATGACTAAACCTATGTTCAGCCTCACTTCTCATAATCACAGGATCACAAGATGTTAGGGGTTGGAAAGAACCTCCATATATCATCGAGTCCAACCCCCTTCATCATACCTGAAGCAACCAGAGAAAGAAGATGCCAACCAGTTTAAAGCACCAGAATATAGGAGCTGAGCCATTTTCCTCCATTGTGCTGTATCTTTGTGAGTTTTGACAATCCAACACCTCTGTGACTCCATCTTCCAGCTGCAGCATTGAAACAATTGTCTCTTACTCCTCGCTCCTAAGGTTTATCTCTTGTACCACAAGTGCTAGATGACAGCAAATGAAAGCCATAGCCCAGTACATTGTTGGTCTCTGAACTTGATAAACAACCTTAGCCCAAATAACCACAAGCATAACTGTGTGAAGGGTAGGGAAGCAATTGAGTTTGGCTGGGAGTGTTAAGGGGGTTGACTGGGTTATTTTTTTTTTGGGTAATATTATTTTTCCTTTCTCTTCCAGGAGATTCTTTAAATGATCTTTAGAATATATCAAACAAACAAACAAAAAGCCCTCTAAACAATTGGGCCACTCAATTCAAGAGAGATGTTGAGGTACTGGAATGTGTCCAGAGAAGAGCAATGAAGCTGGTGAGGGGCCTGGAACACAAGCCCTATGAGGAGAGGCTGAGGGAGCTGGGGATGTGCAGCCTGGAGAAGAGGAGGCTCAGGGCAGACCTCATTGCTGGCTACAGCTACCTGAAGGGAGATTGTAGCCAGGTGGGGTTGGTCTCTTCTCCCAGGCAACCAGCAATAGAACAAGGGGACACAGTCTCAAGTTGTGCCGAGGAGGCTACAGGCTGGATGTTAGGAGGAAGTTGCTGGCAGAGAGAGTGATTGGCATTGGAATGGGCTGCCCAGGGAGGTGGTGGAGTCGCTGTCCCTGGAGGTGTTCAGGAAAAGTCTGGATGAGGCACTTAGTGCCATGGTCTGGTTGATTGGCTAGGGCTGGGTGCTAGGTTGGACTGGATGATCTTGGAGGTCTCTTCCAACCTGCTTGATTCTATGATTCTATGAACAAAACCACAAACAAACAAATAAATAAGACAAACAAAAAAAACCACCCCACAGCCAACAAATCAACCAAAAACAAAACAGGAAAAAAAATCTGATATGAAAAGGAGACAGAAACAAAAAAAGTAAAAGCAATAAAACACCACCTCCTAGCAAAACAACGACTAAAACCCACAATCCACCCAAACAGAAGCAAGAGAACATTGAGACAGAACTGTGAAATGCAGACCAGCCTGCTCAAGCCTAACCAGAAGTCTTCCAAAGAGAATCCAAAAGTTAGATGTGAGATTTTGATGCCTACTGAAGAAAACTTTTTAAAGAGAAGGAAAAAGCCTGTTTCAGGCTGAACAAGTCAATGCTTCTCACAGCTGCTTTCATGAATCCAGAAAGACAGTCCATATATTATTTAAACCATCCAATTTATTGAATAGCTCAAACAGGTTCTCTACAACAGTCAGAGTTGACAAGGGCTCACAGAAAACTCTGCACAACATTCTGCTTCCAGCCAGTTCTGCTCCAGCCATAAGCAGTTTTGATCCCTTGCCTGACAAGCAAAGCATGAAAAAAGGTCTTTGCTCTTGTCACCTCTTTCCTGTCTCAGAGCAGAACCTCTGGTGATAGCAGTACAGTCACTTGTGCTGCCTCAGAGAGAGGCGTTGTAAAACTCAGTGGCCTCAGGCCAGCACCTTCATATGCAGTGATGCCTCTACTGGCGACATCATAGCACACATGTATCACAGCCAGTAGGAAAACAGGAGCCTTTAATAACATCTATTCTGAGAGCTGTTGGAGCTGGAATAGCAGGCATTAACTGGAAGGCAACGGCTCCCATCCATGGGTTTGAAAAGAGAATTGTGTTTAAAATCCTCTCTGATACCCAGCCCATGAACTGTCCATCTGGAGTTCCTTGGGTATCAAAATGATGTGTATCTCATAGAAGGAGGTAGAAGTCCACATCTTCCCAAATAAAACCCACATAGGCAGGGCTCTAAGAAGCTATGAAACTGAGACACAAAATGGATTTTTTTTCACCCTTTAAATAAATAATCTTCAGATTTCATTTTTCAGTCTGTGCTTGGATGAAAGTGTGCTCAAGAAAAGCCTGGATGAGGCACTTAGTGCCATGGTCTAGTTGATTGGACAGGGCTGGGTGATAGGTTGGACTGGCTGAGCTTGGAGGTCTCTTCCAACCTGCTTGATTCTATGATTCTATGAACTTTTGTTGAGGTATCCAAATGAGCTTTTTTTGTCCTGGGTAACAATTCTTGGCCTCTCCTGGATTTTCTCACATCCGAGTCACAAGGCAGGATTGGACGTGGCACTTGGTGCCATGGTCTAGCCTTGAGCTCTGTGGTAAAGGGTTGGACTTGATGATCTGTGAGGTCTCTTCCAACCTTGGTGATACTGTGATACTGTGATGTGTATGGGAAATCATAGAATCATAGAATCAAGCAGGTTGGAAGAGACCTCCAAGATCATCCAGGCCAACCTAGCACCCAGCCCTATCCACTCACCTAGACTATGGCACTAAGTGCCTCATCCAGGCTTTTCTTCAACACCTCCAGGGATGGCAACTCCACCACCTCCCTGGGCAGCCCATTCCAATCCCCTTGACTTGCAGGGGACTGGATAGAAACAGCTTAACGAGTACGTGCTTGTACATGCACAGACACACACAATGGACCTAGCACAGCTAGTTATAAATCTAATAAACTGGCAAGCACTGTGATCCTTATGCTAGCCATAAATAATTCACTGCCAAGATGCTTGTCGAAACAGCACCTTCTGCATAGTCCATGGGAAATCCTAACGGGTACCTAGCCCTGCTGACTCCAGTTATTAATCCTGTTTATTGCTGCAGTGCCAAAGGGCAAACACAGAATGAGCCCCCTTTGGGCTAAGAACTGTATAAACACAGTCTCTTGAGTTTAAAAGGACTTTGGGAGGAGAAATCTCTGTTATAACTATGATAGCCCAGCCCCAAGACTGTCAAGATTCAGCATTTCTTTCCTCTCCGAGAGACAGCAACAGCTTTTAGGCAAAATTCCCTGCTTTATGGTAGAAATAGACACCAGCTGCTGAGTCTGAAGTCTGATAAGGATGTGAATGTATCAAGCTCTGAAGCTCTTGGATGAGTTTTGTTCAATAGAGTGGTCTTGGCAGCATATTTTACCCCACTGGAAGGAAGTGGCTGATCAGGGAAGATTTTGTCCCTTCTTCTGGGAATGCTTTCTTTTGGATACTTAATTTGCCTCAAGAAAACCTATGTTCTCAAGTATAAGGACTGGGCCACACCATAGGTATGCAGGAGTCTTTCAAGGCCTGTCTGGATGTGTTTCTCTGTGCCCTGAGCTAGATTGTATGGCCCTGCTCTGGCATGGGGGTTGGACTTGATGATCTCTTTGGGTCTTTGACATCCTGTGAGCCCCAGACCTGCTGCCTTTCCCACCTGCTGCTTGACTGAAACATTCCCTGCAAAGAGGAGGAACCAGTTTCTGTGCTTCCTCAACACTGGGCTGATTTGCCACAAAAATCCAAGGAGCAGAAGCCATGGAGCAGACCCCTTCTATAGCAGCAGTAATCAGTGCAGTGAATGAGATTTGTTTTGAGGGGCAGCTGAGCAGCTGTTAGGCCACCACCAACCTTGACCAGTGGCCTAAGGGTAGAAGAATCAAAAAATGCCCCATTATTGTATGAGCCATCCTGGCCTTTTCCATTTGGCTTCTTAATACATCCTGGTGGAGGCTGAGTTTTCAGAGTGTCATTGAAAACATTCACCCCAAGGGGTCCCTTTTCACAGCACCAGTGAGATAGGATTCAGCAGAGGTGGCTCTAATCTCCCCTCTACTGCTCGCTCTGCTGCAGCTTAGAAATGGCATTTCAATTGCCTTAGCTGTAAAGTAGAGGTGAGCTATAGGTCTACAAAGCTCTCTGAGATCTACCAATAAATGCTCCCAGTCAGTGCTGATCAATACTATTGATTTTGATTTTTTTTAATCCTGAATAACAGTCTTGATTTTTCTAGGGGCTAGAAAGCTGAGGTGGCTTTATGGTTGCTTGAGAAAAGCCTCTTGCTGTGACTCCCACTGCCTACAGAGAGCAGGGCAGGGGGGACTTTTGCTTTGCAGCTGAATCATTCAACTCATCACAGGCTACCAGAGGATCCTGCTTATACTCCAATCTGCAAATCATCCTGTCTGCACTTTCTTCCTGCCCTTAGGTGATAGAACAGGCTTCTTGGACTGGTTTCATACCAACATCCAGAAGGTCATTAACACTAAGCATGGAGAATGGACATACCTAGGGAGAGTCCCAGGAAACAAGGCTGGGAGATTTTTAAAAGACCTTTTAAGAGAGATGATGGTTCCCCAGGCAGTAACATCTGTAAAGAAAAGGGGAGGTACTGGTAACACTGCCTAAGGACACAGTTACAGGAGCTGTGATGGTCTCAATGCAATGAACAGCTCCAGGCCCTACCTTAAAATAGAATCAAAGAATCAGTCAGGGTTGGAAGGGACCACAAGGATCAGACAGTGCCAATCCCCCTGCCATGGGCAAGGACACCCTACCCTAGAGCAGGCTGCCCACAGCCTCAGCCAGCCTGGCCTTAAACACCTCCAGCCATGGGGCCTCAACTACCTCCCTGGGCAACTCATTCCAGGCTCTCACCACTCTCATGCTCAACAACTTCCTTCTCACATCCAGTCTGAATCTCCCCACCTCCAGCTTTGCTCCATTCCCCCCAGTCCTGTCACTCCCTGAGAGTCTAAAAGGTCCCTGCCCAGCTTTTTTGTAGGCTCCCTTTAGATACTGAAAGTCCACAATAAGGTCACCTGGGAGCCTCCTCTTCTCCAAACTGAACAGCCCCAACTCTTTCAGTCTGTCCTCACAGCAGAGCTGCTCCAGCCCTCTGAGCATCCTCACAGCCCTTGTCTGGACAGGCTCCAGCATCTCCACATCCTTCTTGTAATGAGGGTTCCAGAACTGGATGCAACACTCCAGGTGGGGTCTCAGCAGAGTGAAGTAGAGGGGGAAAATCACCTCCCTCAACCTTCTGGCCACACTTCTGATGCAGACCAGGATCTGCTTGGCCCTCTGGGCTGCAAGTGCACACTGGAGGCTTATGTTGAGCTTCTCGTCCACCAGCACCCCCAAGTCCCTCTCCTCAGGGCTGCTCTCCAGCCACTCACTGCCCAGCCTGGATTTGTGCCTGGCATTGTCTCGACCCAGATGCAGGACCTTGCACTTGGTCTTGTTGAACCTCCTGAGGTTGGCTTGTGCCCACCTCTGTAGCCTGTCCAGGTCCCTCTGGATGGCATCTCTGTCCTGCAGCCTGTCTGCCCCACCACACAGCTTGGTGTCATCAGCAAACTTGCTGAGGCTGCACTCAGTGCCACTGCCCATGGCACCAACAAAGATGTTGAACAAGACTGGTCCCAAGACTAATCCCTGAGGGACTTCACTTGTCACTTGCCTCCACTTGGACAGGGACCCATTGACAGCCACTCTTTGCATGCCCTGAATCTGGTGGTGGGGGCTACAGCTGTGAGCTGCAGCCACTGAGGTGGAATTCCCTAAAATTAGGCATTGATAGGTATGTGTATAATATAATCTTGAAAGCCATAAAGCAAAGGCTTAGCTCTACCTCTTCCAAGGTGGGTTTCCCAATAAGGCCTTAAATGAAGTGTCTCAAATAAGGATTTAATTTAGACTCAATAAGGAGAGTTATTACTCCATAATGAAACAGTAAGTAGTTATTGCAAACACGTTTAGGGAGCTTTAACAGCCTAGTAATAGATATTTAGAAGCTGGGGCCTGGCTAGGAAAGTTCAGTGAGTATCTTCTTAATCTTATGCTGTCTTGGTATGGTTTGGGGTCTTTTTTCTCAGTATACAATTAGCATTTCATTACATTTGTATTAAGGCACAGCCATGGGTGGGAAAATCCAACCAGTTCTCCAACTGAGTACTATTGTCACCCCTCTAAATGAGTACCAGTAGTGTCATTTGAAGTCAAATTCAATGCTCAATCACTCCCTAGACTAATTAAATGTATTAAATTGAGGCTGACATCAGGAACTGGAGACTTGGGTAGGACCAGTTAGGGGGTGCAGGGTGCTGACATTGCATGAGCTACAGATTTCTAATCTGCATTACATTGAGGCTGATGTCAGGAACTGGAGACTTGGTAAGGACCAGTTTGGGGGTGCAGGGTGCTGGCATTTCATGAGCTGCATAGGAGAGATTTCTAATCTGAAATATGATGCCTGCACCACATTCCTGTGTGGACTACCCTAGGATCCTGCTTCAGCAGAGGAGTTGGGCTCAGTGATCTCTGGAAGCCCCTTCCAGCCTCTAAAGTTCAGTGATTCAGTAAAGACCTTACTCTTTTTGGACCACAGCAGAAACACCCTGAGGTATTTCTCAGACATCTGAAGTAAATAAAATCAGGCTTGGTTTGGAGCAAGGAGGCTTCCACAGGACTTAAAAGCCATCAGCATTTGAAAGAAATGTGGCTCCTTTCTCCATGCTCAACCAACCACCACTGGGGTCCACCAGGTTAGCACTCTCCTCTCTCTAAACACAAACATAGGAAGAGTTTGGGCTGCTGCCAGAAGAGGTCCCCAAGAACTCTGCCTTACTCTTGTCCTGTTTTCAGATTTTTCAAGAAATTTCTGCCACAGAATTGCCTCCCCCAAACCCTCCTCTCTAACCCATTAGGCATTAACCTCAGCTAGATGAGCTCAGCTCAGGCTCAAATGAGAAGATCAGGCTCAAAGACAGCAGGTACAATAGAGGATGCAGATAGAATGCAGAATAGAATCATAGACTCAACCAGCGTGGAAGAGACCTCCAAGATCATCCAGTCCAACCTAGCACCCAGTCCTATCCAGTCAACTAGACCCTGGCACTAAGTGCCTCAGCCAGGCTTTGCTTCAATGCATCCAGGGACGGCGACTCCACCATCCCCCTGGGCAGCCCATTCCAATGCCAATCACTCTCTCTACCAACAACTTCCTCCTAACATCCAGCCTAGAGCTCCCCTGGCACAGCTTATAGAATCATAGAATCAACCAGGCTGAAAGAGACTCCAAGATCATCCAGTCCAACCTAGCACCCAGCCCTGTCCAATCCCCTTGTTCTGTTGCTGGTTGTCTGGGAGAAGAGACCAACCCCACCTGGCTACAACCTCCCTTCAGGTAGTTGCAGACAGCAATGAGGTCTGCCCTGAGCCTCCTCTTCTGCAGGCTGCACACCCCCAGCTCCCTCAGCCTTTCCAAATGGGGCTGTGCTCCAGGCCCCTCACCAGCTTGATCAAGAAAAGTTACACTCAGACTCCGTGCTGTCACCAAAACAAACTAACAAGCAAAGAGCCATGCCCCAGCTAACAGAGGAGAGAATCACACTTTGTTTCCACCAGCCCACGGTTTAAAATGATCTAAGGTAGGAAGTCATCCTGGCTAATCCTGAGTTTACAGGCCATAATGGCCATCACTTGGCTATGATCACACTTCCCCTGGCGTGCGAAAGAGACGCAGATGGAGTTAGGGTGGATGTGAAGGCAAGCGGGAGATTATCTGCTTTACAGTCGTGGAAAATGAGGCAGGAAAAGAGGTAGAGAGGAATAAACCCACCCTGAGTGAGTAAAGCAGCTCCTCAGCACATCACCAACTGCATGAATGGATCCTGAGCAATTACAGAGATCTCTGCTCTGTATTGGTTTTAAAGATTACTCTCGGTGTAATCTGTCTTTTAGGATCTCAATGGCCCGTGACAAAAGGCCTCTGATTAAGGGCTTCTTTTGCTTTGTTAGACTTCTGGGTAAAAACCAGTGCTCCTGAAAATAAAATAACTGAATAAAGATGAGAAGGAGAGATGGCTGATTGCAGACTCCCAGTGCAGGAGGCTCTCCAGGGCTGGAGATTTTAGCCACAATTCACTCTGGGCCAAACACAATGTTCCACTCAACCAGAAATAAACCACTGAGTTTTCAGGCTTGGGGAAAGTGACTGTAGAGCTATAAAAGATCCATATAAAAGAGGGGGAAAAAACATCACTTATATTGCTTTTTTTTTTCCCTAGTTTGAGGACAACCTTTCAGGTGTTTTGAAACAGAGCCCAGTCACCAAAATGTGCAAAGCTGCAAAGTTATTTGGCTGACCCATGGCAAATATTAACAGCCAGCAGCGTGCACTTGTAGCCCAGAAAGCCAAGCAGAGCCTGGGCTGCAGCAGAAGTGTGGCCAGCAGGTGGAGGGAGGTGATTCTCCCCCTCTACTCTGCTCTGCTGAGACCCCACCTGGAGTACTGCATCCAGTTCTGGAGCTCCTATTACAAGAGAGATGTGGAGATGCTGGAGCCTGTCCAGAGAAGGGCCGTGAGGATGATCAGAGGGCTGGAGCAGCTCTGCTGTGAGGACAGACTGAAAGAGTTGGGGCTGTTCAGTCTGAAGAAGAGGAGGCTTCCAAGTGTCCTTATTGTGGCCTTTCAGTATCTAAAGGGAGCCTACAAAAAAGCTGGGGAGGGACTTTTCAGGCTGTCAGGGAGTGACAGGACTAGGGGGAATGGAGCAAAGCTGGAGGTGGGGAGATTCAGACTGGATGTGAGGAGGAAGTTGTTGAGCATGAGAGTGGTGAGAGCCTGGAATGGGTTGCTCAGGGAGGTGGTTGAGGCCCCATGGCTGGAGGTGTTTAAGGCCAGGCTGGCTGAGGCTGTGGGCAGCCTGCTCTAGGGTAGGGTGTCCCTGCCCACGGCAGGGGGGTTGGCACTGTATGATCCTTGTGGTCCCTTCCAACCCTGACTGATTCTTTGATTCTATGATAATTCTGTGACTCCAGCCAACCTGACTAGCAAAGCAAAGCAAGCTTCACATTTAATCTTCTTTTTTTTTTCTAGTGGATTTTACAAAACTGACCTCCAAGCTCATCCAGTCCAACCTAGCACCCAGCCCTGTGCAATCAACTAGACCATGGCACTAAGTGCCTCAGCCAGGCTTTGCTTCAACACTTCCAGGCACAGTGACTCCACCACCTCCTTGGGCAGCCCATTCCAATGCCAATCACTCTCTCTGCCAACAACTTCCACCTAACATCCAGCCTATACTTCACCCAGCACAACTTGAGACTATGTCTCCTTGTTCTATTGCTGGTTGTCTGCAGAAGAGACCAACCCCCACCTGGCTACAACCTCCCTTCAGGTAGTTGTAGGCTTGCCCTGGGAGGCTCTACTGAAAAGCTATGCTGCAGTCACCAGAGTCCTGGGCTGAGGCATCACAGACCCGTGGTCCTAGCTCCACGGTACAAAGCTCCCAGCGAGGGCTGACTCCTCGCTCCTTCCGATGCACAACTATCTTCAACCGCACCTCTGGGGAGAGAGGGAATCATCAGCAAAGTAAATTGCTTTTTGGATTGCTTTTTGCCCCATCCTGACAGCTTCACTTCAGGAGCAATCATGGGAAAGGGGTGACATGGATGGGTGAAAACCTCACACCTCAGGGGCAGCTGCAGGGGCACAATGTATTGATAAGGCAATTGTTTGTGGCTGAGGCAGGAGCACAGAGCAGCCACCGCTTCTTCAGAAGACCACAGGCTCCTGCTGGAGCAGTGGACAGAGGAAGATCTATTTTATACCTAAATAATGAAAATAATAAAGGGACCCAAATAAATAAATAACTAAATCCTGCTTGATAAGTGCATTATTAGCTCTAGTAGGAGCAATTACAAGAAGAATGGGAAGTGACAGCTGCAGGTCCCAGATAGCCAAGGCACAAAAGAAGAGTTTTAGACAAATGTCCTTCAGATAATGAGTTTGTTTCTCTTCCAGTTTGAAGAGGGAGGTGGCAGATATGGGAAACATTAGCAGGCTGTGCTGCACATAGGGAGAAGCAATGCTGTTGTACCAACCTTCCACAAGTATAGTTTGGCTTTATTATTATTATTATTATTATTATTATTATTATTATTATTATTATTATTTTTCCCTGATTTCTGAGTTCCTTGCATCTGACTCCATGTTTGTTTGACTGGCCTCATCCTCCCTGCTCAGAGCTGTTCCCACATAAAGAGGGAAAAGAGGATTCTGGGTTTAGCTTCTTTGTAAACATGTCTGTTTCAGGAGACTGGGAGCTCAGATTAACAAAATCACAGGGTGGCCTCTGGGAATGGGATCATAAGGTTTAGGAGTGTCTGTGTTGGGATGGGGGACAATGGAAACTTGACAGGAGTAACCTGACAGAGACAATCCAGAGACTGCTATCAGGAGGCCTCTTCCTTCAGATAGTGGCCAGTAGGAAGTGGGAGGTTATTCTTTCCCTGTACTCAACACTGGTCAGGACACACCTTGAGTACTGTGTCCAGTTCTGGGCCCCTCAATTCAAGAGAGATGTTGAGGTGCTGAAACATGTCCAGAGAAAGGCAACAAAGCTGGTGAGGGGCCTGGAACACAAACCCTGTGAGGAGAGGCTCAGGGAGCTGGGGGTGTGCAGCCTGCAGAAGAGGAGGCTCAGGGCAGACCTCATTGCTGGCTACAACTACCTGAAGGGAGGCTGTAGCCAAGTGGGGTTGGTCTCTTCTGCCAGGCAAGCAGCAATAGAACAAGGGGACACAGTCTCAAGTTGTGGCAGGGGAGGTCTAGGCTGGATGTTAGGAGGAAGTTGTTGGCAGAGAGAGTGATTGGCATTGGAATGGGCTGCCCAGGGAGGTGGTGGAGTCACTGTGCCTGGAGGTGTTGGAGCAAAGCCTGGATGAGGCACTTAGTGCCATGTTCTAGATGACTGGACAGGGCTAGGTGCTAGGTTGGCCTGGATGATCTTAGAGGTCTCTTCCAACCTGGTTGATTCTATGAATCTATGATATCTCAGGAGCTTGCACAAGTCCAACCTGCCCGGGAACACCTTACTCACTGGAAGTTTGTTTGCCTTCCCTGGTCAGCTCCCCCAGCACATTAAAACCTCTCTTAGTACAGCTCAACTCTGTTACCTAGAGCAGCGCAGCAGCCTTGCAGCCCCTGTGAGCAAAACTGGCATCTCTTCAAATGTGACTAGCTTCTATATTTGTGAACCCCATGGTCTTAAGTTTGTGTGTCATCTCTGCTGGCTGCTGCTTGTCTGGAACATGGAGATTAAACAGCTTGATGGGGATCACAGGGGATCAGTCTGCTCCAGACCTTGCACCAAATATTCAAGCTATGGCTGCTGGGAGCTCACTGTAACTTCTTACTTCAATGCTTCTCCTACTGAGGATGAATTCTGGACAAAGTGAAGCAAATAACCTCTTTTTTTTTTTCTACTGACTATTCTCCTAAGACTGGTATTCAGAGCCTTACTCGTTGCCCTTTTCCTGAGAGGCAGACACTTTTTGATGCTTTAACCCATGGCACTTTTCCTTCACACAGTAATGAAAGCTTTTGACCATTTCAGGAGCATGGGGAAGCGTAAGTGATGGAAGGTGGAGGGAGAATGGCTCCCCTCTACAGCAGCTTGCTCCATAATAACAGTGTAAGAACCAGCTGCAATTTGCTGGGGATGATGACACTGAGGTCAGACAAACTGTATTGTAATTTATGTCCAGGAAAATGTAACCAGACATGACTGGACAACGAAA
Source organism: Pogoniulus pusillus (assembly GCF_015220805.1). Taxonomy (NCBI): domain Eukaryota; kingdom Metazoa; phylum Chordata; class Aves; order Piciformes; family Lybiidae; genus Pogoniulus; species Pogoniulus pusillus. The sequence goes on along the minus strand of NC_087279.1, from coordinate 17,692,995 downwards.
GGATCACTCTTCCAGTTACTATGAACAAAGAGCATACAGAGGGAACACATAGAGGCTTCTCTACAAGATCCCTCTGCCTTCAGCTTTGCTCCATCCTAGTCTATTTACAGGTCCTGCTTTGCATTAATGTTGTCTGCTGACTCTTCCCTGTCTTCTGCTCATTGTGTTATTCAGAGCCATTAACATGGCTTGCACAACCACATGAGGGAATTCCTGAAGGCATATATAAACCCTGCATGCACAACATGATCAGTCCAGCCTGAGAAAACACCCAGGAGGGAAGATTTCAGCCTGGGTGGTTAGAACTGGGAAAGGTTGCAAGTAACAGAAAATGGAGTCTAATAATAGGAACTGTTGGGCAGCCTGTAGAAAGCACAGTGCAAGCCTTGTGCTCTGCATAGGAAGTATCAGCCCCCAGTTAATTGCTCATCAGTTCTGTCCATAAACAAAGGCTGATGCTGTGCCTGTGCAAGTGGCAGGGCTCACCAAAACAGCCTTGTGTCAAACACTATCCTTTGCCTGCCCATGACAGTAGTGTCTACAAAAACAGCTTCCTAGGAAACCAGGTGGCCCTGCTGGACCTAAGGAGCTGGGGATCTCTCACCCTGGATGTTACCTCTTCTGCCAACAAATACATGAGGCACTGGCACTGATGGTCCTCAGAAGTGGATGTCTCCTCCCTGGAAGTGTTTGAGGACAGGCTGGATGGGGCTTTGAGTAGCCAGATCTGATGAAGATGTCCCTGCCCATGGCAGGGGTCTTGGAACTAGATGATCTTTAAGCTGTTACTGCAGTGGCATCAGAATCTTCTGCACAGCTGGACAGCAACTCCACCACCTCCCCGGGCAGCCCATTCCAATGCCAATCACTCTCTCTGACAACAACTTCCTAACAACATCCAGCCTAGACCTCCCCTGCCACAGCTTGAGACTGTGTCCCCTTGTTCTGTTGCTGGTTGCCTGGCAGAAGAGACCAACCCCACCTGGCTACAACCTCCCTTCAGGTAGTTGTAGCCAGCAATGAGGTCTGCCCTGAGCCTCCTCTTCTGCAGGCTGCACACCCCCAGCTCCCTGAGCCTCTCCTCATAGGGTTTGTGTTCCAGGCCCCTCACCAGCTTTGTCACCCTTATTCGATCTTTCCCCACACACAATGGGAAGGGGAAGAGTACTGGGGGGGAGTAGAGAAAAAAAAAACAACAAACATTCAAAATTAGAGTATAGCAAACAAGTGATGCACAGTGCCATTGCTCACCACCCACTGAGGGGTGCCCAGACAGCTCCTGAGCAGTGGGCCCCAGCTTTCCTCCTTGTTCATATACTAAGCATGACATAATACCATATGCAGCACCCCTTCAGCCACTTTGGGTCAGTTCTCCTGGCTGTGTCTCTTCCCAACTTCTTGTGTCTTCTCTGCCCCAGTCTCCTTGCTGGCAAGGCAGTATGAGAAGCTGAAGAGTCCTTGACTTAGTGTAAACACTGCTTAGTAACAACTGAGACATCAGTGTGTTATCAATATTATTCTCATCCTGGATTCAAAATACAGCACTGTGCCAGCTAGAGGGAGGAAAATTAATTCTATCCTGGCTGAAACCAGGACAACTAATCAGAGAGAGTAAGGTCAATACCTTGCAGATAGTCTGGTGTGTCTGCACCGAGCCTGTGGCCAGCACAAGGCATTAAAGACTGAATTTGTGTGGTTCAGGAAGTGGCATAGTAGCATCCTGGTCTGCTCCTACTGGAACAGAGTTCTTTGGCACTTAGCCTGGCAATGGCTTCTGAAGCAGCCTTTAGGGTTATCAATGAGAAATGCCCAAAATCTGGCACTTCTGGTTGCATGAATGACTGACCTCACCTGGAATCATACAACAGGACACCTAAAGAACTTTGGCAGCAATCAGACCTAGACAGACCACGAGGCTATTTCTGAATAGCAGAGAATGAATGGACAGAGGTGAAAGCTGCTATGAGAGTGGTGAGACCCTGGAATGGGTTGCTCAGGGAGATGGTTGAGGCCCTGTCCCTGTAAGTGCTTAAGGCCAGGCTGGATGGGGCTCTGGCCAGCCTGCTCTAGGGTATGGTGTCCCTGCCCATGGCAGGGGTTTGGAACTAGATGATCCTTGTGGTCCCTTCCAACCCTGACTGATTCCATGATTCTATGATTCTTGGGAGTCTGCTGCTTGCAGCAGTCTCAGTGCCCAGGAAGGTGAGTGTAGGTTATCCCAAAGGCAAAAGATATTCCAATCTGTCTGTGGCTTAGCCTGTGAGTCTGTAATCAGCGCTGCTAATCTTTAATAAAAGGGGTTCAGAGGAGCCTTTGTTTATAATGACAGGGTGGGTGATAGCTCTTTCTCATTACCATCCCCTCTCAGAAAGCATCTGATGGGGAAAATATCTCCCTCGACACTTTGCCTAAATTTCCATTTGCCAAAACGCTGAATAAACTTCTTGTTTGTCTAACGGAACCAGAAGGAGTTGTGACACTTATATTGTTTGTTTACTTCCTCACTGGGGCACCAGCTAAATTGAAGATGTCATCACACAGCAACGAGAATCAAGCTTCTTAATTGAAGTGAGTGGTTTGCAAACGAGAGCCTCCAGTGCGCCGCTCAGCCATACAGGCTTTGCAGTGGTGACCCCAGGCTGAAGCAGATCAGTGAACTGCAAGCAGGAGAAGCAATGCAATGGGGAGGTAATCCCAGAAAAGCTGCTTCTTTTACAAGGTATCACACAGATGCACCAGTCAAGCAGCATCTGTGAAACCAGCAGCCAGGAGACAAAGGGAGCAATATATTTTCCTATAAATCCAACATAATTAGCAGCTGCTTCTGGATTAATGCTAGCACTGATTCTGAAAGGAGGGGGGGGAGGAGCTGGATTCCTTGCCTGAATTCCCTTCACACTCTTTTTATGCCCTTAAAACTAAGAAGTGGACTTAACTTGTGCTTTACACCACACTGAGCAAGGAGAGAAGGCAGCACTGGGATGCAGACAGAGGAGCAGTCCCCCACGGAGAGGTGAGATTTTCAGACAGATCAAATGTTGAGCTTCAGGTAATTGGCAGAGAGCCTTTAATGTCTGAGTTTAACACTCACCTGCTAGAAAAGAACACAATTAGGCAAGGAGCTGTGGAAGAGTCTGAAGTGCCAGGTATAATAATTCAGCCCCAGTATGCTGTTCAGTGCAAAGCTGAAGGCTGAGAGCTGTCAATTACACCAGGGGTGAATTAATACAACCAAATTCATGCACTGAAGCATCTTATGATTGCTATGATCACGTTTCATTACAAAGCAGTTTGGGTGAGTTGTTTTGTGTTTGTTTGGGTTTTTTTTTAATGTTATTTATCTATGTTAATCTTGTACAGAGGAAAACAGGTTATGAATTGGGAATTGTATTAATTTCACTGCTTGGAAATATTTTAATAGCTGATTAGGTCGTTTGCTAGTTGTTGAGGTGTTGTTTTTTTTCCTCCTTTCCTCTTCTTTATGCTCATTATAAAATTAGTGTTTTGTACAACAAGCACCATGGGGTAAAGAAACAATTTCTCTCTTGGTCCTCATCCCACAGCAAATTTACTAACCACCCCCTAAACTCAGCTTCCTGACCATTCACTTCCTCACCTCTCCCATGTGCATTTTAGGAGCTGTCCCCTGCAGTGGAAGCAGAAGTCGACTTTACAGTCTGGAGGCAAATCTCCCCATCCTCCCCAAGACAAATAAACTGCCTTTCACTCTTCAAGCAAGCACAAGGGGATTCAGTGATCAGAATCCACAATCAAAGAAAATCGTCATTCAGCTACATGCAGCAAATAATGTCACATACTGAGGGCATGATTGTGCTGTGACACACCATCCTGCTGCTCCAGCTAAGCTGCAGGGGAACCACACTGTTAAGGGAAGCTGCTGAAGCGCATTTTGCTTCTAGGTCATAGTATCGAGCCTGGGCTTACACACGCATGAAAGTTGGTGTTGCTTGGTGCACATTTGGGGTTGGAAGGAAGACTCACAGTCCTGCATAGGGTGTGGCACAGAAGACACCAAGTGAGGCCAAAAAACACATGACATAGAACCACAGAATCATAGAATTAACCATGTTGGAAGAGAGCTCCAAGATCATCCAGTCCAACCTAGCCCTCAGCCCTGTGCAATCAATTAGACCATGGCACTAAGTGCCTCAGCCAGGCTTTGCTTCAACACCTCCAGGCACAGTGACTCCACCACCTCCCTGGGCAGCCCATTCCAATGCCAATCACTCTCTCTGACAACAACTTCCTCCTAACATCCAACCTAGACTTCACCCAACACCACTTGAGACTGTGTCCCCTTGCTCTGCTGCTGGTTGCCTGGGAGAAGAGACCAACCCCACCTGGCTACAGCCTCCCTTCAGGTAGTTGCAGACAGCAATGAGCTCTGCCCTGAGCCTCATCTTCTGCAGGCTGCACACCCCCAGCTCCCTCAGCCTCTCCTCACAGCGCTGTGCTCCAGGCCCCTCACCAGCTTTGTTGCCCTTCTCTGGACACGTTCCAGTACCTCAACATCTCTCTTGAATTGAGGGGCCCAGAACTGGACACAGTACCCGAGGTGTGGCCTGAGCAGTGTTGAGTACAGGGTTGAGTTTCTGTGATTCTGGGAGGCTTTCCCCACTCCAGAGAAGCAGAGGTGTCTGAATATTTGTGACTTTCACAACTAAGACTGAAAGTCTCAGACAGTCTAGGGACATTCATTACTCTTTCAGCTGTAGTGGATATAACTCCAGGTGTTTCCTTCTCCTCCCACGTGGCATGGGTGATGTGAGTTTCATGGTCCCAACCCCTGCTACATATCTATCCATGGTGGAGCAGGGGTGTTGACAGCTCTGCCTTTCTGACTGACTACTTGTCCCAGGTTGAGAATGATAGGGTTTAAAATCCCCTGGAGACTCTAAAATTGTTATTCACTGCCATCATTCTGCTATCTCCTTATAAACTCATGGCAAGGCCAGCTCGTGCTCCTTTCCTCCCCCTCCTGCCCTGTGTCTAGCAGAAGCCACTTTATTGGGACAAATGTGTAAGGAGTAGACCTGTCTGGAGGCCTCCAGAGACTTGTGTTTAGGCCCATGGATGGCAGAGGCATGAAGAGGGAGGAGGACTGGAGCACTGGGGGTTATAGATTTAATTGTGGGCTGAGGGAAAATTCAAGGGGGTTCACCATGGCTTCTGTATCTGCTTCTGCAATTTCTTTTCTCTGTCTCTCTGAATAGAATTCTGTGTTTTTTCTCCAATTTGAGAGCTTCCTTTCTGTCTGCTCTCTTTAAAAAACACAACACTACTTGGATTGGAAAGAGTCTCTAAGTGCCCCAAATTGAGAGAAAAGGATGGGGAATGGCTGGAGAGCAGTCCTGAGGAAAAGGACCTGGGGGTCTGGGGTGATGTCTGTGTATCCCAGACAGCCAACTGTGTCCTGGGCTCTATCAAGAGCAGTGTGGCCAACAAGGCAAGGGAGGTGACTCTCCCCTTTTACTCTGCTCTCATCAGACCCCACCTGGAGTCCTGTGTGCAGTTCTGGAGCCCCCAGCACAAGAGGGACATGGAACTGTTTGAGCCAGTCCAGAGGAGGGCCACAAAGATGCTCAGAGGGCTGCAGCAGCTCTGCTCTGAGTGTTGAAGCTCTTCAGCCTGGAGAAGAGAAGGATTTGAGGAAACCTTGGAGTGGCCTTCCAGTATCTGAAGGGGGCCTACAGGAAGGCTGGGGAGGGACTATTGACAAGGTCTTGCAATGACAGGATGAGGAGTAATGGGTTTAAACTGGCAGAGGGGAGATTTAAACTCCCAGAGGGGAGGAAGTTCTTTACATTGAGGGTACAGGTTGCCCAGGGAGGTTGTGGCTGCTTCCTCCCTAGAGGTGTTCAAGGCCAGGTTGGATGAGGCCTTGAGCAACCTGCTCTAGTGAGAGGTGTCCCTGCCTACGGCAGGGGGTTGGTGCTGGATGATCCTTGAGGTCCCTTCCAACCTCGACCATCCTATGATTCTATGACACTCCATTGACTTGGCCACAGATATCTCAGGCTCGACAGCACTTTCTGCTCAGATCAGGAGCTCAGAAACTTAGATAAATCCTACAGCAACATTTTTCTTTGGCTTAATTACCAAAGCAGACAAATTGAAAATTGGCCCATCATGAAGATAAATAGCAATTAAAAAAAAAAGAAGAGGGGAGGGGGGGGAGGGAAGAAAAAAACCAAAAAGGCAGTTGAGAGAAGTGCTCCTGCTAAATTATAATTAACCACCCACCAGCAGCAGCTACCTGACAGAGGTGAGAGGGGAAGCTGCAAGCAGCCCCTCAGATCATTTCCCGTGATGCTCCTTGTTACTGCACCTCCAGGGCACTTAATGCCCCAATTTGCTTTCAGTGCAATTATAAAAGGCCACTTACATTTGCCACCCAACCCCCACCCCCCCTCTTCTTTGTCTCCCCACCCCAAGATCTCTAATAGCCTAAATTATCAGCAAATTGCCTATTTGATAAGGGCAACCCATTCTGCATTGAGAGCTGAACTATTTCCCACTTCTGGGGGATAATATTAGGCAAATAACAAGCATCATTCTTTTGACATGTACAATTATTTGCCAAATGTATGTTTGAATAGCCTGCTCCTTTGTGTGACAGGGTCCGTTCCCCATTAGCATACTTGACAGATGAATATGCTGGGTCCTTGTGGAAAACCTGGCAGTAACCATGGTGATTGGGAGACAATGTTTTGAGTGAGGGATGTATTATCAATTTCAACTGGAAGTTAAAAAAAGAAGTGTATTGCTAACGAGCTGATCTGCAATCCAGGAGACCTACATCCTATCGTTCCCAGGTAATTAAGCCAATCTTGGTACTAGTTTTAAACCCAGGTAAATTAGAGGCAGAGGTGTCTGTGTATTTTGCTGTTTCTCAGCTTCCCAGTGGAGATTTTTATCCTTGGTTTTTAATTAACATTCTCTTTGAAAGAATTGAAATGTGCTTTTCTTCGTGCTACGAAGTTCCAGGGCTCCAGGGTGAAGCAAATAAGCAGGACACACTCTTGCCTCTGCATGAGTTAGAGGGAGATGAGTGACTAAGCCTTGCAACACAAAGCTCCCAGGGCAGCTTCCATCAACTTGAGGTTACCAGCACCTTTATTCTGAGATTGCTTTTTTGGAGCAGTGGAAGGAGATGCTGGCCACAGGTCACTCTGGTGTGGCTTTCTTCATGCTGCAAAGTTCCAGGGCCCCAGGGTGAAGCAAATAAGCAGGACACACTCTTGTCTCTGTATACATTAAAGGGAGATGAGTGACCAAGCCTTGCAAATCAAAGCTCCCAGGGCAGCTTCCATCAACTTGAGGTTACCATCACCTTTATTCTGAGCTTGCTTTTTTGGAGCAGGGGAAAGAGATGCTGTCCACAGGTCACTCTGGTGTGGCTTTCTTCATGCTGGAAAGTTCCAGGGCCCCAGGGTGAAGCAAATAACCAGGACACACTCTTGCCTCTGCATGGGTTAGAGGGAGATGAGTGACCAAGCCTTGCAAATCAAAGCTCCCAGGGCAGCTTCCATCAACTTGGGGTTACCATCACCTTTATTCTGAGCTTGCTTTTTGGAGCAGGGGAAGGAAATACTGTGATACTGTGTGATACTGTGAAATGCTGTCCACAGGTCACTCTGGTGTGGCTTTCTTCATGCTGCAAAGTTCCAGGGTCCCACGGTGAAGCAAATAGGCAGGACACACTCTTGCCTCTGCATGGGTTAGAGGGAGATGAGTGACCAAGCCTTGCAACACAAAGCTCCCAGGGCAGCTTCCATCAACTTGGGGTTACTGTCACCTTTATTCTGAGCTTGCTTTTTGGAGCAGTGGAAGGAGATGCTGTCCACAGGTCACTCTGGTGAGAGCAGACAGCTCCACAATGGCTGCAAATATCTCCTCTCCTGACCTTGCAGAACCAAAACTATTCATCTTCGGGGTCTTCCAGCTCTAGGCCATGCTGCGGTTGTCCATTCTGGGAGGAAAGGGCTGAATGAACCCTTGGAGAATGCCACTGAATGCCCATGAAATATTGATTGTAAAGTACTGCCAGAACAAAACAATCTCACTCCTATGAGTGGCAGGGCAACGTCCAATCTGAGGGAACAAGAGAGGAAAATGAAGAGGGTACTATTTACTTTTGCTGATTGCAGAGCCTTGTTCCCACCTCATGGATGTGATTTCATCTCCAGAGTAGCTCCAGCGTTTGCACTGGGTCTGGGTCTCTCCTGAGCAGACAGATTTCCCAGCTGAAGTCCTAGGCAGAGAAGCAAACAGCCACCACCACCCGCTTAACAGGTTCCTGGTGCATCTGAAGAGACAGCTATGGATACAGCACCAAATCCATTACAGGGAGGAGAGACATCCTCGTGCGTTCATTTGATTAGAGAAGCAGCTCACGTGGCTCTCCCCCTTGGGAAAAGAGGCTAAATAACCTATGCATAGCAATGCTTTGCCTCGAATCTTGCCCATTTAAATCTGCACAGAATAGGTGAAAATCATCTCCATTTTGTCCTGGTAGTTATTTTGCATCAGCTTTGCCTGGGGATAGACTGACACGAAACTCAGGCAGGGGAAGAATGAGACCAGCTCTTTCTTCATGTTCTGCTAATAAAACTGAACAACCTGTTTGAAACCACTGCCTACTCCCCCTCCAAACTCCCCGAATCCCTGGAACACATCACCTCCCTTTACTGAAAGCAAGGCAGATTATAGAAACAAGGTTATTATTAGCAGTTTGATTAGGAACATATTCTCTACAGTCCTTTGTTAGAAGGAATGTCCCTGCCTTTTTAGATACAAATTTGCCCTCATTTCCCACACACCTGGTGCTCTCTCACTTTTATTACTGTAAAATATTGTCTTGGAAAGTGCTGAGCCAGGTGCCTGAGGTCAGAGAAGGTGGTTTTTGCTGGAGTAATGAATCCTACTGCCTTTCAGGACTTGTCTTTTTCCTTACCTTTTCCTTATTTCTGTGTCTTTCAGGCAAATGTTTGATTATTTTTTTTTCTTTTTCCCATTTCCCCCCACTCCCAGCCTCTGTCTCCATCTCTCTCTCTCTCTCTATTTTGGACCTTGGCAGGTTGAGAGCTACAATTAGAGCCACTGTTTGTGGTGCTGGCCATATGGCTCGCAATGCAAAATAGCAGCTGCATGGGAATCTCAAAATGAGTCCTCCTGAAGGTCACTGTGCACATGGAAGCATGCTCCCACCCAGGTGGGACAGGCAAGCTTGTTACTGGTCAATCTATGATCATGCACGTACCCACCAAGTGCCTCTGCTGCAAACTAATGCTGGAGCAGCTGCAGAGCGCTAATCATGTCACAGAGGCGGATGCTTTGCACAGCACTGGAGCCAGAGATGTTGGAGGCTTCTGCATCCTCTTTCACAGAATCACAGAACCATAGAGGTTGGAAGGGACCTCCAGACATCATCGAGTCTAACCCCCCCCCAGCCAAGGCAGGATGCCCTAGGGTAGCTCACACAGGTGGGTTTTGAAAGACTCCAGAGAAGGAGACTCCATAGCCTGTCTGGGCAGCTGTTCCAAGGCTCTGCTACCCTCACTGTAAAGAAGTTTCTCCTCGTGTTGAGGTGATACCTTCTATGTTCAAGTTTGTAGCTGTTGCTCCTTGTTCTTATTGCTGCTGTCCACAGAAAAGAGACTGGCCTCATTCACTTGGCACCCACCCCTCAGATATTTGTACACACTGATGAGATCTCCTCTCAGTCTTCTCCAGACTAAACAGCCCCAGGATTCTCAGTCTCTCTTCATAGGTGAGATGCTCAAGTCCCCCAGTCATCCTTTTGGCTCTCTGCTGGACTCTTTCCAGCAGATTCCTGTCTCTCCTGAACTGGGAATCCATACATTTGACACAGTATTCCAGGTGTGGCCTCACTAGGGCAGAGTAGAGGAAAAGAACCTCCCTAGCCTGCTGGCCACACTTTTCTGATGCTCCCCAAGATGCCTTGGCTCTCCTGGCTACAAGGGCACATTGCTGGCCCTTGCAGAACTTGCTGTCCACAAAGACTCCAAAGTCTTTCTCCACAGAGCTGCTTTCCATCAGGGCAGCCCCCAACCTGTACTGGTGCCTGTTGTTATTCCTCCTCAGGTACAGGACCTGATCTTGTCCTTATTGAACTCCATGTCTTTTCAAGGGACCAGCTGCAAATTCCTGCAAGATCACAATGCTGCAGAGCAGTTTCTCTCATTATGGCACCTGGGTGGCTCCCAAGGCTTCCAGACAGCCCTGGGGAGCTTGACTCTGGTGAGTTGTGAGTGCTGCTGCCTTTTTGTTGCACAGAAAAGAAGAGAAAGTAAGGCAGAGGAAGCTTCACTCAGAAGCGTGCCATGCCTTAGGTGAAAGGTCAAGGCTGAGGTTTCCATTTTATCAGAGGGTCTTGGAGAGGGAGTTTGGATTCCTGGAAGAGCAGAGAGCTTGGGTACCAGCTGTGGAGAGCCACAGAGCAGGGGTTCTCAAGGCAGCAAACATCCTGCTTTCCTGAATCAGGCTGGTTTCTGTCCATGGAACTGCTGCAGTGGCAAACTGTGGGCCTTGCCTTTGCCTGATCCATACCCTCAGCTGTGCTAGTCATGGAGATATGGCCAAAAAATGCCATGACTGCAATCCCAAATGCATCATGTCTATGTCTAAGGAGCTGAACTTTGCCCAGGATTAGGCAGGTGTTTTTGTCAGGAGAAGAGTGTTTAAATCATTGCTTTTCTATAGAGATATCCCCCTAAAAAGCAACCTGAGCATCTTCTGCACCCAGCTGCTTTTCAGGAAACCTTGCACCAAGCTGACCATGCTGGGATTTCCTCCAGGCCTCTCATGACATTAGCAGATATGCTTTTAAAGGTGTCACAGTCGTAACAGAGCAAGAACGTGACCTGACTGAAGCAGGCATTTCCCAGGCTGTTTATCACCCTCCAACACATGAATGAGAGCATTTGATGCTTATGGGCTCTAACTAGACCAGAAGGGCACTCTCTGGGACTGTGCCAATTGCCCTGATCTTCTCAGAAAGCATAAAAGTGTATGTCCCAGGGACTAAGACATGGGCCACTGAGCAGCTCAACATCCTGAAGGAGGCTGTGGAGCTTTACATATCGCATGGCACAGCCTATCTCTGAGACACATCCACTGCTGCATTTCCAGGATGTCCCTCTTTAACAGTATGTGGCAACATCACACAGCAGCTCAGTACAGGGTGGGAGGAAGGCTGCCACAGCTATCTAAAACTGCCAGGAGAAATTAGCCCAATGCTTTTTGTTTTTTCCACAGGACTCAGCCTCCCAGCTCTAGCCAGTCTGACTGTCATAGCTGATTTAGGACCTGAAGCTCTAACTCTCACCTAAAAACCAGAAAGCAAGAACTTGCCTACCTATGTTAAGGACAGCATCCATGTCACGAAGGCATGGAAGTGGTTTTCTAGCTAAGCACTTAATTCACAGTGCTGTTATCCATAGTAACATGTTCACAGATGTTGAGGTACTGGAATGTGTCCAGAGAAGGGCAACGAAGCTGGAGAGGGGCCTGGAGCACAGCCCTGTGAGGAGAGGCTGAGGGAGCTGGGGGTGTGCAGCCTGCAGAAGAGGAGGCTCAGGGCAGACCTCATTGCTGTCTGCAACTACCTGAAGGAAGGCTGTAGCCAGGTGGGGTTGGTCTCTTCTCCCAGACAACCATCAACAGAACAAGGGGATTGGACAGGGCTGGGTGCTAGGTTGGACTGGATGATCTTGGAGGTCTCTTCCAACCTGGTTGATTCTATGGTTCTGTGATTCTCACACAAAGTAACAGATGTGGCAAGAAGAGGGCACATACAACACTTCCCATAGCATTTCTCATGTCAAAATTTTTGTTGATGGGTCTTCAGGATTGTAAAAGAGATCAAAGGTGTCTGAAACTAGGACAGTTAAAGTATGTAATAGAAATATTGAATGTGAGAATAAGAAAAATTACTATAACTTCATATCTTGCTTTACCTTGTGACATCCCAGTGCCTAGTCACAAAAAAACGAGTGCTGAGAGGCAGTGAAAGAGACAGGCTGAGGACACAATAGGGCAGAAGTCTTTCCTGGGACCAGACACGTTCCTTCCTACCATACAGAATGCATAAACCATGGACATCTTCCTGTCTTTAACAGCACCTGATTTAGGGTTTGCACTATGTATTGCTATGCACATGGCTGCAGACAGCAACTGAAAATATCTTAATGAGGTACTTGGGCTCCTTATATAGACCACGAAGAGCGCTGGTGACTGACAAACAGCTGAGAAAGCCTGGGAGCAATCAGAGCAGCTCTGCTCTGTGGAAAACACAAAGCACAGCACAGTGTGAACTTTCTCCCTTCAGGCAGGAAATAATTGCCTGCCTTCCCAAACCAGCTCACTTCTGTGCCTGGTGTCGCTGGATAAAGTTTTCACCTGAGCAAAGCACAAAATAAGAATTAGACATCTTCAGGGTTTATCATAGTGGGGTGGAGGCTTTCTGGATTGGTCTTTGGGGTGCAAACACCACTTTACTGACCAGCCTCAACCATGCAAGGCTCTGAGTAACTGCCTGCTAGAGTGAAATCCCAGATCTGATGGTGAGTTCAAGTTTCTGTGGCCACTGTTGCTTGGGACCCCACTGTAACCTGGATGTCTGTGCTCCAAGACTGACAAACTGGGTAACGAAAGGAAGAAACAACCAACCTAGTTTCCTCCTGTGGCAACCCCACCTGGGCAAGATACTGACTTGGGCTGTCTTCAGCACTATTTTGACCTTCCAAATGTTTCCTACTGCAAGGCATGGGCCACTGGTGCTGCCCAGGTAGGTCAGTGAGGTGCCCAGCCAGAGCTGTGTCCTATATGCAGGCTTTTCTGGGCTGCAGCAGCCAACTAAAGAGAGATCCAGAAGGAGCATTACTATCAGGCATAGGCTTAAAGAGGCATTAAAACACAATGATGTGTCTTAATCACCCTCTACAAGCTAGATTTATCACAGAGTACACTGTAAAATGAAAATGAAAGAGCAATTCCACAGCAACACTTACCCAAGATGGCCTGAGAGGTATCATTTGTTGTCAACAAATAACAAACTCATTGCTGTCTCATCCCTGTGAATGAAGTTTGTGGGCATGTGGAGGAAGGGCCCTGGGCTGCACAGAACACAGTTTGCATTCATCTCCCAGCCTCTCTTTAAACTGCCTGGAAGCTTGGTTGCACTGACTCTCTAATGCCCAGAGGTGGGCATGTCTGCTTCAAAATCTTCTGCTAACCCAGGGCTCAGTAGCTTTCTGGACCCTCCAGCTTCATTTGACTCCATCAGCAGGATGTTCCCTCACAGAGCCCAAGGGCAATGATTCTACAGCTTCGTTAATGAAGCCAAGAGATCTCAGACTAAGTGGTTTCTTCACCTACATAATTAAATATTTGGCAGTGGCTAAATAATTCAGGGTAAATACCCCAGGTACCCAATGTCTGCTGAGGTCCCAGCAGTGCTCTAGGTGGGAAACCCTGCAAAGTTGCTGTCCTTGTCTGTGTGCATCCCTTCCAGACAATGCAAAGCATTGGGAATTTGTGACCTTTTCTCCTCTCATCTCCCCATGGTCCTCTCAGAGCTCCCACTGCTCCAGACCTGCACCATTCCCAGCAGCCAAGGAACGCTGCAGGGAGGCACTTCACACAGAGTCACAGAAGCATCCAAGTTGGACAAGACCCTCAGGATCACCAAGTCTAACCTATAACCCTACTCTACAAGATTCACATTAAACCATATCCCTGGGCAGCTCATTCCACTGCCTGATCACTCTCTCTGTGAAAAACTCTTTCCTAATGTCCAGTCTAAACCTCCTCAGGCTCAGCTTGAGGCTATTCCCCTCTTGTTCTGTCTCCAATTACCTGCAAGAGGAGACCAGCAGCAGCCTCTCCACAATGTCCCTTCAGGTAGTTGTAGACAGTAATGAGGTCTCCCCTGAGCCTCCTCTTCCTCAAGCTAACCATCCCCAGCTCCTTCAATCACTCCTCATAAGATTTATTCTCCAGGCCCTTCACCAGCTTCATTGCCCTCCTCTGGACCCGCTCCAGCACCTCCACATCTCTCTTGTATTGCAGCACCCAAAACTGAACAGAATACTCGAGCTGTCCCTCTCCTGCAGTGTCCATAGCCTTCAGCACTGTCTTGAAGAGTGAAGGCTTGATGAATGTGCTGAGAGGCCACATGGACCACATCCCACTGGGCTTTGTTACAGACCTTTGCTCTGTTCAGCACAAGTGGCTAACAATCTCTGTAGTCTAAGATGTGCCCTGGAGGTGCTGTTTTCCTGTAGCCTTAGTGACAATGGCACCGTGCAGTGTGAATGCAGAAGCTCCACACACAAGGCAGAAAGGCTCTTCACTCAGAGGCACTAGGAGTCTCTGAGGATCTGGGAGCTTGGGGAGCACCCAGCTGCCTCTCCAGCTCAGCAAAAGCTGCTGCCTCCCACTCTCACCAAAGACACATCTACTGGGCAAATCAATTCAAGCTCCCCTAAACACAGAAGGAGGAACTTAAAACAACTGGCCCTCAAGACCAGATCCCAGATGCTTGAGGCATCTCATATTCTTCTGTTTCTATCTGAAGCATGCCCTTTCGTTGTGCCCTTCTACCTCTTTGACCACAAAAGTAGGTCAATGTGCTTTAAGACACCAGGTCTCTGCTCTGCCAGCTCTTGTCCTGGCCATTGAAAAGCTGGACTTTTCTTCACAAGTCTAATTTCTGCACAAAACAACAAAGTCAGAACACACTCTCAAAGGACAAATGTTTGAGGGTGTTCCAACAGTCACTACAGAAAGCCTCAAAGCACTGTTGGAAAGGTCCAGCTTCCTGTTTTACCACTGATCCACTGCATGAGCACGGATAAATAAATTTCACCTCTCTCTGCCCCCATATAAAAAGACCTGATGATGCCTTTCCACTGTCAAGCACTGTGAGATCTCAGGATAAAACACACTCAGAGTTTTATTAACTCTTCTTTTGGACTCTCATTATTATGGTCACCTGTGTGGTCATAGAATCACATCATAGAATCAACCAGGTTGGAAGAGACCTCCAAGATCATCCAGCCCAACCTAGCACCCAGCCCTAGCCAGTCAACTAGACCATGGCACTAAGTGCCTCAGCCAGGCTTTGCTTGAACGCCTCCAGGGACGGTGACTCCACCATCTCCCTGGGCAGCCTATTCCAATGCCAATCACTCTCTCTGACAACAACTTCCTCCTAACATCCAGCCTATACTTTCCCCTGGCACAACTTGAGACTGTGTCCCCTTGTTCTGTTGCTGGTTGCCTGGCAGAAGAGACCAACCCCCACCTGGCTACAACCTCCCTTCAGGTAGTTGTAGACAGCAATGAGGTCTGCCCTGAGCCTCCTCTTCTCCAGGCTGCACACCCCCAGCTCCCTCAACATCTCCTCATAGGGTTTGTGCTCCAGGCCTTTCACCAGCTTTGTTGCTCTTCTTTGGACACATTCCAGCACCTCATCTCTCTTGAATTGAGGGGCCCAGAACTGGACACAGCACTCATGCATCTTTGAAGCAAATACCAGCAGGAAATAGGAAAAATAATAACTCCCCAGCATCCAGGGATCAGAGAGTCTCATCAGTTGCAAACACACAGCCTCATTTAAATGAGCAGGTGCTGTGCACACAGAGCAGCTGGGACAGTCTGCTCCTGGCGTGGCTCAGTAACCTCCTGGACACACATCCAATCAAACTGATGGCATGGGGGGGGGGGGGGGGGGGGGGGGTGGAAAAAATCTTTCTTTATACATTTATGGCTCAGCCATCATCAAAAGCCAGCGGCATAGCATGACCTTCCTGCCAGGAGACGCTGGCTGAGCTGTGTATTTTCCTTGAGGGTCTCATATATCGTCCCCTTCTGAAAGGCAGCCGAGGCAGGTAGCTGTTTGTTAGACTGTGCACTGTGCACCTACTGGAAGATTGTACAAATACA
Source organism: Pogoniulus pusillus (assembly GCF_015220805.1). Lineage (NCBI taxonomy): Eukaryota > Metazoa > Chordata > Aves > Piciformes > Lybiidae > Pogoniulus > Pogoniulus pusillus. The sequence goes on along the minus strand of NC_087279.1, from coordinate 17,677,002 downwards.
GCATCTCCTAGTCCTTGAAGAGCCTATAAATAAATGGGCTCTTACCTTGACTGCAGGCTGCAGCATTAGTCAACACTCAAGCACTTCATTTGTAAATTTGTACACAATAGAATCCAAGACACTTGAAAAAGCAGCAGAATGCACCTTTCTGTGTGAGAGTGGATTCAGCGCTTCAGCACACCGCTGGACTAATAGGCTGAGAGGCCAAAGGTTCCTGGCTCTCTGCAGAAACACAGCTCAGATAGCCACAGTGTTTGTGCTCTCTGCTTTGCCGCCCCAGTAATGCTTCTAGATCCGTTTGTGGGGGCTGAAGGGACACAAATGCCCCTCTCCTTTCATCATATCATAGCAATCTACCTCTGGGACATAGTATTTTATTTGGCCTTGCAGAACAAGAAATGACAGGGCCAGATTTCCTCCTACTGTCTAACCCCTTCCTACCTCCCTTCTTTGTTCTGGCTTTTGGATAGAAAGAAACTTATGGTCTCTCTGCTCTGTCTCGTCCAGTTCTGGGTACACAGCACACCTGAAATCAGGTCCAAAGCAGTGCACAGGATGCCAAAGCACAGTAGTTCTCTGCTGGTCACTTGGGGTTTAATATATAATGGTTATAATGGGGTTTTTTCTATCTCTTATTAGCCCTATAGCTGGATGACTGAAATTTATTCCTCACTGACCATCTTCACTCTATCAGATCAGTAATTTCTGTTGTTTATGGTCTTGCCACTTTGAATTGTTTGATTTTGCAAAGTATTTTGGAGAGATGTTTGCTCAGTGCAAAGCACTGTGTCAGCCTGCTGCATCTTGTACCGCTGTGACTGCTGGTGGAAAGCAAAGAACAACACAAAAGGAGGCCTCAGACATCGACATGAAATAAGCCTGAACTGATCAGTCTCGTTTCATCAGTCTTGTTTCACCTCTTGCCTCAGTTGCACTGTGTGGGATCCTGTGTTATTACTGAGGACCAAGGACAGGCTGTGCACAAACGCCTCTGAAGGAAGAATTAAAACCCATCACACGCTTAGTGAGGCTAAATGAGTATTCAAATTGGCTAATGAAAAAGTAATGAGGAATGCCTGCAGCCCTGAGCCACCTAAAGAAAATCAACAAATGCCAGCTACAATGCAAACACTTTCCGTGGTTGGCAGTGGGGATTTCAAAACAAGGCTGGGAGGGCTTGTGGAGATGGCAGGGGAAAGTGGCACAGGAATTGCAGCTGCTGCAGGAAACATAAGGGAAAATCATGGGAGAATTATTTTCATTGAAGGCAAAGATGAAGTCACTCTGGGGAGCTTCCATTTGAAGCAGAACGCAGAGCCAGGCTCCTGTCTCATCCTCCCTCAAGCAACTCCAAGAGGAAAACCTCATCTGGGTATTGTATGGCCTCCTTCACCAGTGGGCTGCTGGGTCTCCTTCTCCAGCTCAAAAGTGCTTTGAGTTCACAGTGTCAGTATCATCAGGGTTGGAAGAGAACTCATAGATCATCAAGTCCAACCCTTTACCACAGAGCTCAAGGCTAGACCATGGCACCAAGTGCCACATCCAATCCTGCCTTGAACAGCTCCAGGGATGGCGACTCCACCACCTTCCCAGGCAGCACCACCTCCCTGGGGAGTTCAAGCAGGATCTCCCAAGGATGTCTTGGGGTTTGGGCTCAAGTTCTTCCAAGCCTTCTCCAGGCTGCTGGTGTGATGCTTTATCACCACCCACAGTGTCAGGAATCATAGAATCATAGAATCATAGAATCAATCAGACCTCCAAGAGCATCCAGGCCAACCTAGTACCCAGCCCTATCCAGTCAACTAGACCATGGCACTAAGTGCCTCATCCAGGCTTTTCTTGAACACCTCCAGGGACAGTGACTCCACCACCTCCCTGGGCAGCCCATTCCAATGGCATAAGCATAAGGTCATGCCCCTACTGCATTATAGCAGCCCCACAATATGTTTCAGTTTGGGATACTTATCCTGGAACGCACCTGCCCTAGAGATCAGAGGATTTAGCCCACATGAAGTTCCCCATCTTTCTTCAGATGAGCTGAATTCACTTCTAGTGCTTCCTACCTCTTTACATCAATGGCTTGAATTCCATCTGATGCTGGCATAGATGTGTGCTACTCAAGGGGAAACACTTGCACAGCATTCAGATAGGCTGCCAAGCCAGCACCTCCCTTCTTCATCTCAGTGGGATGAAGGAGAGGAGGATGTGACAGTGGATAGGTGTCTCTCAGGAGTGTGTGAAGAGAACTATATTAGAGATTGTGAAATGCTCGGGTACCCTAGAGACCATATAAGCATCTATGACAAGACAGTGAGAATAATTAGCTCAACAGCTGTGGGTACTGATCAGGAGCATTTTTAACAATATCTTGTCATGTTTGTGTCTATTACTAGGATCCAATGAGGTGTGATGCCATTTTTCCTGGTGATGGCTTTTGTTCCAGGAAGCATTGAGGTGCACTTGGGTTTCAGTAGGTATCTTGAGGGTCCTTGGCACACTGAGTCCCTCATTTAAAACTCAAAGTACATTTTAAAAGATGACAAGCCAAAGAACTCGATTCTAACAGATCTGTGGGAATAAAGGCTGACTCTGCAGAGGCCACAGTGTTAGAGTGTAAATGAGCTCAGAAAGAAGCCAACCAAGCTTTAAAATGCATACTTAAATGTGTAATGGGATTTCTTGGCCTTCCAGGCTCAACATCTTACCCTCGGCAGGCTCTCTTACCTTAGTTATCTCTCCTGCTCAAGAACAGCAGCTTAGCAGAGCAGCCAAACTTCAAAGCTGGAGGAACAAGGGTGGAGAAGTTGAATCAAGTGTTATTCTCAGAGTACCCCAAGTTCACACTGGGTGACAGCCTGCAGATTGTCGCTTGTGTCTTCCCGATGTACTCATCTGCCATCCTGCTGGAAGAAGCTCAGAGGCTAGCAAAGGAGTGACAAGTAACATTGACTTTTGTACTGCAGCTAGCAGCGACCGGAAAGGAGTGTAAAACAAGAAAATCCTGGAAGAGAGCCAGGGAATATGTTTTCCAGAAACATATAATCTGTAATTGGGCTAATTCTGATGTATTTGTGTTCTCCAATTCTTTATTTCCCTGTTGTCTGTATAACTCCTGATTGGAACATTTGACGTTGCTTTTGTGCGTTCCTAAATCCAATCCTCTCTGATGATGCACATGAATGTGCATCTGATGGATGTTTTCTAGCACCTTTTTCTTGCCTCAATTAAGGCATAATGAACAAGAATTGTTCCTATTTGTAAAACATCTCCTGCTGTTTCCTGCTTCTCCATTGGTTGGACAATGTGTCTTAATTAAACACAAAGCCTTGTAACATCTTTCAGAGGAATGACCAAGACTGAGAAGAGAGCAAGAAAAGCAAGAGGAAGGGAGAGGTGAGTGGCTCCTGTACTTTCAGTAGGTTGCATGTGGAATTGTATTTGACTTGTTGCAGTAATGATCACACCTTGCAGTTTTCTCTGTCTGATAATGGGGGAAATGGATAAGAGCAACATCAGAGCAACCTTCACTGAGATTCATAACTCTATAGAACACCAAAATCAATGCCTTGGTGAATAAGAAATGAGGTGTAGAGATGCTTTACTTGCCAGACAAAATCCAGTTCATCCACAAGATTCAAACAGAAATAACCATCACCTGGACAGCTCCTAGGTCTAGTGAAAAATAAGGTTATGTAGAGACAACTCATATGAAAAGTGAATTAAACATAACATAAAATACTAAAATGAAATAATAAGGGAAGGGGAAGGGAGAAGGGAAGGGAGAAGAAAAGAGAAGGGAGAAGAAAAGGGAAGGGAGAAGGGGGAAGGGAAGGGAAGGGAAGGGAAGGGAAGGGAAGGGAAGGGAAGGGAAGGGAAGGGGAAGGGGAAGGGGAAGGGGAAGGGGAAGGGGAAGGGGAAGGGGAAGGGGAAGGGGAAGGGGAAGGGGAAGGGGAAGGGGAAGGGGAAGGGGAAGGGGAAGGGGAAGGGGAAGGGGAAGGGGAAGGGGAAGGGGAAGGGGAAGGGGAAGGGGAAGGGGAAGGGGAAGGGGAAGGGGAAGGGGAAGGGGAAGGGGAAGGGGAAGGGGAAGGGGAAGGGGAAGGGGAAGGGGAAGGGGAAGGGGAAGGGGAAGGGGAAGGGGAAGGAAAGGAGGCACCACATTTTATCTTTCTCAGCAGAGATATATATGAATTTTTAGTAAACTCATCCTTTTGGGTTGATATTTGCCTGAGTTGGGGAGTGAAGCTCTTTTCTCTACCTATGCTGCTACGTGAAGAGAGAGTGGGCATGCAATGCCATCTTTCATGAGCACATAGGTCATTTGATTATTTGATTTAAAATCAAATCCATCCCGATCTGCATGGAGTTTGACGCTTTAGCCCAGTTAAAGGTATTACAGGGTGCCATCTCTTCTGCTCGGGAAAAGGCAGCTTTAGCCTCATCTTTAGCTTCTTTGATGTCCTCCATAACTCCATTAAATACATCTGGTTTTGCCCTTCTTGGTTAAAACCCAGAACGGTTTTCTGTCCTGCTCCTGCAGCTTTGAGCCCTGTGTCTGCTGGATCAGTTGCTCCTCCTGCCCAGGCTGCTGCTGCTGATGGGCACCAGGGTGTGACACTGGAGGAGAGGATGGTTTTGTGGTGGCAAGGTGTGACATTGGCAGGAGGATGGCATTGCGGAGGCAAGGTGTGACATTGGCAGGAGGACGGCAGTGCAGTGGCAAGGTGTGACATTGGCAGGAGGATGGCAATGCAGTGGCAAGGTGTGACATTGGCAGGGAGGATGGCTTTGTGGTGGCAAGGTGTGACATCGGCGGGAGGATGGCAATGCAGTGGCAAGGTGTGACATCGGCGGGAGGATGGCAGTGCAGAGGCAAGGTGTGACACTGGCAGGAGGATGGCAGTGCAGTGGCAAGGTGTGACATCGGCGGGAGGATGGCAGTGCAGAGGCAAGGTGTAACATTGGCAGGAGGATGGCATTGTGGCAGCAAGGTGTGACATTGGTGGGAGGATGGCATTGTGGCAGCAAGGTGTGACATTGGCGGGAGGATGGCAGTGCAGAGGCAAGGTGTGACACTGGCAGGAGGATGGCAGTGCAGTGGCAAGGTGTGACATCGGCGGGAGGATGGCAGTGCAGAGGCAAGGTGTAACATTGGCAGGAGGATGGCATTGTGGCAGCAAGGTGTGACATTGGCGGGAGGATGGCATTGTGGCAGCAAGGTGTGACATATGGCGGGAGGATGGCATTGTGGCAGCAAGGTGTGACATATGGCGGGAGGATGGCATTGTGGCAGCAAGGTTTGACATTCTCAGGGAGGATCACATTACGGCGGCAGGGTGTGACACTGGCAGGGAGGATCACGTTACTGGCAGCGATGCCATCGCTGACTAATCGGATTCCATCTGCCCTGCGCACTCACTGCCTCTGCCAAACTTTCCCTTCCGTAGAGGCCAAGGGGTAACTGCAGGGAAAGCCTCACCCAGCGCAGGGAGCCTGGCCCCGGGTGTTAAGTGGAGCCATATGTTTGGTGCTTGACACACGACTCTGGCAAAGGAGGGAAGCAATAAAAGTCTTTGGAGCCTGCTTTACATGGGCAAATATCGCCTGTGAAAGGCACGTTTGTCTCCTTTGACACTGCTTGTAATCCTGATGTCATCCTCTTCACTCCCTCTTGCACACACAGCCTTTATTATGTCACGATGCATCTGACACAAGACTAAAACCATGTGGGGCAGTAGAATTTTACACATGTCACCAAGCCAAGTCTTCACCCCCACAGAATCTGGATGTTGAAATAAAGAAGTGGGGAGGCATGACAGAAAGATGAGGGAATTGCATCTGTTCTTTCTCTTCCTAATAGAACTCTGCAGAGGCATCTGTAAGCTTAGAGCAGCTCCAGCTGAAATAACTGGCCAACCCTTCCTGTCTGCTGGGATATCCCAGCAAACCTGTGCCCTGAGCTCTGCTGTTTCTTTGTGTTTGCTCCAAAAAAGCTGGGAGCAAATACTGGATCTGTGCAGCAAAAAGATTCCATTTGCTGTACTGTGCCTAATCCATCTGTAGCTGAGAATGAAGAGACACCAATAGATGTTAAACTCCATGACTTAGTGTGGATAAAAGGAGGCACATTAACCCATCTGGATCCTGGCAACATCTTTTGGTTCACAATATAAAGAAGCACAGTGTAAGCATCTCCCATTGCTCTGCCGCAAAGCTCCAATCTGCAAGCACCTTGCCAGATAAGAAAGAAGAGCAGGATTTCCATGGTTCCCTCAAACTGAAGCTTCTCTGAAGCTACCAGTGAAAGGATGGGCTACTTTTTTCTCTCTGTTGATGTCATATAAAATGTGCTTAGACACTCTAGAGATGGAGTCTCCTGTAGAGAGGAGATAAGCTGGAGGCAATGGCTGCTCTAGTGATAGGGACAGGCATGTTTGAGTGTTGGACACAATGCCGAGGCTTTGGGGAAGACATCAAATGGGCTGATAAGGACATTCACCATCCAGGAGGAGCAGAGAGACCCAATGGTCAGACCTTTATCTTTCTCCCTACATGGGCTCCCTGCTCTCTTTTGTGATAAGCCTTGTGCTTAGACCAAGTTAAACAGAAAGAGCCTTGGGGCACCTCTTCCTCATACAAGGGACCAAAGCAGCTTGGCACTCTTTCCTGTCATAGAATCATAGAGTTGTCAGGGCTGGAAGGGACCTCAAGGGTGTTGATCTGTTGGAGGGTAGGAGAGCCCTGCAGCAGGACCTTGAGATTTAACAAGGCTAAGTGAAGCGTTCTACACTTCGGCCACAACAGCCCCAAGCAGCACTACAGGCTGGGGACAGAGTGGCTGGAGGGCAGCTAAGCAGAAAGAGACCTGGGGGTGCTGGTAGATAGTAGCTGAACAGAGTCAGCAGTGTGCCCAGGTGGCCAGGAGAGCCAATGGCATCCTGGCCTGCATCAGGAACAGTGTGGCCAGCAGGACAAGGGAGGTTCTTCTGCCCTGTACTCAACACTGGTCAGGCCACACTGGGGCCCACAATTCAAGAGAGATGTTGAGGTACAGGAAGGTATCCAGAGAAGGGTAACGAAGCTGATGAGGGGCCTGGAGCACAGCCCTGTGAGGAGAGGCTGAGGGAGCTGGGGGTGTGCAGCCTGCAGAAGAGGAGGCTCAGGGCAGACATCATTGCTGTCTCCAACTACCTGAAGGGAGGTTGTAGCCAGGTGGGGGTTGGTCTCTTCTCCCAGGCAACCAGCAATAGAACAAGGGGACACAGTCTCAAGCTGTGCCAGGGGAGGTCTAGGCTGGATGTTGTTAGGAAGTTGTTGCCAGAGAGAGTGATTGGCATTGGAATGGGCTGCCCAGGGAGGTGGTGGAGTTGCTGTCCCTGGAGGTGTTGAAGCAAAGACTGGATGAGGCATTTAGTGCCATGGTCTGGTTGATTGCTCAGGGCTGGGTACTAGATTGGCCTGGATGATCTTGGAGGTCTCTTCCAACCTGATCGATTCTATGATTCTATTCTATGATCATCTAGTTCCAAGCTCCCTGGCCATGGGCAGGGACACCTCACACTAGGTCAGGTTGCTCAGAGCCCCATCTACCCTGGCCTTAAAAACCTTCAGGGATGGGGCTCCCACCACCTCCCTGGGCAACCTATCATCTCCTCCTTTCCTCATTAACACCCCATCTATTCCTGATTCTTCTCTCCTGCCCCTGTTCCTCCTGCTTCTGCCTCGCCTCAAGGCTCAGTGCAGTCAGGAACATCCTACATTGCTGCTCTGTGCACAGGAGATGCCTTAGGGTTTTTTCTTTTTTTTTCCACTGCAACTTAAAAAAAAATAATTCTGCTAGCCACTCAATAATTAATGCTTATGAGCACTGATTCAGCATGTCAGGAAGAGAATTTTGCACTCATATTGTAGTCTTTTGTAATTGAATCTTATGCTGTTATATTAGTGTGGCCCCAGGTGAGTATGCAATAGCTGAGGGGGGAAAAAAGGTAAGATAAAGGAATTACAATAGAGCCAAGTTAATGTGAGAACAAGGCAATGTCTTCTGTGCCTCAAGGTGTTAAGTTAATCTCTGATAAGTTATTAACTTATTAATGGGCTGAGAAGGGATGAACTACTTTTCATCCAAAGTCCCAAGTGCTCCTCGTTTTCTTCCACACACTTCTCCTTGTCAACTAATTCTCCTTCGGCACTGTTCCCCCCATTGCTCTGCCTCCCTTCCTCCACATATCCTGTTTCATCCATAATGAAATCCACTCAGAAGAGCTCCTCTGTGGAGCGATCACATTATGCTCAAAGCCTGGGATGTGGGGACTGCAAGATCCAGGGACAGACATCAAAAGGAAACAGAAGTTTCTAATTAATCTTTCCCTGGTTTTGACTAATCACTGATATGAACAACAGTGGTCTTCAGATTAAACAAAAGGACTCGGAGTGGTGCACCTCTGCTCAAGCTGTCAATGCAGCACTGGGTTCACAGGGAGTATTTCTGCACTCAGGGTGCAACATATGATTCATTACCTGAGAGCATTTGCCAGCACTTCTGAGCCTGTCCTCATCTCCTTCACAGCTCTCACTGTTTCCAGTTTCCCCAAAACTGATGAAATGGACTGAAATTCTGAAAAGCTTGGCACAAGTCTTCTATTGAGAAAAAAGGGACAGGTCCCAGCTCATTCCTGAGGGATGTAATTTCTCCTCAGACTTGGATTCACTTTGCCACTGAAGCATCTCACTCATGCTCTCTTTTGGAGACACAGTGAACTGCTGGAAGGGGGCTTTTCCTCAACACTCCCATTGCAGAGCCTCAAAGAAGCAAGGAAAAACCTTGGCTTGTGCTTTCCTCTTCTGCCAAGAAGCAACATCAATCAGTACTGCGATGAGGATGCATTAAACTGGGATCCCACGCTTTAAAGCTTCCTTTTCAGTGTGGTTCAACAAGAGATAGGCCCAGAGGCTCTGCCCAGTGCTATTCTCCTCATTTGGACAAAAACAGAAAGGGAAATGGTTTAAGGATGCTGGGGGATGAGTATCACACAGTATCATCAGGGTTGGAAGAGACCCTTTGGCCCAGAGGAGCAGGCTATATGAGGTTGGTACATAAACACAACAGGCTTCTGACATCCTCCCTGCAACACCCTACCCGAGCATGGCACTGTGTCTCCAGAGTTAAAAATGAACTGTGTCTTCAATATTTCTTTTCAAGATCAGACACTGGTGCTGAGGTTGCAGGAAGCAGATAAAAAGGATGCTGCTCATTAGAATCAGCAGAAGATGACGAACCTGACAATCACCCCTGAGGCTCAGGGCAGAGCTCATTGCTGTCTATAACTACCTTAAGGGAGGTTGTAGACAGGTGGGGTTGGTCTCTTCTGCCAGGCAACCAGCAACAGAACAAGGGGACCAGTCTCAAGTTGTGCTAGGAGAGGTCTAGGCTGGGTATTAGGAGGAAGTTGTTGGCAGAGAGAGTGATTGGCATTGGAATGGAGGCACCATCCCTGAAGGTGTTCAAGAAAAGCCTGGATGAGGCACTTAGTGCCATGGTCTAGTTGACTGGCTAGGGCTGGGTGATACTTTGGACTGGATGATCTTGGAAGTCTCTTTCAACCTGGTTGATTCTATGGTTCAATGAATTCTTCCACACAGCAAATCAGTGACCTTTCAGCTAGGGAAAGGCTTAGGCCATTGCAGGCCTTAGCACAAAGCAGGAGTGGGACAGAAAATACCAGCAGCCAACTTTGGAAAAACAGCCAAAGGGTCTTCTTTGAATTAGCTGAGGCTTCAACCCAAATCTTTCTGTCTGCTCGCAGATAGGTTGGCATCTCTGTCTATGCTGCTGCTACTGCATGGGGTAGAGAGCTCACTAGAGCATGAAAGAGATTGTGATAAAGATACACTGACTGCCATCCTTCTTCTACTGGAAACAGGCCCAGGTTCATATCCAAATGACATCTCAAACACCAGCACCAGACAGGGGGAGGGAGCTTCTCTTTCTTTGCCTGTTCTAGTTTGGATACTATGATTGTTATTTGCAACTGTTTGTTGCTAGGGCTGCTTCTCAGGTATATGAATCGAGGCAAAGAAGTCCCCTTTCCCCTCCCTCATTCAGTCTGTGCTCCTCCTTCATGCTGCACCCAAGCTGGTTGAATTGCTCAGTAGACAACAGCCTTTGTTGAAGATTCCCCTGCATTCCCACTTGGTGAGCTATTCCCACACCAGTTCTGCTTTCCAGCAATATCAGCTGTGCATATAAATTTTCAGACTCATCTGGAGGACTCCTCTTCTGCCAGCTGGCTGTTTGAATGAATTCCCTAAGACCACGTGTCATTTGCTCTGCTAAGCCTGGCTGGCATCGTCATTCCCCAGGATGCTGCTGTCCTGCCTGGATGCAATGCACTTGTCGCTATGATGAGGGAGGGATAGAACACCTTCCATCTTCAGAGCTTGCCCAGAGTGGGCTAGTTTGTACACAGGCCTTTCCAGCCTTTGCCAGGCTTCTTCAAGATGGTCTTCTGTCAGCTCAAATTCATAATTCATGCCATCCAGAAGAACTGTTACCAAATAGTTTCTGTGTCATGGAAGGATTTATGCTCAGGAAAGCAAGACTGAGTCCTGAGGCAGCCAGCCAGCAAAAAGCAGTGACGTACAGACAACCAGCTTAAACTTTGGGAGTCTATCCCAGATGCCTTTTGGGTATCACTTCACTGGGTCCCAGCCCTCCCTCTGTAAACATGGGGGAAAGAACAGCACTATTCAGCTTCATAAATAAGCTGTTAGGATGAGTACTCTAGTGACCAAAATCCTCACATCCTTCAGTATTGAAGGCCACTGAGCACTTCAGACAAAAATATTTGCTCCAATAAGACAGCATAAGGGTAGCCAGAGATAGAAAACAACAGTCATCCTATCCCAACAAGTGACTTTGGAGAAGAATAAGGGAGACATTGCACATCCTACCAACCCTAATCCAAACTGTCACTCCCACTCATGTTTATGAAGTGTCAAGTTCTGTAATTATTGGCCAAATACCCAGGAATCAAAAAGAAATTGTGAAAACTTTATGGTTATGACCACAGCAGAAATACAGGGAAGCACTTCCAGACCACAGCCAATACCTCATTGTCAGATGGAGATAATCATCTGAGCAGACTCCCAAGTGGTGAACTCCAGTGACAAATGGGAGGCAGACCTCCTCATGGACATGGGAACCCAAGCATCCTGTGTGTTTTCTGCATGGAACCATAAATCATCCACAGCATTAAAATGGCTGGAGAACAGATAAAGGCTCCCTGTAAAGCAGAGCAGGAATTCAAGGCCTCCTTTAAATGCAGGAGCTGGAATCGTCTAGCTAGTGCTCACATGAGCCATATGATCACACTGACTCCTTGTGTGAGGAGTCTTTTGCATGAGGAATACAAACCACAGCACCAGTTTGCCATCTTCCTCAGCTCAAACAGTATTCACACTCCCCCAGACAGAAAAAAGCAATAGAGCTCGAGTGGCCACCGCTGGACTACACCCAAAATTAGTCTGACACCAAAGTTACATCTACAAGTAAACCTGGTCACACAGCTCTAAGTTTAGAGCTTTGCCTGACTGGCTCCCCTTGACAGCTCCTGAAGCTGCTAAGCTGCTGTGATGAATGGAGGAGTTCGAATACAGGTTTGATTTCCTTTGCTCATCAATACCTGTTGGTAGGCAGGGGAAATGTCACTTATCCCCTCCATGCCCACCTGCCTTTGATCGTGCTTAAAACAGAGAGGGTATCTGATACATAACTGTGTGCTCTCCCCTGAAGACTGAAGTAAAAGTCTCTGCATCTGCATTGCTTCCCATGTCCCTCAACCTGCACTTATGCAGCCTTCCCTGTCCCCAGAATTATTGCCCTCTGATGTAGCATTATCCCATGTTGACTTGTTGTCATATTCATGGCAGCATTACGTTCCCTGGGGAAAAAGGGCTCCTGGCAGTACTGCTTTGAGAGATCCTTTATTATATTGATGCCAGCAGAGATTGCCTCTTTGATAAATGAGCATGTACCTATGAATAAATACAGGAGTACATTTTATATGTATTGTATATCTGCAGTGACAGAGGAGAGGTTTGTGCAGGCATGTGCTTTTAATATGCATGGAGAACACAAGGCAGCAGGAACTGGAAACCATAGGTTGCTGCATATATGTTTCAATGACAAATGGAGGATCTCAGACAGTCATCTAGATAAGATGTTTCCATTGCATCCCTTCCTTGCAGCCTCTGGGAGACACCCACTCCACACTTTGCCTGGGTTGGGTGGTGTTTGGATGCAACAGGAGTTCTCTCTGAACACAAATTTGCAAGCTCAGCTAAGTTGTCCTGTCTTCTAGCCTCTTTTAAAGGAAGAAACCTAAGGGAGGTAGAGATTTCCACGTATCTTGGTAGAGATTTCCATGTATCTGGTAAAGATTTCCATGTATCTGGTAAAGATTTCCAAGTGTCTCCAGACTGACACGAGAGGAAATTGTGTATGGAAGCAAGTTGCTGCACACCAATGATTTGGAAGAAGCAGGATCAATGGATCAAGAAGCAACACTATACTTTGAAGGCACCCATTTTGGCTGCCCAAGCTTCCAGATGAATAGTACCACTTCTACAACTCTGGGGCCTCAGAGCCTGCACCAACCTACACCCACAGCAGGAATCATTGTTTGCTACCTTGGATGGAGAGCAGCACCAGAGGAGCCCATGATTCAGCGACAATGCCCAGCAAGAAACCAATGAGGTACAGATGACATTGTTCCACTGAGAAGCTCAAAGGACAGAACTTCCACCCTGAGTGTTTAACTGAGAGGTGCCAGAGAGCCAACCCAAACTAGATTTCATCCTCTAACCCATTTCTGCAAGAGAGGAATTAGGAAGGAAGAGAGAGAGAGCACCTTAGCCATTTTCACAGCTCCCCAAAATGAGCTCATGGTGCCTGAAGGAGGGACTAGCAGCCTGCCCCTTGCTTGGTACCTCCCTGCCTGACGCACTGCCTCTGCCCAGGGAGCAAAGAAAACTCATTTCCCAGCTCCTGCTGACCCTGCCTGAACAGCTCCTTGTTATATTCTCTGAAAAGTTTAGAAGTTGTCTTTGAATACCGCAACAGCAAGGTGATGGTTACCAAGGGAACAGGCTGGGAGAAGGTCAGGCTTTTCTGAGTATTTTTTTCATGCTTTATCTTGGCTGAAAGTTTTTGCAGGCAAATCAGACGAGTGTCTCTCCATCCTGGAGAAATAAAGCCATTGTCTGCTTGGAAGAGGGCTGATAAAAGGGGAAAAGGGTAGCTCAAATTTCCCACAACTGCACACCACATTCTGGGGAGTTACCTCTAGAATTGCCTGTGATTGGATGCCTGTGTAGGAGCATCAACAGTTATGGTTTCAGTCCAGGGACACAACTAGGAGACTCCTGCAGCGATGACTTTAAGGCTGGATTTGCTTGGAGGCCACTGTAGAGGCACAGAGTAAAAATAGCCCCAGAGTATAACACAGAAAACTGATCCAACAACTTGCCTGAAGAAAATCAACACAGCTCTTGGAGCTGTTGCATTTCCATGGAGCTATGTGGCTTTCACCAAGAGGAAATTCAGCTCTCCAGGAAAGGCAGTAAAGCTGAGGTCTAGATGTAAGGTCTCACACAGAAGGGCATAATGCTGCCACAGAGTGAGAGGGATGTGGAGCACTTTCTGCTATAATAAGAAGCCTTAAATACAGAGTTAAAATTGGGACAGCTAAAGAGCAGCAGAGTTTGATGCTGCCCTTCGTGTGCTAATTGCTCAGCATGGTTTTCTGCTGGCCACAGAGGACTGGACCTCTGCTTTTTTAGGAGGTTGGTTATCTGTCAGCCAGGTTGATTTTTTGTGCTGCATATGGGAACTGCTGTGCTGCAGCACTGGTAAAATTGCTGCTTCACAGTGCTGCTCCTACCCCGATAGTTCACTTGAGTTAAGTGAGGCAGAGGAACCAAGGCATGGCCATTTGGAATTCCTGGTGTATGTTAAATGCCAGCTGTGGCCATTCTTTCTCCTCTAAGAGCCCTGCCAAGCATCCTTACCCTCTGCACTGCAGTTTGGATCTCTTTCAAAGTCCTTCACTAGGAAAAACACTTTTGCTAATGAAAACCCATAGCTTTGCTGGCCCCAGTTGTGAGTGCTGCTAGCGGGGAAGTCTCAGAAGACCTCATTTCTGTACAGCAGAACTACTTGACATTAGGCAACATTAGTTGCCCTTCCAGTCTCTGGTAGGGTCAGGCAACCAAGCTGTCCCTGTGCAAGCAAAGTCCTGGCTCTACTAAACATCTGAATGTCAAGGCAAGTCAGCCAAGGTGTAATCAGCTCTCATGGCATAGCCACGGGCTGAAATGCTTTGTACTGGTGGCCAAGCAGACTACTGCTGGGAATGAAACTCTTCCCCAGCTCTAAAAGCAAATCAAAACTCTTACCTCTTCCTTCACAAAAGAAAGCTCAGATCTTTGGGCTGATCAGCCAGTGACATATGGTTTTGAAAGAACAGGTTTTCATTTGCCAACAAATACATGTTCCCAGCACCAAGGTGCCTGTGGCTTGTGATGAAATAGATGTTTTCTTGCTGAGTTTCTGGGACTGGGGGCTTTTATCTGCTACTTTTCCAAAGGAAAGTCAGTGCAAGTAGCCTTCATGATCTGCTCATCTGCAGCCTCCACACTACGTGTGCGTGTGGCAGGGGGAAACAGAGCAGTGGGAGTCTGCCAATGCAGGTGGCCCTGAACATAGCCCTCACCAGCACATATTCATCAGGCATTGGACAGGCACACTTCCATCTGATTCATTGATATTTAATATTTAAATACCAGCTGATCATTCAGCCCTGGTGAATAGATGTTCAAAGAGCAGAAAGGAGCCATCTCCTGCCAGCCCACCCAACCTCCTCCACCACTTACTGTGAAATGCAGAGCCCTGTCCTTTTTCTTTGGGCTCACTGAGGGCCATGCCACATGCAGCTTTTGCCCATGACAGAGGCTTCTTAGGATTCACAGCATTAGAACCCAGCTAAAAGATGTATTCCAGATACCTCCTAAACAGGACTGACAAGATCTGCTGCCTTCCTATCAGTCTGTGGGGTGAAAAATCTCTCCACTTCTGATGTTCATATCTGTTTCTCAGTGTCACCTTTTGCTAGGCAGATCCTTAGCCTTGTCCATCTGCCTTAAGACTGCCCTGCAAGGAAGGACACTGCCTGGTGCCTAACAAACTGCAACCCTCCCTTCAGTACCCTTTCAATAGTAACTCTCTGTCCTGACACATGCAGCTGGAGCACAGGGGACCTTTCTCAGCTTAAAAATCACTGCCACACTTGCAGGATTCTGAATACAGCATTACCTGAGATGACTGAAACAGGAAGAGTTTTTGAAAACCAATTTGCTCTCCATTCTTTCTACCTCTTTGTTTGCATTTTTCATTTCTCACAGCTGGGGGGATGAGGCTCTGTGTTAGGCTCATGTTTATCAGTGCTTGTCTCTCCGATCGTCACTTTCCAGCCCCGTCTGTGGACCCTGCAGGTGGCTCTTGCTTTCCCCTAAAGAAATAGCACCCCTACTATTTTTCTTCCAACTCCTGTCCAAAAAAAAAAAAACCCTAAACAGTACAGGAATGTTTCTGATGGTGTCAGGCTTTGTAATAGTTCATTCATTTCAACCCTAAATTTGGGGCTGAATTTGAGCTGGCAGTAGCTCTTTAATATACAGGACCTGTCTTATTACATCTCTGTCTAATGCATATTTGGGAGCTTTCCCTGAAAGCTCTTGTATAAAGGAGTATTATGACATCAGGAAGTCTAAAAGTACCTGAACTGCAGATGTGATAAATTCAGCAGGATGATACGTGCCTGGAATTTGTACTTGCCTTTTTCCATTGGCAAATGGCCGCCTGGGCTCCATCCCCTGGGATAAGTGTAGAGAACAGCCAGTTTGATGAGCCTAACCAGCCATTGGATGTCACTTTGGCTCCACACTAATTCAAGGGAAACAGTATTTATCTGGCAGCCAGGCAGCCAGCTCTTCAGCAGCTGAGAGTTTAATTATCAAAGGTTCAGGCGAATCTTGCTCTTGCTATCTCCAACCAGCTGCTGCAGAAAAAAAGACCTTCTAGCCCCATCCAGAAGTTTGTGAAGCTCTGACAAGTTCCCTTTTGCTGCTAAAATGAGTCCCGGCCCGTTTGCCCATTCCCGTGAAAGCTCTGGGCTTGATGCCACTGGAAAAAGGACACGGTGGAAATAATGCAGCAGGGAAGGGCTCTGGGTGGATGGGGCTGAGCAAGCAGTAGCCAGGAGTGGTAGCACTGGGCAGACTCCAGCTGCTGCCTTGATCCAGCCGTGACGGTTTGCACTGATAGATGGTCATGGACACAGGTCACGGGCACAGCTTCTTCAAACTGCTGTTCTTTCACCCCCTTGTTCTGCAGTGATGGAGTGGAGCCACTGTCTGGTTTGCACTCAGTCCAGGACAGCTGTGTTTCCACTGGTGGACCTCAGCCCCAGCAGCCCCAAAGCAAAAAGCAAGGGCTATGCCTTCCCACTCTCTGCTCCACTTCCATTCTTTGGCAGTCCCAGGGGGAAGAGTGTGGATTGAATGGGCTGAAGGCTGAAGGCAAGATGGGAAGAGAGAAGTCTCTACGTAGGCAGCCAGTTGCACACTGTTTCTGCAGGAGTAAATGCCAGGAGGTGCCCCGGGAAATAAGCAGAGGGGGAAGGTCACCTCAGATGAAGCCACCTTTCCCTCCAAGAAAAGTGGCCAGTTTGTGAGGGAAGTGCAGGAGGCATAGGGGATGTCCCACTCTTCTCTCACCTTGTCCCAGTGCCTCAGACACTTGCTGTGGTTCCCCCACATCTGGGTTCAGGTACTCCTTGATTCCTCTTCCAGCCCTGCTCTCCACCACTATCAGTTTAAAGCCAAAAGCTGTTAGCATTCTCCTAGGTTCCTCTCAATATCCAGGTCTCCCACATAAGTGAGACACTCAGGACCTGAATAAGGTGTCATTTCCAACAGATCCTTAGCACTTCTGTGGCAGGGCATCCCTGCCCTTTCAGCCCTGCAGTGTCTGGTTAACAACAGGGGCGATTAAGTTGATATCATGGGAGTTTGTAACAAATGTGCCAGTGATATACCTTCTTTTCCATGTTCTAAGGCTCTCTGCAGACACAGGCAGACACAATTGGCCATTCTCAAGGCACATTTATCTTTTTAATATAAGAGCAAGAGACTCAATTATCTTCTTCAGAAGATTCTCATCAGCAAATTAGTTATCTCTCTCATTCTTCTTCAAAATGCCATCATAAGCAAATACTATCAGTCATTACGCTTCTCCACCCTAGTGAGACCCCACCTGGTGTACTGCATCCAATTCTGGAGTCCCCATTACAAGAAAGATGTGGATGTGCTGGAGTGTGTCTAGCGAAAGGCCATGAGGATGCTTGCAGGGCTGGAGCAGTTCTGCTATGAGGACAGACTGAAAGAGTTGGGGCTGTTCAGTCTGGAGAAGAGGAGGCTCCCAGGTGACCTTCTTGTGGCCTTCCACCATCTGAAGGGGGCCTACAAAAAAGCTGGGAAGAGACTTTTTAGGCTGTTAGGGAGTGACAGGAACTAGGGGGAATGGAGCAAAGCTGGAGGTGGGTAGGTTCAGACTGGACATGAAGAGGAAGTTGTTGAGCATGAGAGTGGTGAGAGGCTGGGATGGGTTGCCCAGGGAGGTGGTTGAGGCCCCATGGCTGGAGGTGTTTAAGGCCAGGCTGGCTGAGGCTGTGGGCAGGATGCTCGAGGGTAGGGTATCCCTGGGCATGGCAGTGGTGTTGGAACTGGCTGATCCTTGTGGTCCCTTCCAACCCTGACTGATTCTATGATTATCTTGTTTTGCCCAGTCTTCCTAAGGATTCATGAAGGGAAATATGTTGCCTCTACTCTCCACCCAAGAAAAGTCTCTCCAAAGCTTGGCCATGATTTTCTAAGTTAAACTGCAGACCACATGCAATATAATTAGGTAGCTCAGAGCATGTGTGAACTTGAAGGAGATAGAAGCAGCAGAAACCCATAAATATCTCCTGATTGGAAACATAAGACCCTGCCTGCCCCTTACCCACTGACTCAAACAGATGTGGAAGCCACTCAGACTGCTCTAAATAGAACTGAAGCACACCCCCTAGCAAGTTCCTGCTCGAAATTTTATCTTGGGCTCCTTCTCGTAGTCCAGCAGCACTGTCACTAAGGCCAAGTTAGTTCAGGCATCTTATTTTTCCCAATCTGTGTGAAAAGAAGCCTTTAGCACCATCTCTTTGGGGTTTCCTCAACTCCCTGGTTTATAGACCTGTCAGTTTACTCAACAGCATCACCAACCACAAACTGATGGGTCCAGTCCCCCTTCTCCTCTCCCCCATGGTTATCATTCTATTAACAGCCAGGGAGTGATAATGGGGAAAGATGATCAAAGCTCCTGGTATTAACACAGGGGATTAACAGTATTTATATTCCTGATCAGTGCACTCTCAGCGTGGAGAGGGAACTGCCACCAATCAGCCTTTCCCAGCTGAGAGCTGCTGCAGTGCCACTGCCTAAATAGCTGCTGGCTAATGAGTCCTTTGCGGCTGGCTGAGGAAACAATTCTCTGCCTTGGTTACTTCTCTTGCAACCTAATGCGCCCAGGCTTGCATCCACATCAGCGTGCAGGCACCTGACCTTAGATTTCAAACTGCTCTTCAAGTCCTGGGGCAAGGTCCCCTGCGGGGATAAAGCAGCTGGTGCTGAAGCAGCAGCTCATGCGACCGGTTCACATTGGCGTATCACCGCAAGGTGGGCAACACAACTTACATCCTGCACTCAGACTTTATGGGAGGTTCTGTGAGAGCCACACTGTGGGGGGTGGGTGAGGAAAGACTCACAACAAAGCCAGGCCAGGTTTTATATGTAAAGCAGAAGGTCAAGGTCCTCTGCAGTCATTCAGGTTGACCTTGATCAGTCAGTAGCCACCACTAGAAAACCAAAGGCAAGAGGCTTCGCCTTATAGGGTCTTGTGATGGTTTGAGTGTTCCCCGCCCCTCTACACTTTAGAGATCACCCAGACTAGACTCAGCCAGCTTTGGAAATATGAATGAAGCTCATATTTACAGCTAGCACAATACACAAGCAGATAGTAACAGTATATACAGTTATAGACAGGAATATACAAGGTAAAAGGTAATACAGAAACACAACAGCCCTCCCAGAAACCTGAGTCCCCAGGAGGGGCTCTCAACTACCCCTGCACCTTCCCCCTACCCCTCTCAACCTTACTCCAGTCCCAAAGAGGAATAGAGGTTTGGCCAGAGGGTTAGGAAGCAAAGTGGATTAGTCCCCAAAATGGAGGGTGAGGTTAGAGAGATGCAGCTTAGCCAGCAGCCCCAGTGAGAGTGGTGCTGAGTGTCTTAGTTATGTTTTGACTTATGTTTTCATACATCTTAGCAAGCCTATGAGCAAAGTAGACATCACCACTGTTTTCTTTCCACAGCCTGTAATCTAGTTCTTTTCACCAAAACATTCTAGCCTGCTTCAAACTAGCACAGGTCTGAAGACCAAAAGAGTGGACAAAGAGCACACGGAGAGTATCAAGATCAATGAGGACAGGTGAAAGACACCTTTGAGGATGCAGAATTTCACTTTGTGTATAAGAATGAGGGCACAAGGAAGCTACCCACTTCACTCTTCCCTGAGGAGTCTTTCAGGAGGTACATGGCATTCGGCCCCAGACAGTCCATAGGCAGGGTCCATTGCAGCTCCTCATCCCAACCAGACAGCAAAGCATGGAGGCTCAAGGGTGACCTAAGGAACCAAGGCAACTTCTTTGCAAACCATCTAGTCCAGACTAGTCCAGACACGCTTTAACAGCAAGACAAAGGAGTCCACTCGAAATCAGGGCATTCTTATAAATAAATCTTTACAAAAGGTAGCAAAACAGAGGTCTTGCCACCAGCTTTGGGTAGCTTTTGGTGTCAGCCCAACAAGAAAAGAGCGACCTGGGTGTGAGTTGCAAGTTGGAACTCTTGTCATCTAGGACATAAGCTGTTCCCTCAGGAAAACTATCTGGAGACAGGATGGGAGCTCTTTGTTTTAATTATTATGAGTAAGAAATCAGAATCTTAAGCAATACCATTTGTTTGCATAAAATTTGGGATCATTACTCCCTTTGTGGCCAGCTAAGGTTATCTATGACTATCTTCACAATTATTTCTTCCCCTGCCAGCTCCCTCTTGCTCATCACTCTCTGTCTCCCCTCTATGCAGTGTAATGGTATCGCAAAGGTTTATTTATATCATCATAATTGGTTGCTGTGGAGACAACCATTATGTCACAAGTATGGGCCAGAGAGTTTTGGCTGAAGAATGAATTACAAAGGGGCTGTGGAGGTGAGCCCTGCTGTTTTAATGCACACTCCCAGCCTCCCACTCACCCCAAAGACCATCTGCATCTATGCACATGCCTAGCACCACTGCAGATGTTAGTCCCTCGTGTGGCCATGTGTAAACACAAGATGACTTGTTCTGGCAAAAGCTCAGAGCAGGGTTGGGTTGGTTTTTTGTGTGTGTGCTTTTTTTAGTCCAGATAACTTGGGAGTGGCAACTGAGGGGAGAGGAGACACAGTTGTGAACTTCAGGCAAAGGCTGGAATCAGTTAGGATAAGGTAGATGGCAACAGTGATACTGCTGAGTCTATTCCACCCCACCTATCCCATTCTTTAGCATCTCCACACACACGTGCACAGTAAAAATCCCTCTGAAGGGGATTGCAAAGCCCTGAGTGACCCCCAGGGAGTACAGAACACTTCACAGAGCCCCCGTTACTGTTACTCATAGAATCACAGAATTGATGATCAGAATCTGATCATCAACTCCAACCATTAAGCCAGCACTTCCAGGTCACCACTAAACCATGCCCCTCAGCATCACAACTACACAGATTTTAAATCCCTCTGGGGATGGCAACTTCACCACTGCCCTCGGTAGCCTGTTCCAGGACTGGCCAACCCACTGATGAAAAAGGTTTTCCTAATCTCCTGTCTAAACCTTCCCTGGTGCAATTTGAGGCCACTTCTTGTCTTATCACTTGTTCCTTGGGAGAGGAGACAGACTCCCACTTACTCATCGAAGCTGTAGATCATCTCACTGCCTCAGGTTTGTGAAACAGCTCAGTCAAGATCTGCTTTTCTGAAGGAAATCTTTTGTCAAGGCTGTTTGCAAGATCATGACACCAAGCACCGTGTAACAGCAGCCTGTCATATAGGATGATGCAGTCTTCTTATATACTCCATCTTCAGGATATGTCTGTCAGCAGGTCATGAGCTGCTTGTGTCTTCTGCACAATCAAAAGGAGCAAGCAAGAGAGCAAGGGTTCTCTTTCTGTGCCTGCATCCACCCAAGGTCAGCAAAATCACTAACAAACTGCCCTCTTAGCCAGATATGATTGAGGGTGAATGTAGAAGAGCTGATTGGCATTAGTGGGCTATGGGAAAACAGATCTGTTCACCTTAGGTTCATGAGTTCAGAGGAAGGTCACTTCACTGCTGACCACCATTCATTAGCCCCTGGCAGCAACTCAACAGCTTCTGTGAAATAAGGAGCTGGTCTTGGCTTGGGTCCCAGTGGAACGAGCACTGATGTCACTGGAGAGGCTGTCCTCACTGGACTTTTGGCTGGCTCCACAGTGAAATAACAAAGCAATTCAGAGAGCACATCCTCACAGCTTAGCACCTGTTCCAGGAGATCACCCTGGAGTAACCAGGGGGAGTTTCTGCTCTTTCTCGGTGTAACTAGGCACAGAGACAACTGCTGAGGTCTAGTCTGATTGATGGGTGAAGACCAGATGGCATCATCAAAAGACTTAAAGCAATGGAAAACTCAAACTGAAATGGTGGAGGTGGGGAAAAGATCAAACTGTCCAGTAGAAAAAGCCAAGAGAAAGGCAACCAAAATGACTACAGAGCAGCTGACATGAGAGGAGGAGGTGCAGAGGGTGAGCTTAGAGACTCTTGTGAGTACCTCTTTCTTCCCCATGACAGTTGCTTTCCTTTGGAGTAAAGGATAAAGAAGTTAAGCCTTTTCCCATGCTCCTAACCCCCTCTGCCCCACTCTGCAGCAATAGAGCTGCCCTATAGCCCACTCCTCCATGCTCCTGCATTGCTGTGGCTGCAGGGAATCCTGGGGTGAGAAGGGAGGGAAATATCAGCCAAATGCAGCATCCAGGTGGCCTGTGGCTCTTGCAATTGAGCATCCCAATATATACTGAAATAAATGCAATAAACCAGGTCACTATCACGTGTGTGAAATTCCCTTTTTGTTTTAAATCATCATTATCACCATCATAATTAAAATCAAGCAACAGCTTAAAGAAACTAATGAGTATTTTTATATGTGAACTTATCACAGGAAGGGGAGGGGGGAAAGCATAAAGTGAAAATGTGCCTGTATTGCTAATAAATATTATTGGAGGGACTCCCAGCTTTTCCCATTACCACAGTGTGATATGACAGCCTATAATGGATTACTCAACTGCCCGAAGCCATTGTAAGAATAAATCCCTTTTAATATTCATGTGCGGTCTTTGAGAAAATAGATGTAAGCAGTTAATACTTTTCTATAGACAAAACAATGCAGTTTATCACAACAAAATGTGTGCTTGAAAACAAAGATCACCAAGCTCCTAGACTCATTCTATTTTTTGCAAGTCAGAACAAAATAGAACACACACACACACCCCCACACACACCACCAGCACCCCCAAACAAAGACCGTTTGAGGCACGTTGGTGCATAGAAAGCAAGATGGGGAGGCACAGGGCATTCGACAGGGTTAGTAGAAAGGGGGAGAAAGGCATCAGACAAGGCATGAGCGTTTTGTGAGCCTGAGGTTGTAAACAGGGCAAAAAGCAGGGTTTTGTGGGGGGAAGATCTTGGTTGGAGGTGATGTTGCTGCTTGCCCTGTGAGGCAGGGATGGTATGGCAGAGGGAGGCAGGGTAGCAGAGGAAGATCAGGAGCTTCACAGGAAGGAGGCGCAGTGCACTGCAAGGTGCAGAGATGCTCAGCCACGTTTATAGGACAGTAAAGGGTGTAGTAAAAGAGGTGAACAGGAAAGCTTGTGCAGGGCCACCTGAGAGCTGCTCCCTCCC
The DNA here is from genome assembly GCF_015220805.1 of Pogoniulus pusillus. Lineage (NCBI taxonomy): Eukaryota > Metazoa > Chordata > Aves > Piciformes > Lybiidae > Pogoniulus > Pogoniulus pusillus. Next base: position 17,653,829 of record NC_087279.1, on the reverse strand, counting down.
AGCCCTCTGCTCTATCTTCCTGCTTTTCCTTTTGCAGCCGATCTATAAACCCTGCCAGGTTTTTATCTTTGGTTTGTTTGGGGTTTTCTTTCTCCCTTTACACAGCAGAACGAGAAACATCAGTGTAAAGGAGCCTTTGTGCCTTTTTGTGTGGTAGAGGATGAGGAAAATGGAGAGTAACCCTCCCTGCCCCAGGTTTTTACAGGTAGTCAATGCTGGGAGGAAAACCAGCAAGGAAAACCTTCTCAGAGACTGGAGGGAATGGTTACAGCCTTTCAAAGGTGAGGGAGCAAAAATGAGAGACTTAATCTTACAGAATCAGATACAGCTGAGGTGTGAACTCAACTTTCATTTGGCTGCCATGATCTGTGGCCATAAATGCCTATAGATGCATCTGAAACTGAGAGGGGGAGAGACAGAAACTTTTCAGCTCCCATCCTGCTGTGAGATCTAGCCAGCAAAGACAAGCTTAAGCTGAAGCATCAAGAATAAATAAGGCCTCCCTGGGACTCAGGCTGCTTTGATATCTGCAACTGCCTGTTGGGCAAAAGAGTTGTTCCACACGTGCCTTCTGCTTGTGCATGTTCAGAGAGAGCATATACAGAATCACACAGAATCACAGAATGGCTCAGGTTGGAAGAGACCTTAGAGATCATCTACTCCAACATCCTCAGCACAGGCAGGGATACCTCTCAACTAAACACAGCTGCTCAAGATACATATGATGAGACTTTCTGCTCCTGGCACAATCACAGCAGTGGCAGTCCAGGGTCTGTCTTGGACTGGGGTAGGCATGGTTCAGGCTGAAGGAGATAACATGTTCTTGAACTAAAATCAGCCCAAAACATAGCTCACGAGACTGACATTGCTGTGAGAGCTGCAGGATCTGGCCAAAGTCTGCAAAGACCCCCAAGGAGGCTCAGGGGTGACCTCAGTGCTGTCTACAACTACCTGAAGGGACATTGTAGACGGGGGGGGGGGGGGGGGGGGGGGGGGTGGCCTCTTCTGCCAGGCAACCAGCAATAGAACAAGGGGACATAGTCTCAAGTTGTGCCAGGGGAGGTTTAGGCTGGATGTTAGGAGGAAGTTGTTGGCAGAGAGAGTGATTGGCATTGGAATGGGCTGCCCAGGGAGGTGGTGGAGGCACCATCCCTGAAGGTGTTCAAGCAAAGCCTGGCTGAGGCACTTAGTGCCATGGTCTGGTTGATTGGACAGGGGTGAGTGATAGGTTGGACTGGATGACCAAGGATGTCTCTTCCAACTCAGTTGATTCCATGATTCTATTATGTGATTCTATGAGAACAAATCTGATGAGAGGCAACTGAGGGAGCTGGGGTTGTTTTGTTTGAGGAAGAGAAGGCTGAAGGGAGACCTCATTGCTGTCTACAGCTACCTGAAGGGACATTGTGGAGAGGCTGCTGCTGGTCTCACAGGTAATTTGAGACAGAACAAGTGGGAATAGCCTCAAGATGAGACTGGGTAAGTTTAGATTGAGCATTAGAAAAAAGTCTTTCACAGAGTGGCCAGGCAATAGAATGAGCTGCCCGGGGAGGTGGTGGAGTCACTGACCCTGGATGTATTTAAGAATCATTTGGATGTGGTGCTTAGGGATACGGTTTAAGGTGAATCTTGTAGAGCAGGGTTCTAGGTTGGGCTTGGTGATCCTGAGGGGCTTTTCCAAGCAGGATGTTTCTGTGATTTCTGTGCAAACACCATGAGTGTCTCTTTGAATGCCAGGCAGCTTTATAGGCTGCATTGGGTGACATGAAAATCGGTCAGTTTTGCAAGCTGTGTTCTTAGAAATGGAATAGGTCCAGGGCACAATTGGGAACCAGAATGGGAGAAATTCCTCCCACCCACCTCCTTCCAGCAAAGCAGAGGTGTGTCCTCCTTCGAAAGGGAAATAAAAAGTTTCACCTTCTAATTGTTGTATTGAGTGGCCCATTGACTGCACTTTTTGTTCAATACATTTTTCACCACTCAGATTGTCTAATCAAAGACTTTTTGCTTCCTTGGTTTAGCTTTGCAGCCTCTAGCATTGATCCAAAATCAGAAACGAAAGAGGAAAACAGGCTCTGGGAAAAGAGAACACAATTAATGCCCAAGCAGCTTCATTTTTCTGGGGTGCCTTTAAACATCTTGCACCTCTCAGTCTATTCTCCCATTCTTTTATTTTCCCTTTTGTGTTCAGCAGGTTTCTTTAAGGAAAGCTTTTATCAGCAGCTCAGGGAGAAGATTAAAGCACTCACCACAGAGAAACAGGTTACTTTTTGTGTCCTAGTTCTTAATCCACTTTATTAAAATGTTCCAAATCTTCCTTAAAGAGGAGAGATCAGAAGGACACTTCCCTGTCACCCCTGGCATGCCTTCTTTCCGGATACTTGTGCATCATTAGAGTCTGAAAAGTCAAGGGAAGGAAAAGAAGAGAGAACAGGACTGTGGTGACTGGTTAATACGGGCTGTGGAACCTTCTGCTTCGTGGTCACTGGTACTGCTCTGGCCCCAGGCTGGAAGCAATTGAAAGCTTTTCCCATCTGAGAGACATTTGTGTGAATCAATTCAGAAATTTCTCACTACTTTGCCTTTGAGGTTCAAACAAGAGAGCTTTGCAATGAGCAAAGCCAAACATCTATCCAGCCCGCTGTCCTGTTGCTGATAGCAGCAAGGAAAAAGGCACAGAAAGGGCACAGAAAGGGTGAGGATACCAAGTCTGCTTTGCTGTATACTCTGCCTGCTCCCTCAGGCCTGGTATTTGCCACCTGCAATAATAGAACTCAGTGGTTAATAAAGCTTAATGGATTTTCCTCCATGACTTTGTCTAATCTTTTTTTCTGCACATGTATTATCCTTCTCTGCACTAACAGGGCCTTCCAGAGCAAAGGACATTGGCAGAAGCTGCTGCATGGCTGCCTCTGATCTCTAGGAGTGCCCAGTGAGTCACTCTCTGTGATGTTTAGCCTGAAGGCTTTCATATGAAGACCTCTGGAAATGAAATGTGTAACTCCTCTGGGCAGCCTCAGAAGATGTCTTGGGGGAAACAAGCAGAGATGACACCTGAAGGCTGTTTTGGATCTGCCACCACCTGCTCACCACCACAATCCTCCTTTCTCCTTAGCCTTCTCACGTTGGATTTTCACAATCTTCCTGCCCTGATCCAGAGATATGGCTACAATATAGTGCAGACAATCAGTGTAAAGAATAAAATTAATAGAGGACAGGAACTGCTCCAAATAGCCATGATAGAAGTCTAATGAGGCAACTACCATGACAGCTTTTCCATGCACCCAGCTTGGGATTTAAAAGGCCACTAGCTTTGCATAAGTAACTGCTGGTGTGTAGAGCAAGTGTATGTGATGCAAGCACTCTTCGCGCTTCCTCAGGGTACAATTACTTTCTTATCTGTGTTGTACTGCTGTTTCTCTCCAGCTGAAAGAAGTTCTCCAGCATGAGACTGTAGGGTTAATCTTTTGAGTAAGGGAAGTCTAATAGGGCTGCAGAAAAAGCATGGCAGTCTAAGAGAGCAAAGGACAAGGAGGTGACATCTTGGCAGGCAGAGAGGAAGCGTAAGGTGTTCCTGAAAGGCGACCGCTGCCTTTCCCGTCTCTGGCAGGCTCATAAAATGGCAGGTTCATTAAAGGTGAAATACAAACTACAGCTTGAGCAGCTTCAGTCTCTGCAAACCACCTATGCAGTTGGCTTTTCCCTTGCATCTTGACTCATAAGAGTCCAGAGCATCAAAGTAATTTGATTTTTGAATGTGTCATCCCCTTAATAAAACCGCAGTGGAAGGCTACATTTTATTTATTATTCAAATTAGAGCAGCTCTTGAGGCCTCAGCTGCAGTGCAGCCCTGCCTAGCCAGAGACCATCCATCCACATCTTGAGGCAAGTACCTTTTGCACCCCACCCCAGACACTGTCATATCACCAGGGATGTGCTCTTGTGGCAAGGAAGGCTGATGCCATTCTAGGGTGTATTGAACGGCTGTGGTTAGTAGACCAAGGGAGGTTCTCCTTCCTCTCTACTCTGCCCTGGTGTAGCTACATCTGCAATATTGTGCCCAGTTCTGGGCCCTCCAGCTCAAGAAGGATAAGGAGCTGCTTGAGACAGTCCAGTGCAGGAAGTTGAATGTCTTCCTTATGAGGAGAGCCTGAGGGAGCTGGGGCATCTTAGCTTGGAGGGGACACGACTAAGGGGTGACCTCAGTCATGTTTATAAATATGTAAGGGGTGAGTGCCAGGAGGATGGAGCCAGGCTCTGCTCAGTGATGCCCAGTGACAGGACAAGGGCAAATGGGTGGATATTGAGGCATAGGAGGAACCTGAGGAGGAATTGTTTTACTGTGAGGGTGACAGAACACTGGAACAGGCTGCCCAAGGAGGGTTGTGAAGTCTCCCTCTCTGGAGATATTCAAGAACCATCCGAATGCATTCCGATGTGATGTGCTCCAGGTGATCCTGCTCTGGCAGTGGGGCTGGACCAGATGAGCTTTTCCAGCCCTTGACATTCTATGATTCTATGATTTTATGATGCTTCCAGAGGACTGAAAAAACCTTAGTGTGGGATACTGTTGATATCCCTGCTCTCCTGAGTGCCTTCAGCGCACCTCTGCAAAGCCTCCTCTCCTGTCAGAATGACCAGTAAACACCAAGAAAGGGATCCCAGAGCTGAGATCACTCACAACAGATTCCAGCCACTCAGTGTCACTGCTGTGCCTTAGTCACAAATCATCCCATTTCTGCTTTTACAGCAGGCATACTACTGCGCTTTGTACCCAGTGACACTCCTGCTCCAGGTACAGCGCTGTACAGCAGTCTAGCCTGAAGCTATCTTGGTGTCCCACGTTTATCTGGTCTCTCCTGATGGCCTCCACAGCATATTTGCTCTATTTTCAAAGCCTGGTTTTGAGCAGCTTTGAATTCCCTCTGTGCCTAGTGCTGTGCCTTGCTCCTCAAGCTCCGCGCACCCTCACCGGCAGGGTTTCTAAAGCGAGGAGGCCGTAGCTGGAAGTTGTCATTGATACGTGATGCAGAACAAAACCCAGCTCGCTCGAATGCAGCTAGATTGGCTCAGCAGGGCTGACAATAGATGAACTGGGTCTTATCAGCGGAGGGAGCAGATACAACACAGGAGCAGCATGCAGAGAGCAGATAGGAGCTCTGCAAAGCGGACAGCCTGGCTGATGATAGCGTGGAGGGGAGAGGGGTTAGTTTTTTTTCAGTTGTGGTGGCTTTTGAGGCTGTTGTTTTAAAGCTGGGACCTTTCTGACCACAGCCACTGCGTTAATGGGGAAAAGAAGTCAAAGTGACAGCCAAGGCGATGGAGGAGCGCTGTGACGGAAGGTCTCAGCGGGCGGCGTTTGACTGAATGAGCCACTACCTCCCTCAGTGACTTATTCCCTGCTCCAAATGCGTTTGCTGGGTTTGATGACAAACTGGTGGCATTTCTGTAATTAATCCCATCAAAGGGAGGTGATTTTACACGGGGCTGATCCCATATTTCCTACCCTGTGGTTTTGCTTATGAGGAGAGGGGCTGCAAGCTGTCTCCCAAGTCAGGGCACGGCATTCCGTGCAGTAACACTGGGTTGTTAACCAAGTGCCCTCTCCTGACATCTGAAACCAGCACAGCTAGAAAACAGTGTCCTAACAAGCAATCTCCAGGCTCTACATACACAACAGTGAAATATTTTGCCAGGGAAATTTCTTTGCCAGTGAAATACTCCAATGAGTGGATGGCTCAGCAAATCTTTCATGCAGCTGCTTTCCCCACTGTGAAAACTGAGTTTTATGGTATGAACAGAAGGGAGAAATAAGCAAGTGGAGGAGTGCAGTCGCTGTGTGGTTGGGTTCCACCTCGTGCTGTGGTTTGGCTGGTCTGACCCTTCTGCAGCTTTCCTTTCTTGGATAAACCATTAATGGTGGCATTCACTGGGGGCTTGGGTCTGGGAACAGAAGCACTCACCGTGCTAGAAATCATGACTTGGCTAAGATGTGAAGGAGCAATTTCTCCTTCCAATGGGGGGATTGATGATGTATGCCCAAAGCTTTGAAGTATCATGTGCTTTTTGAATACTGATGGGCTCTTTTGAGGAGAGAACGAAGCAAAGGGGAGAGAGTCAATGGAGGTGATGTGTTTTTGCAATTCTAAGAAGCTTTTTTTTCTATATTCCATTCAAAAGGATAAGTTCTTAAGCTCTTTATCCTCTCTTCAATTAAATGACATTTCTGATGAATACTCGTGCCAAAACCAAAATCACAGTACCTGTAGAATGGGATGCAAAAGAAATTATCTTCCCTCCTGACAGTGGTCAGCTTTAAAGCAAAAGAACAAACCCAACACACATTTTTCAGAAGGCCTCCTTCCTAACGACCATAACCTCCAGCAAAAAAAAAGGCTTCACAAAGCACAATCCATAGAAATACTCTTCATAAAAGAAAAACAATACAGAACAAATGGACACCAAAAAAAACCCAACACAAAAACCAAACAAGTACCTAAACAATTTATGCAAAACAGCATAGTTCTAAGCTGATTTACAAGCTGGTCTTGAGTCACTGCTCCTGTCAGGATAAAATTGTCACTCTCTTAGGACCTGAGCTCCCAGATGGAGGAGAAAGCTCACACCCTGACTTTGCTGTTGGCAGCAAAAGTACTCTTCTGGGGAATCTGCTGTGTTGGTGACAGTGTAAAACAATCCTTGCTCTGACTCTGCATCATATTTTAGGAAGTTTAATAGTAACAAACCAAATAACTCTCATCTCCTGACTTCAAAAAACCCACAAAATTTCTCTTAAACCATTGCTGTGACCACGCTTTGCTGTGGCAAGCTGAGCCATTCAGTCTGTTAGTCACTGGGAAAAGGCTTATCCAACATCACCTCCAAAAGCTCTTCCTGATTCATACTTGTTTGCAGAAACCTTTGAGGAGAGACCAGCCAGACACAGAGGATGGAAGACAGCTCATGAAGGAATCTGAAGGTCTTTCTGTTGAGGATGCACAGATGAAAATATCAGCAGAATATTGAAGATGCTTTGCACTTGCCCTTATTTATCCAAAAAGCAATTTTTGTTTATTAAAACCTAGTTACTAGCTGCATCTTGCCAATAACCTGGAGTGCTTGCTTGGTTAATTTAAGCAAGCAGAGCTTTGACGAAGTAATTTTGCCATCCTCGGGGATCTGCCAGCTTATGCTGGTCTTCACTATTTCAGATGAAATTGAGTTAATTTTCGCTGAAATTGCTTCTTAGCATACAAACACATTCCCCATCATGGCAAGCTTATGCCTCTGCAGCTCTATTATTCTTTAATTTACACACCCCGGCAGCGAGGGATTAATGTCTGAGACATACAAAAGGCTACAGTGTGGAGAGGAGAAGGGAAGGAGAAAGAGAGAGAGAGAGAGAGAGAGAGAGAGAGAGAGGAGCTCTGCAGGGAATAGGTAATGGTGTTTCAGTTTTATAGTCAAAACATTTAAAGTTTGGCATTAAGAGAGAGTCAACTCTTGTTGTCCTTTCACTCTGAAAATGCATCATCTGAAGTCTCAAGGCAGAAAACATCTCAGCTGCTCGGTCAGGCCAGAGATGATGGCAGGTCCCTGCAGGATTGCCAGGTTGAGAGAGCAGTCGCTGAGAGATTACAAACTGAGCAGTCACTGAGAGATTACAAACTGAGCAGCCACTGAGTGATTACAAACTGAGCAGTCACCGAGAGATTACAAACTGCTCCACATCAGGAACTGATTGTGGGCGGTCAAAGTGATATGGAGAAGAACTGCATAGGAAGGCCAAGTTTTGCCTTTGCTTCTTCCACAATTCTCTTGCTTCGAATGGGAGTTGCCCCAAGAAAATCCTGATGCCAAGGCTCTGGGATGCCTTCAAATGCTCAAAAAAGAAAATGGTGTGGTTCACATAAGCATCCAGGCAAGACAGAACTAGAGTCAAAGCACCTGCTAATAGGCGGAAAAGGGAGATTCTACTAACTGGGTTTTTTTTCCCATAGAGTATAATCAGAAGTTCAGCAGTCCCTGCAAAATCTCTAGATTTTAGGGTAGCAGCATTTTAAGCTAGTCCCTGCTGACAGCTGATCATCATAGCAATTATGTTTGGTTAGCCTTTTTTTTTTTTGGGGGGGTGGGGGTGTTGTTTGGATTTTTTTAACATTTTCACTTCATTTTTCCTTCCTTAAACTGCTAACCTTTTCCTCTTTTACAGAATACACAGAACCACATAACTTTAGAGGATGGAAGGGACCTCCAGAGATCATCCAGTCCAACTTCCCTGCCAAGGCAGGCTCCCCTAGGGTAGTTCACACAGGAATGCATCCCGGTGGGTTTTGAAAGTCTCCAGAGAAGGACACTCCGTCACCCTCACTGTAAAGTTTCTCCTCATGTTGAGGTGAAACCTTCTCTGTTCCAATTTGTAGCTGTTGCTTCTTGTCTTATTGCTGCTGACCACAGAAAAGAGATTGGCCCCAGCTACTTGACACCCACCCCTCAGCTATTTGTACACACTGATGAGATCTCACCTCAGTCTTCCTCAGACTAAGCAGCCCTAGGGCTTTCTATCTCTATTCATAGGGGAGATGCTCAAGTCCTCCAGGCATCCTTCTCTCTCTCTGCTGGACTCTTTCCAGCAGGTCTCTGTCTCTCTTGAACTGGGGAGCCCAAACTGGACAGGGTATTCCAGGTGAGGTCTCACCTGGGCAGAAGGGGATAAGAACCTCCCTAGACCTGCTGGCCACACTTTTCCCAATGCACCCCAGGATGTCATATGCAGATTGTTGGCTAGAACATGGCAATCCGTTTTCACCTGTTGTTATATTCACAGCAATGCATTGAGGTGTTTAAATTCCCTACCTTCCTTTGAAGGCATGCCCATCCTTCCCTTCCCTGTCTGCTACTGGTTCCACAGCCGTGCCATTGGATATGCCAAGCTCCCACTCCACTGCCCAGAGATCCAGCTGCCACACAAACATATGCATGCTTTTTCCTTGCTACCCTCCACGGCATCTTACACTAATTTATCTCATTGCCATCTCCCACCCAGTCATTCTTCCTGGCTTTTCATTAAGTGATAAGCTCTTTGGGTTAAGGGCAACCTTGTGCCTTTGGCTTGAGCACCCTGTCATCGTGGGTGCATGCTGTGAAATCTGCACATTTAGCAGCAAAAAAAAGGAGAATGCTCTTAGGCTTCAAAGCAAGGCAACTGCATGAAATACATTCTTGTATTTAGAATGTACATCTTGTGATATACAAGAGACCAGACAAGGAGAGTCCCTTCCAGGCAACAACTCTTCATCGCTTCAGCCTCAGAGATAATCGAGTGGGATATTTCTTGCTATGGAGTATAATAGACCTTGCAGCACCCATGGTACAACCAGTTTGCCTTTCAGGGCTCCCCAGAGAACATGTTACCCTTCTGCCAAAGTCCCACATGTTTAGCTTCGAGGCCACTGGAGGAAATACTGCTTTTCCCCGCAGTCTGCAGGCAGCATTGTAACCTTCTAGTACCAAATTGACTATGTTTGAATCTGCCTAGCACTAACACATTGAGTTTCCTTTATTTGATAGTCACCTCCTGAGGACTGTCATTGGTAGCTGTGGATAGCATAACAGAGGAGAAGGAGGTTCTCAATATGATGATCTGGTCCCTTCCAGAAATAACCTCACCACCTTGCAGGGCCAGAGCCATCTCTGCTGCATGTTTGGGAAATCTCAGCTTCTGGAACAAGTCCTTGAATTCAGAATCAGAACATGGTGAGATAGGAGATGTTACTGATCTGCACTGAAGCAACACTCATGAAAAGTTCCTGTGCAGTCAGAACACCAAATGTTAGAAAAGAAATCACAGAATCATAGAATCAACCAGGCTGGAAGAGACCTTCAAGATCATCCAGTTCAAATGCTCTCCTATTTGCAGGGGAAGAGATGAAAAAAGCAGGAGGAAACAAAAGAGCAATTTAATTGAGGTGAGTGATAAACACTGAGAATCACAGGGCACTTTTATCCACCTGCAGTTGTGGTCCAGCTTGTATAGAAATAACCTCATCACCTTGCAGGGCCAGAGGCAGCTCTGCTGCATGTTTGGGAAATCTCAGCTTCTGGAGCAAGTCCTTGAATCCAGAAGCAGAACATGGTGAGATAGGAGATGTTACTGATCTGCACTGAAGCAACACTCATGAAAAGTTCCTGTGCAGTCAGAACACCAAATGTTAGAAGAGAAATCACAGAATCAATGAGGCTGGAAGAGACATTCAAGATCATCCAGTTCAAATGCCCTCCTATTTGCAGGGGAAGAGATGAAAAAAGCAGGAGGAAACAAAAGAGCAATTCAATCGAGGTAAGTGATAAACACTGAGAATCACAGGGCACTTTCAGCCACCTGCAGTTGTGGTCCAGCTTATATCAACTGGTAGAAATTCCCTGTGTTGAATCTATAGGACCACCTCTTGAAAACACCTTAAAATCAGCCTAAAAGCTTATCACAGTATCACAGTGTCACCAAGGTTGGAAGAGACCTCACAGATCATCAAGTCCAACCCTTTACCACAGTGCCCAAGGCTAGACCATGGCACCAAGTGCCACATCCAATCCTGCCTTGAACTGCCCCAGGGACGACGACTCCACCACCTCCCCAGGCAGCCCATTCCAGTGCCCAATGACTCTCTCAGTGAAGAACTTTCTCCAGCAACACACCAACAGCAAGGATGAGTGGGACCAGTGACTCGGGCACGTAGACTTTGTCCTCCTTCTGCCATCCAGGAGCAGCTTCTACCATTTTCCCAGCAAAGTTATTTAAGAAGCCAGCTCTTTTTGGCTCAGCTGACTTTTTAGCCTCATGCATTTTTATACACTTCCTGCAAGAATGAGAAGGATATTTACATTTTTTAATAAGCCTGACAGTTTGAAAGTAATTGGGGATTTATAATGGGTTTGTTTAGGTCTTTTTGTCCACTTGAATTCCAACTGCTACTCTTTGGCCTAACAAGCAATATTATCTCTATGGTGATGAGGGAACCTCAACAGGAGGCCCTGGAGCCAAAGAAGAAAGCACTGGCAAGTTTTGTTTTGTTATGTTAGGGGGTTTTTTTCCCCCTTTGATCCTGAATTTGAAAGCAAAAATAGCATAACAAAATTTAAAGCAAGAGCAGATTTCCTATCCAGTGGTCATAACTCTGTTTTCTTCTGCTGGTCCTACCTGGGGCACATAATCTTGATCTCTATCAAGGTGTGGGTTGTTTTTTTTCTCCCTTGCAAAGATTTGCATTTATTTGTTTGATTATGGTTCTAAAATGATCTTAACCTGGATTTTTCTTTTGTGAGGATCAGATTTTTGGTGGTAAGTATGGAATTAACCTGCAAAGCTCAAGATCTGATTCTTGCAGCTGAATGTCAAGACTCAGTTCTGCTTACTCCTGAGATGAAAAGACAGCTCTATCAGATGGATCAGAGAAAGGAATGAAAGCTGAGAAGATCTGATCCACTTGTGACAATGGGGATTCCAGGGAGGACTGCTACCAAAACTCCTGGGAGTCTCTTTGGCTTCCTTCATATTGCTGAGGGACACTATTGAGACTGAAGTGCTGATTTATCCCATGCTCCTCTAGTCAAGAGCTTGCTTCTTTGCACCTCAGGTACCCACCTGCTTAAGAGAAGCAGCAGTCCCTGTCTTCTACAAGGGTAAGGATAGAAACGTAATAGAGACAGGCAGAGCTTAGTGTTGAAGTAGGAAGTGTCCACAAACTGTAGTGATAATGAGATAAAAACAGGACTAGGTATAGCATCCCTGGTCAGCAGACAACATCAGAAGGGTTCATTTCAGCACAAGCAAGCAACAAGCAGCAGTGCTATGGGACTTACCTGACTCAGTTCACATCTTAGAATCATAGAATCATAGAATCAGCCAGGTTGGAAGAGACCTCCAAGATCATCCAGTCCAACCTATCACCCAGCCCTATCCAATCAACTGGACCATGGCACTAAGTGCCTCATCCAGTCTTTTCTTGAAGACCCCCAGGGATGGTGCCTCCACCACCTCCCTGGGCAGCCCTGTGTCTCAGATGTCCATGGCATGCAGAGCACCACAACAAATCGTTTCCCATTCTCCACACTGCTGTTCTTTTCTGAGCATCAAAAGCTGTGGGAAGAACGATTTTCACAAGCAAAGTAAAGAAGTGGAGATGATGCCACTTGCCATTGTTCTTGCTTGCTCTTGACTGTGTGCTTTGAGTTGGAACCCATAGAGGATTCACAGCCAAGGGAGAGCTTTCTCCACTAGATCTCATGCATGGGACTGTGCAGCCTTATTTCCTTCCCCAATGGAGGAAAAAGGGACAAGATTTCCCAGCTCCTGCAGGCCCAGGAGGGGTTTCTTCACCCCCCTTGCAGTAGAGAACCACAGCAGCCATTCCTTGCCTTGGCTCCAAGACCTGGCACCTGTGGTGGTGCTGTCTGCTCCTTCTTGTACCTTTCCAACACACCCATGGTGTATGCACTGATGCACAGGTCTCAGCACCTTTGGAAGGCAGTAGGCAGAGAGAGGGTTTGCAGACAGGGAGCTACAGCTAGCAGAAGACATAGAGGGAGGGATGGAAGAAGAGTCAAAGACAGAGAGAAGGAACAGCTTGGATAAAAACGAGAGAAATACAGCAGAGAGGAAAGGGGAAAGTGGAAGTGAATTGAAATTAGTTAGAAAATTCCAGGCAGATGAGACTGAGCATTCAGCAGCTGAGATGTGTGGCTTCATTAGCACAGCCCAACGGAAGATAGAGGCATTAAGGAAGGAAATGTGTGACTCACAGGGGAAAATGGGGAAAACAACACACACCATAGCAGCTGCTCTGCTTACTTCAATTAAAGAACAGCTTAAAGGGTATGTTAAAGGGAAACGAGGAGGAAGCAAACAAGGGCACAAACAACAAAACAAAGCTAACCAGATGAAATAACTGTTACCCTCATGCACCTAAAAGAACTGATCAGACATTGGAACATAGAACCAGTGCTCCTCACCCTGTGCCTCCAGACAAGGTCCGAGCTGCTTGCTCTGCACTTGGGCTGTGGCAGAAGCTACTGACCAGCAGCTGCAGGCCAAAGCATGGAGACAGGCATGAGGCAGCCAGAGTTCATGAAAATAGTGTCCCAGCTGTCAGGTGGGGAAGGGCAGTGAAGTTTTCCTTAACATAGTTCTGTGGCATCTTGGAAATGGGTATGGCAGGGCATAGAATCATAGAATCATAGAATCAACCAGGTTGGAAGAGACCTCCAAGATCATCCAGTCCAACCTATCACCTAGCCCTATCCAGTCAACTAGACCATGGCACTAACTCCTCATCCAGACTTTTCTTGAAGACCCCCAGGGACGGTGCCTCCACCACCTCCCTGGGCAGCCCATTCCAATGGGAAATCACTACCTCAATCACCAGCCACAGTGTGTTTGAACAAGGGAGGGAAAATGACAGCAGTAGGCATATTAATCATAGACATGACTCATAGCAGGGGTGTACTGGCTAAAGAGACTGGCACTTTGCTCCAGCATGGTGAGCAACACTGCTGGAGCCTCTCCATCCTCTTGGTGCTACCCCATAGTCATCCCACTTCACCTCTCTCAGGCTTTGCTGCCTGTGTCAGCCAGGAAACCTTTCATGCATTCCAGTGAATCCTATTTTCAGCTTTCAGATGACAAATGTTGGAAGGGAAGAACAGAGCTACCCTGGGAGAGCGAGATTGAGACACAGGAGAAGGAAAACAAACTTCTGCTTCTCTAAATGTCTCCACCTTGCAGCTTCCATCAGGACAAAAATGCAGTAAAGATTTATAGGGGAAGAAAGTTTTCTGTTCAGAATCCACTAACTGCAGTAGAACTCTGCTTTCTTTGCTGGATTCCTCACATAAGAGGTTTATCGCTCTGCTCCAGCTGTGACACGAGATGCAAAGGTTAGTTGCTTTGCTTGGTTGACTGAAGACTCAAATCTGGAGGCTATTGGGTCAGTCCCAACTCATGGCCTTCCCAGATGATCAAGGCAGACAAGTTCACAATGTTGAAAAAGGTCTGCTTTCATTTCTGATTGGGGAAAATCTTTGTTCAGATTTTCTACTTCCCTCCTTATCTTTGTGGATGCTTCCCAGTTCCTGGATACAGCAAATCCATGACCCTTGGCTGACTCATTCCCTATGAAAGCGTAGCAGTGGATTTCATGACAAAGTCCCATGCTCTCAGGATAATTACCTGCCCAAAGCCTCAGATGGAGAGCCGAGATACAAGCAAATTCCCAAACTCCTGACATTTATCACTCCACAGAGCAGGCAGTGGAAAAGCAGCTCCTATCAGATAAGAAGTGTCAGTCAAGATTTCAGTGTAGTCAGCTGCAGCTTGAAAAGGACACATCACAGTACATCTCCAGAAAGAAGTGTTGCAAATGTTAAACCTCAGCAGCACAGGAATTAACACAACAGAACCCATCTCCATACATGATAATGGGAAACTCATCATTCCCTTTTGCAAACTTGAATGCCAAAAAGTTGCCACAGAGCAGCACTGAGGACACAAGGGCTTGTTCTTCAAAGCTTCTGAGCTGGGCAGCATTAAATGCTTTTGCTTTGAGATGGCTGCGTGTTAAACTTCCTCTCTGTTCCTTCATCTCTTCCCAATCAAGCTGTGTCTCAGTCAGCACCCAGTTGTTAAATTCTGGATGGATTAAAGAGCCTGAGAAAGAGCTTTTTTTTTTTCTTTTTCCAGGACAGCAATGTTTATCCATCACTCATCTGGGCGAGTGTTAAACTTCAGATCTTCTGCTCCTCTAATGATCATTGCGCGGCTGTGCATTCAGAGCCTTTGCTTTGCTCGCTAGTGTGGATCTTTGATCTAAAGGCTTTTCTTTGCCCAAGATTAAACCTGAATTTGGATCATCCTTCTGGGGGCTAATTGTGTAGGATTTTTGGTGGCAGTGGAGCAGGGCTGCAGAGTGTGTTTGTAAGAAAGAATCATAGAATCAACCAGGTTGGAAGAGACCTCCAAGATCATCCAGTCCAACCTAGCACCCAGCCCTAGACAATCAACCAGACCATGGCACTAAGTGCCTCATCCAGTCTTCTCCTGAACATCTCCAGGGATGGCAACTCCACCACCTCCCTGGGCAGCCCATTCCAATGCCAATCACTCTCTCTGCCAACAACTTCCTCCTAACATCCAGCCTAGACCTCCCCTGCCACAACCTGAGACTGTCCCCCCTTGTTCTGTTGCTGCTTGCCTGGGAGAAGAGACCAACCCCACCTGGCTATATCCTCCCTTCAGGTAGTTGCAGACAACAATGAGCTCTGCCCTGAGCCTCCTCTTCTGCAGGCTGCACACCCCCATCTCCCTCAGCCTCTCCTCATAGGGTTTGTGTTCCAGGCCCCTCACCAGCTTTGTCACCCTTCTCTGGACATGTTACAGCACCTCAACATCTCTCTTGAATTGAGGAGCCCAGAACTTGACACAGTACTCAAGGTGTGGCCTGACCCATGCTGAGTACAGGGGCAGAATTGCCTCCCTTGTCCTACTGGCCACTGATCCAGGCCAGGATGCCATTGGCTTACAAATGAACCTGAAAGAGCCTAGGAGATTTCAACAATATTTTGGGTGGAAGAGAAAATGAAGTTCAAAGATGGGGGAGGTGGGAGGGGGAGGAAATGCTTTCTTTGATCAGTGTTAAAAATGAGGGAGGATAATCTCTGTAATCAAATTCCTAGGATTCGTGCAGGCTTCCCACCAATGCCAGCTTAGAAGAAGCAGTGACCAGTTTCAGACCCTGTCTGAGGGAGACGTGGGTGGACAGGGATCAAACTGACAATGAGTTCCTCCAAACTGCAAAGTTGCGACACTGCATTAGGCATAATTACACCTGTCAAAGACGACGTACTCCTGGAAATGTTCTGTTGCAGAGCTAATGGCAGAGGGGCTCTTGAAAAACCCTTCACATTATTTCTGGATGCCTCAGGCCTTCAGAAACCATCTTGATGGGCAGATGATGTTGTGCTGTGCAACAGGAGGCTTTGCTTTAGCTACAGGAATGTTGAACCAAACGGTTGGAAGCACCTTGGCTTTTCTTGATCTGCAAAAGTTCACTTGGCATTTTGGGAGTGTCTCCACTTAAAAAGATAGAAGAAACATCTGAGGGGTGGTTGTCAAGTGGCTGGGACCAGACCAATCTCTTTTCTGGACAAGGAGCAACAGCTACAAACTGGAGCATAGAAGGTTTCACCTCAACATGAGGAGAAACTTGTCTACAGTGAATGAGACAGCACCAGAACAGGCTGCCCAGAGAGGTTGTGCAGTCTCCTTCTATGGAGACTTTCAAAACCTGCCTGGATGCATTCCTATGTGAACTACCCTGCGGGACCCTGTCTTGGCAGTGAGGTTGAACTGGATGATCTCTGGAGATCACAGAGAGAGTGATTTGCCATTGGGATGGGCTGCCAGGGAGGTGGTGGAGTTACCATCCTTGGAGGTGTTCAAGCAAAGCCTGGATGAGGCATTTAGTGCTATGGTCTAGTTGAGTGGCTAGGGCTGGGTGCTAGGTTGTCCTGGATGATCTTGGAGATCTCTTCCAACCTGCTTGATTCTATGATTCTATGATCCCTTCCAACCTCTTAAGTTCTGTGATGAGATAAAATATCACATCATAAAATGACCACCTACCAGTTAGCTCCTCTGGTCTGCAAAGGGCAAACATTTCAGCCCAAATTATATGATCCAACACAAAACATGATATGATTCAACACAAAATACAGTGTGATTCAACACAAAACATGATGATACTGGGCTGCCTGGTAAGATGAACACCTGGTTCCTCCCCTTCTCAACCATTCCAATGACTTCTACAAACAGGGGTGTGTTTTCCCCTGAAAATGTATATTCCTGTGTGGGATTCAAGCACAGTGCTGAGGGAAACCAAGAAATCCGTGCAATAGCTACAATATCCCTCACTGGTTCAACGTCTTGCCAGCCTAAGCAGTGCAAAGATGACATGAAGTTGCCTCCAAACAGCAGCTTTCCTCTCAACTAAAGAAAGCTGAAACAGATTATGGCTAAGTAGGAAGGAAAGATTTGTGTCAGAACAGGACAGAAATCACAGGGCTTGCTATACAGCTGCTCCTCAGCTCTTATCCTAGTAG